>NC_040904.2:91636426-91942504 GCF_004126475.2 Phyllostomus discolor
AGGAGACATCTAAAGCCAAGATATCCCTCCCAATTCTTAACTACCATACATGGGTGTGGGCAACCCATTTTGTGTCTCCATGTGACTTCTTTATATCTTTAGTTATAAGAGTTCTACTAGTCTTTAGGTGATTCTCAGGTGTAGTTATTCTATAATTTAGTAGTAATTTTGACCACCAGATTTTTAATTTAATACCTATGTAATCTTTCTCAATTTCATATTTTCTTTAGTAAATTAGGAATCACTATAGTGTCTTTTACATAGCATTGTTGTATAGATACAACAAAATAATGAAACATAACTGCTTTGTAAACCACAAAGCAGTGATTCTTAAATAATTTGGTTTGACAACCTTCTTAACAATTTGATGAATGCTAATGACCCTCTCCAAATTTCCCACATGTAGATACAAAGTTTTACACATATTTTCAGAGGGTTCACAGAGGTTATGAACACTTCAACTCATCACCTGCTCTAAAAGTCCTTACCAAGTGTGAAATATTACAGCCTGGACAAATGCAGAATTTTCTCAGGTTGGCATACATTTATGTGATAAACCCTTACTGGACCCTTACTAGGTACTGGGAGCTACAGGGGCACAAATATCCTTGGAATTTTAAAGTAAAGGAGTCCCTTCACATGGATTTCTCAGCTAAGAAGGTCACCTCCCTGTGGCATCTAGCCTTCAAGTTTCCTGTCTGGTTACTCTGATCAGGTAGACGGCAATGTGGTCACCTCTGATTTGAAACAGGAAATGTGTACAAAAGTCAAGAGACTTTTTCCAGGTCTATAAAGGTATTCTTTCCCCCAGGGCTTGATACACTAAAAGATCTGGGTGCAGACAAGCAAAGGGAAGTTGCGTTCAGCTTTGAATGAAGCACAACTCCTCACAGGCCTGAGCTCTCCCGGTAAGAAGTCCTTGTGCCAGTGAAAGGCCATCTGTCATTCTTCCACATTCCACAGAGAAGACATTGAAGACTGTTGCTGCCAAACAAGGTAATCAAATATTTCTGGTTACATAAATCAGAATTGGAAAAAAAACAAACAAACCACTTTCACTAGGAGCAGAGCTTTTTATCATGTTTTTTTTTAATTTCTACAATTCACTGTTTAAATCTCTATTCCACTTTCTAGCCTGAGAAAGCATAAAAAACCACACATTTCCTTATCTGAAAATGAGAATAATAATCATGATGTAGGCATTTAGTTGCAGTGAGATTAAATAAGATATTTCCTATAAAATGCTCAGAACTGTGGCAGGCACATAGTGAAAGCTCAACAAATGGCAACAGTCATGATTATCATTGATCCCATTCTCAACAGCTACACCCTCAGCTGTTGTCAGAAGCCCACTGATTTTACTAGAAATGGGAAATACACTATGCTGTAGTTGCTATTCTCCAAAATATCATTTAAAATATTGCTATTAAATTTGTCTGTAGAGATGTTAATTATTGTAATGACTTAGGCTTGATTTTCAAAGCTCTGATTGAGCAGTATATATATTGGTTGTATAAAAAAAGAAAGGGAAGCCATTGGAATTTGGGAGGAGCTATTAGGATGTCCTACAGGTGAGACTTAGAAATAAACTAGAGAAGAAGAATCAAAAAGACAGGTGATCAATCTTGATTTGGGTGTGCCCAAAGGAAAATTAGGAATAGGCAAGAGTAGAGAACAGCAAATGGGTGTATTTCCCCTATTAGGGAAATAAATTTTATTAATAATCTAAGTAATGTTCAGGCAAATGATCTCATTTAGATTCAGTTGATTTTGACTAGAAACTGGATTGCAGGAATAAAACAGAATTTCCACATGGAGCAACATTAGGAAGTAGTGACATGTTGCGAAAAACTAAGAGAATTTAATAGGAAATCCTATTGATTCAACTGGAATTCCTGGCTGAGTTACCTACTTGTACAGTTTGTAACAAATGTTTTTCACATTGTGTTAAGGTTATTATTTTCTGTAAACAGCAGACTGAGGTTATGGTGCATTTGCAAAGGAAGGGAATGTAAGAGGACAGTTGGTGAGAGTTATGGGGCTATAAATATGACCTAAAGAGAACCCTTTTCTCTCATACACCAAGCCCTAACCCGTGAATGAAAACAATGGAAGTGGTCAGCCACAAGAATTCAGGGACTGTTGGGGGAGCTCTGGAGAGTGGTATGTCCACCCATCAGCTAGCGAGTCAGTCTCTCACCCACACCCTCTGCTTTGGCCACACATACGTGAATCGCCACCATGGCAATGTTAATAACGGACCCATGCTGAACAAAAAAGTCCATCCAACTGCCAGGGATTTAAACGCCTTCTGCGCATTCTCATTTTCCCAAACCATCTACACTCCTTGAGTTTGCTCTGCCTCTCCAGCTTATTTTGCATTGTCTAGCTGGGCCTATGTGCAGAGGTCTTCTGAGACAGTACTTAGATACTTGTCTGGAATGCCTTAACATACCATGGGACCAACTCCCACTCTCATTTTTGCCTGAGGAAGAGATTCACAAATGCCCAAGGAGCACTCTGGCCACAGATAAGCAGTTTCTTGAATCTTTAAAATGAGCCAATGAAAATAATACCTTGAGTGAACTTCTGCCTCCCTTTCACCTCTGACCCATGGTCAGACACGTGACTGTGAAGGTTGCCAGATGGAAATTGTTAGTGAATATCTACATTTAACAGGACTTTTATTTATGACCTAAGAGAAGCACTCATCAGTTATCCTGTGGGCTGGAGCTGTGTTTAATACATACATAAGTGACCTCAGTTGTGTGTGTGAAACGTGAAACCCTGTGTTTGGATGAGGGTTGAACTATGGAAAAGAGAAAAGTTTGTCCCCTCCAAGTTTCTTTATCAGGAACCAGGTGCCCGGGCTAAAAGGAGGATGGGAAGGCAGTCCAAATTATTAGGGCCTAATAATTATTCAGGAGTTCAATGCCCAAATAAACATGTTCGCTTAGGTCTAAACCCTTGCTCAGCAGTGCTGTCAGGCACCATCCTCTCCCCATATTCTGACATCCCGGAGATTATAAAGACAGGCTCTTTTATTTCACAAGCCTCTGCCAGCCAAGTATTCGTCATCTGTCTTTCCCCAATCTAACATTTTGTGGCTCTAGATGAAACTTTTGTTGGGGTCTCATTGATATATTCTAAAAAAAAAAATGGAGCATAGGACCAAGGTGCTGGCGGCATACTTAATGAACCTCAAGGGAGAGGGGTGTTAGAGAAATGGGTTTCCTCATCTCCAGGGGTTTTTTTTCTGTCAACTCTCTGTGTTTTGTTCCATCTTTAAACTGTATGATCTTTAGCTTCTTTGCTCAGTAAGTATTTGAGCAGATGGATGCAAATTGATGAAACACATATGGTTCAGTTACAGATTAACAACCCTGCTGCGTTGAGTATATTTGATTAGTGAATGCCACAAGTATCTTGGCAATTTAGAAGATAAAAATCATTTAGCCCATAGAATCTACTGCCGAATTTTAGTTACTGTATATTTTAGCTTCTTATATAATTCCCAAAATGTGCTTTCCAGTATTCTTATATAGCATTTTAGATAAAGGAGCAGAATCATCAATTCATAAATGGAAAACTGAGGTAATGAGAAAGACAGGCCAGAGTCACAGCTGAAAATCGTTGGCAGCATCCAGAGGCCTGTGTTTTCCTCAGCAGAAGGTGCTTCCTCTGGGAAATGTTCTCATTACATCATCAGTGTATTTTTCCAGACACCAGGGTCCCTGGGATATAGCAACCTCATCTGGGGAAACATTTATCGTCCCTCAGCAAGTATTAGATCTTTGTTTGCTCATTACTTTTTCTCCTATTTTCCCAATGTGTGCATATACAGGGTGGGGCAAAGTAGGTTTATAGTTGTTCATATAGAAAATAATACAATAATTAATAACACAAGAGTAAACTGTTTCCTGTATTCACAATTATAACCCTAGTTTGCCTCACCCTATACGTGTGTATATACCCTTTTCCTCAGAGATTACCAATGCACAAAAGACTTTGTAAATTTAGTTTAACATTTAATTACTTTGTTACTATTTTTAATGCAAATGTTAAGTGGTGTCCTCTGAGGATCCATGACTTTCATGCTATTTTTTTATTCCAGAACAACAACCCTCTTGGCTCTGGCACACACACACAAGTGCACACTCATGTATCAGGTTATAAGAATACAGAAACACATTTGAGAAAATTCTTGACAGTGCATAAACACTTTAACTTAAGTTATTACAGGAATACTTTGAGGGGCTCATATTACTGTACCCATTTCACAAATGGAAAAACTTATTCGGAGATATGAAGTAACTTGCCAATGTTAGATCACAAAAAAAGGAATAGAAACCAAAAATAAGAATCTGACTTCTCAACCCAGAAACTTGCCAGTGTGTGCTCTAAGCTCCTCTTAGAAGGTGAGCAAAGGGGGGCAGTGGTAAAAATCCTTGTCTTTCGAATAAAAGTCAATTGTTTCCCATTAGGTTTTTATTAATTTCTGTATTTTGACAAAAGACCCTTTGAATTTAGTGTGGAACATCTCCACCCAGACCTCTATTAAAATAGAAGGCTACCATCATTATGAGAATGTAGTACTTCTCTCTTGCTTGAACTATGAACTTGTATACATTCACATTACCAAGAATAAGGAATACAGTTAAAATGCCTCAAAATCTATTATCTTATTATTATTGTTATTGAAAGGATACTCTGTTCAGAGAAAAATATTTTCCAAATGTTACTGGAAAAGTTTTACAAAGTGTATGTTCACAAGAATTTAATTTTATATTTCTGGGTTTTTTAATAAATTATTTTTATACTTTTTTTAGTAAGAGAAATATTTAAAATTATTGATAGCAGGGAACAAGAAAAGAATAAGAACAAGGAAGAAGAGTAAACCTGTGAAAGGGTGTAGCATATAAGTAAGGCAACAGGTTTCTGTGACAGTAGGCTCACCCCAAAGTTGAAGAGAGCTTTTAAAAGCTCTGTCCACCATCCAATCTCTGGACTCAGAAATGCTGGATCCATTCTGTTCTAGGTAGACCCTGGGAATGACATGCTTCTTATAAAGCAGTGTGTGTCAGGGACCCAGCCAACTGTAAACTCTCTTTTTATTTTGCCTTAGTATTTTTGCTAATCCAAATACACAGAAAAAGGTAACCACAAAAGAACATCCCCCAGAGCTTATCTGCTTGCCTTAGGTGACCCCATGCCTCAGTGAAAGACAAGATTTCATAAAGAAAACACCTCAACAGAGTGCCTCCCTGATGCTTTCCTCAGAGGCCCCCAGGTCTGCACACCTGAGCAGGGCTGCCTAACAGGAATGTAGTTTGGGCTCTTTCCACAGAGAGATGGGAACTCCTAGTCAGGCCAAGAACCCCTCCTCTATCCACTGCCACCCACGTGCCAATCAAACACTCTGATTCCCAGCCTACTTTTCCTGAGTATAAGCATAGAAACAAACCCCAGGAAGTAGATAGGTAGCTATGTTTTTGCTTCTAGGATTGAATTTGTAAAGGTCTGGGAGGAGTCTCTGTTGATGGAGAGAGGCAGGAAATTCAATGATCTGTCTGAGAACCACTCTTAGGAGAATCGCCTGAAAAACTTACTAATACAAATTAACAAGGATGTCACAGGCTCTGCTCCAAATCAACATCATAAAAAATTCTTGGACTGGGGACTCAGGCATCCCATTTTATTAAGTTTCCTAGATGCCTTCATTGCATTTTAAGAGATGAGGGTCACCGCTTGACCCAAATATATGTAGGATGACCAAGGAGTATGTGAACGTGGATCCCAACATGTACTTGGGGGTCCCTTGAGGACAGATAAATTCGGTTTCTACAGGTTTGTGATCTCTCCAGAACTTTGCATATCATCCATGCCCACTGGATTATTATGATCAATTGGCTTGAATTTCTCTTACAGGCAAAGACAATGGCTTATTATCTTTATGTCTTTGTACATCCCTTGTCTGGCAGAATGCCTGCTTAATAAACCTTTGTTGATTAAATAAATAAACACAGCTGCTTTACCCATCAGGAACTTAGTGAAGAGTTTATGCTTGCTCTCAGTACACTGTTGAGACTTATTACAACACAGGTTGTAATTGCAACACTGGTTGGAGCTTTACCTTTATTCTAATATCCCCAAAACAGTAGAGTTTCATCACAAATCCTGCCACATCATCTCTTGAGTTAGAAACTTGCTTAAGCTCTCTCTTCTCACTCTTCCTCAGAAAAGCTGTTCTGGGGACAGGAGGGAGCCAATCTGGCCTAATCAGAGAGAAAGTTGCAAATGGTGTTTCATTGATAATATGAGAAGGGACCAAAAAAAAAAAAACCACAGAATTATCTTCTGGAGGCAGGGAAGCCCTTGTAGTACAGGCTTTCCCTGCTAGGTGAGTGTTCTAGGAACCCATCTATATCAGTGTACCAGTTGACAGTGTTGTGAGAGGCTGCCTTGGCTTCAGTGAATTTTTTTTGAAGACTCAACACATTTGCCCATTTCATGATGGGTGATTTACAATCACATCAGCCTACACCGCACTGAGTGTTCAGCAATTTTTGATACAAGACAGTGTGACCCCCATACCCCACCCTCCATACTCACCTGATCTCGCCATGAGTGACTTTTTTTCGCTGGTTTCCCTGGATGAAAAAAGCCCTCAAAGGGAAATGTTTTGCTGATGTGAAAGAGGTGAACGTAAAAAAGAACAGAAGCACTAAAGCGCATCAAAATCGATGAGTTCAAAAATTGTTTTGAGCAGTGGAAAAGGTGTCTCCATAGGTATATTGCATCAAATGGAGAGTACTTTGAAGGTGACTGAATTTTAAATATGTAAGAATAAATACACGCTTTTTAATAAATAATTCCATTTGGGGGGTCCTCCCTCATATATTCAGTACTAAAGTGACCTCTCCATTTAGCCAAAGCCTAGAAACACTTACCAGCGGCACGACGAGGATTCAGCCCTTTGCATATTACTGCTCTGTGTGCACAGGAACTACAGACTCGGCAGAGAAGAGAAAGCCAGGGGCTGGGAGAGTGCCTTCACTGGGTTGTTGTTGTTTTCTTTATTGTTTTTAATTACCGTTGACATGCAGTATTATGTTAATTTCAGGTGTACAACATAGTGATTAGACATGTGTATGACTTATGAAGTGATCACCACAATTAGTCTAGTACCCATCGGTCACCATACATAGTTATTAGGATATCATTGACTACATTTCCTATGCTGTGCATTACCTTCTCATGCCTAATCTTATACATAGAAGTTGTCCTTCTTAATTTCCTTCACCTTTTATACCCTTCCTTCTCCATCATCTGGCAACCATCAGTTTGTTCTTTGGATCCACAATTTCTTCCTGTTTTCTTTTGTTTGTCCTTTTTTTTAGTCATGTGTATATAAATTAAATCATATAGTATTTGTTTTTCTCTGTCTGACTTATTTCACTTAGCATGATAGCCTCAAGGTCATCCATGAAGGATGAAGTGGTCAGATTTTATTTTTTGTGGCTGAACAATAATATTCCATTGTGTGTGTGATCTGTATATACCATATCTTCTCTATCCATTCGTCTACTGATGGACACCTAGGTTGCCTCCTTGTTGACCGCACTGCTTGCCGAGCCCTCGTGAAGCCCTCAGGTTAGGTCTGTGAAAAGCTCTGAGAGGCTGAGTGGCCTCTGCCTCTGGATGATGTGCTGCAGGGATGCATTTCACAGCCAGTATTTCTCAGAACTTGGCTCTTAGGCTGCAGAGTTACCCTTTGACTAGTGACACTCCAGGGATGTTTTATTGGTTTAGGAAATTAATATACTCAAGAAGAAACAAACAAATTTGGTCATAAGTCCTGGGGCCTATGAACACTGTCTCCAGGAAATTGATGGAGACCAGAAAGGAAAATGCTAGGGATGAAAGCACTGAGCGGCAAGGCCCATCTGGTTTAAGATGTGCTGACTGAGGAAGTGCCAGGACTAGCGATGTGAGAAGAAATAGAGGGTCCTGGGAAAGGGCACTGCCGCCAGGGTGTGGGTGGTTTTCATGGTTTTTTTTTTTGGGGGGGGGGGGGGTCTGTTTTTGAAAAGCTGAAATAAAGCTGACTTGAAATCATTTCAGTCATGTGTATATCCTAACTCTGGCACATCCTCTGTCATGTTAACTTCTTTTCATTTCAAAGAACAATGTCAATTTACTAGGCCCAAATTTGTATTTTTCATTTAAACAGAGGAGTTTGCCAAACCTAGCCCCAAAATAAATATTTTTGTGATCCAGCTCTTTTACCAACCCTGCAGCTGGGTTTGGTTCACTCCCCAGTTCAACATCCCTCGGTGCTGCTAGAAACCAACACGATGACCAGGGAATGTGAACACACTCTTGATGCAACAGCTGCTGCCTGCATCTGCTATGAGAGACACCATAGGGAACGAGTTGCAGAAATAAGGGGACATACATGCAAATGATGTACATTTTGTATATCATCTCTAACACTATTAACCCTCCCTATAACTATTATTATTATTATCATGATTTATAAATGAAACAGAATAGCAGACAGATCAAAGGGAGATAACTTGGCCTATCATTTTGCTCGATTCATGGTGGGTCCACACCCTTAGAAAACAAACCTCAAGAATCCAGTTCTAATCTATTCAGTAAAGATGTTCCGCACCCGCCCCACTACCACCACATAGATTAAAAAGTTACCAGGGAAGAAAATAACATGGAAGAGCATGCAGATGATAGTTTAGAAAGACTAGTGAGTCAAGAAGTAGGAGTGGGAAGATACAGAGTATGGGTGCTGAAGATGTGATGTGAATTTAATATAACCCAAAGCACTCTGATTGCAGAAAAGGTGTTATAAATGGAGCTTGGCAGCTCTTAAAAAAACTGATAGCTAATCCAGACTTTTGGCAGCATTTCTCACACTGTCTCCTAATTATACATTTTTTAATGTCATCCAATTTATATTCATGGACTCCAGTTTATTTTGATGGTTAGATAAAAAGAAAAGTAGAGTGGATGATCAAAAATATATAATTATAAAACTTAATATAATGAAATTTTTGCTTGAAATTTGACACAGAGAATACCTATTTGAGGTAAGTTCTTTAGTAAGTAAATTAGCAAAATTCTTATATTTTCCTACAAATGCATATTTATAAACCCGATTTATATCTTATTGCTACATTAATGAGATCCCCGAATTGTCACTAAGTTAATGGAAATGGGCACTCATTTCTCAAATAAGGTGTTTAAGTATGCCTCATTGCTTTGCTATAAAATTAGCCCTGAAGAAGTCTCAGAGCTGCTAGTGCAAGCTTTGGAATGTATTTAGCTCTTTTTCAGAGATATTAAACTCCCCCACAGAAATGCCAAAGGCAGTGGATCCTTTAAAATAGTGCAAGAGCACAGAGCAAGCTTCTGATCCCATCCTTTTGAATAACTAGATTGAGAAACATGGATAACTGCTATTTGAGAAGGCACTCTTGAAAATAGGCCTTGTTTAAATGTGAGCTAAGGAATGACCTATATAATTGGAGGTTAAGTGGGTCTGGGCAAGAATCCCATTTATTATATGAACTCTCCTGAATTTTACTTCATCTCTGTCAATTAAGTGGGACTAGCAAAGCCTTTCTTTAGTATGGTACATAGATTAACATTCCAATTTATGGAAAGTCCCTTTCTGCTCTTATAACATATTTCCAAACTATTTATGATTTATGGGCTTTGATATCTATTTTATAAACCAAGTATTAATTTACTATCTGAGCACACATTCCTACAACTATGCCTCACCCTTCAAGTTTATCATTTTGGGATGTCCCATCTGCATCCCAGAAAGTCCTGAGGGTAAATCTTCCCCTGCCAAAACACTGAATCAACGGGACCCTACCTTAGAAAACTGGAAAATGTGGAGAAAAAGATTAGTAATGATTTATACATCTGGATGTAGAACTCAAGAATATAGGTCAGTATAAGAAAAAGTACAAAGTAGTCACAGTTCACTCTTGATGTTGCTTATAACTTTCCCTTCCCTTAGTCAGGGGAAGTTTAACAATATGCATTTCCTTGAGATTTAACAATTGGCCCCAGAGTCAATGGCAATTATTATGTTTGCTCCATTTTAATCTTTCTCAGGCAGAGATGATAGAAATAAATTCTATCCGAAGATCCTTAGACTGAAGACATTCAAGCATATTGCTAAAAAAAATAGAAGGTAGATTCTAGACTTAAAGAGCTTATGGTCAACGTATACAAATTTGGGAAGTGTGTACAGATTAGTAGCCAAAAGAAGAAAAGCCACCAAACAGCATTAAAAAAAGACAGGAAGGTAAGGCAAGAGGCAGTCACATGCAAGGACACAGGAAGCCAAACAGAAGGGCTTTGATGAGAAGGCAATATCATTTGCCACAGAAAGTTCTAAGAAAATCTTTCTCTCTGAAGATAGCAGTTCTTGCTAGTAAACGATAATCCCACTATACAACAGTAATAAGGGGTGGATTATTAAAAATGAACCATTAAGATTTCCTAAATGAGGATTTATGCTTTTCTTTCTTTCTCTTTCCTTCCTTTCTTCTTCTTCCCTCCCTCCTATCTTTCCTCCCTCTTTTTCTTTCTTTCTTTTCTTCCTTCCTTTCTCTCTCTCTTTCTCTCACCTGCTCCTTCCTTCCTTCCTTCCTCTCTCTCTCTCTATATATATCTTTCTCTCTCTCTTTTTTCCCCTCTCTCATTCTTTCTTCCACAGCCCAAAACATGCACAGCATAATTTGAAGTTAATATCCAACTCTAAATTTTAGGCTCAGAATTTATGATGTACTTTCTCTTGTTTTCTAACAAAGGGACATTTAGTGTGGCATCATAAATCAGACCAGTCCTCTCTCAAATGTGAATACTTACAAGAACAAAAAGGCCAAAGGCACTTTCGTTCCAGATTACTAGAAACAGCTCTTTCATTTTCCATTCATCTTTATGTGATTTCTTTCAATTATGTGCCACATTTTTTTCTTCAAAAGGATGCTGGCTTCTCACAATCCTTGTGTGCATCATGTTCTCAACTTGTTGTTTAATGCCACCTGTTTAAAACTCTTGTTTTAAAAACAATAGAAAAGAATTAGCAGTTCTTATCACATTAGCTGAATTCATCTGATCCCCCTCCAAAAGAAATATATGGCACTATTGTACTGGGCAAAAATCGTGGGTGCTAAATCTTCAACTAGTTTTAGATTTGAAACATGTGTTTTATCCTAGTATAGATATCACATGTTCTTTTACAGCATTGCCCTCCCTTTTCCTGGTAAATGGATGGCTTCTGGCAAATCCAGACCACTTGAAAAGCCCTAGAAAAATATATTTTATAAACATAGGAGTCAACAGAATCTTGTGGAAAGCTCTGGGCTTGCATGTTATTGCACAGCCAATCTACTTCCTAAGGAAGTATGTGCCTAAGGAAGGCACATAAACTCTCAGTTTGAAAATAGGTATACTGTTATGGGTCGAATTATGCACCCCCCAAACTCATATGTTGAAGTCATAACTCATAATACCTCTGAATGTGGCATTACTTTATAGTAGGATCTTAACAAAGGTAACCAAATTAAAATGAGGTCAGTACAACTGATACCCTTAAAGCCGGGTGTCAAACTCATTTTCACCAGGGACCACATCAGCTTCACGGTTGCCTTCAAAGGGCTGAATGTAATCTTAGGACTGTACAAATGTAGCCACTCCTTAACTAGGGGCTAGGAGCTTAGTGCTACCTCTGGGTAAAAACAAGGTGCCAGGCCAGATAAAACAAGATGGAAGGCCAGATTTGGCCCATGGACTTTGTGTTTGCCACCTGTACCTTAAAGAATGGGGAGATTTAGACACAGAGACACACATAGAGAAAACACCATGTGAACATGAAGATAGCCACCTACAAGCCAAGGAGGATGGAACAGATCCTTCCTTCACCACTCTAAGAAGGAAGCAACTTTTCCAACACCTTGATTTTTATACTGGTAGCCTCCAGAACTGTGAAAGAATACATTTCTGTTGTTTAAGCCACCATTTTGTGCTACTTTGTTGTGGTGGCTCCAGTAAACTAATACAAGTACTATTATAGAACCAACCCAGTTTAAGGGCTGAAACTGCCCCTCCTAGAACACTGCACTTGACCAGTTTTAGTGAAGTTGGAAGACAACTCATACCATCATGTGAAATGTGCTTCAACTCTCATTACAGGGGCGATGGTCTTAGAGCACCTTGCACAAAACATCTCTACTTATTCCCTAGGGCTCAAGAAGACCAATCTGGTCCTAAGAAACCCAAGATCCATTCTGAATCTGTGAAGAAAACATGATAGTTGTGTAGACATACCTGGGCAAAAAGTAGAACTGAGGGATGTATGGAGATCATGTTTGTTCTCCAGATATCTTCTGTCTTCTGATCCATTCTCCTCTACCTAAAATTTGCTTTTGCTCACACAGAGTTTTTTAGTGACTCACTTTAGCTTTCAAATTGTCCTTAGGCCACACATGCAGTCTCTCTAGCTACTCTTATAAGACTGGTTTTCAAACTTCAGCAGCATCAGAATCACCTGAAGCGCTTGTAAAAACTCATTGCTGATTCCTACACACAGAGTTGCCAGTGCAGTAGATCTGGGGAAGTAGTAACAAGTTTCTAGGTGATACTGATGCTGCTCATCCAGGGACCACACTTTGAGAACCACTCTTCTATGACATTTCTACTTCAGTTTTCACAGATTACTGATCTACAACCTTTAAGATTCCAAAAGTTTATATTCTTAAAAGGGCTGTGACCCTTCTTCTTTTTGCCTTAGCTATGTAAGTGTCGGGCAGTAGCTCAATTGGCTGAGGCCAGTGAAGGATTGGGTTCTGTGGCCCCTGCATTCAGCCACTTCCCAGCAATGCCTTCTATAGATTTTGTAGGTGGGGCCATGAGTCAACGACTCTGACATGTGTCTAGTTCAAAAAATGTGAGTCAAAAGATTGTAAGGGAGATATTTGTTGCAGCGAGTTCTCAAATGTTAACTTCATACTACATATTATTTAAGAGTATAACATCTGCCCTGACCAGTGTGGCTCAGTTGGTTGGACATTGTTCCACAAAGGGAAAGGTCACTAGTTTGATTCCCTGTCAGGGTGTGAACCTGGGTTGCAGGTTTTGTCCGTAGTCAGGGCATGCATGAAAGGCAACTGACCAATGTTTCTCTCTTATATCAGTGTTGCTTTCCCTCTCTTTCTCCCTGCCTTGTCCTCTCTCTATAAATAAATATAGAAAAAAAGTATAGCATCTAAGAATCATGTTAAACAGTGTCATGCTAATGGGAAGCACACAGTTGTGACTCAGGTTGTGCAGAACTCTCATCTCATAGAGATTCTTTAGGTAAAATTATGATGGGCTCTGGCAGGCTTGGAGCTTTGATGGCAAGGGAATGGACCCAACTATAGCAACAGCATGAGAAGTAAAGACAAATCTGAAAGGAATATTGACAGGTGTTTCTATATTTGGGTATATGTATTGAATATTAGCTAAGAATTACCTGTGTTCGTCACAAGTACATTGTCTGTTCCTCTAGAGCATACTGAATCTTGGTTTTCCCCTGGGCCAAGCATAGAGCTATACACTTTGTAGATGCTAAGGAAGTATTTGATCAATGAATAAGTGGACATAATCTTTCATATTTGTGTAGTTAGAATATTTCCACTGGCATTATCTCTGTCACCATCATAATGTACAGAATTTCCTCCGAAGTCATTTTCTAGCTTTTATGACTCAAGTTGATATCCTTGTGTCCAGTGACAGAGTAATACTACAAATAAGAGTTTAATTGTTAAAAATCATTTCAAAATATAACTCTATACTTCCTTCTGAAGAACTACAAAAGAGATATATTAACCATAAAGATCATATCTTTAAAAGTTTCTTCTCTCTGCACCTGATTTTCTCATATCCAAACCTATTTTGACACTTTTAAAAGCCTCCATTCCCACAGCTCTAGCCCACATGGCTCTCATCCTTCTCTATTTTTCTCCCTTTCTCTAATTTTTGTAACAAATTCAGTATCAACAGCTCTCCTAAGGCAGGGTTTTCAGGGCAGTTTGGAATACTCATGCTGTACCTCAGTACTAAGTTTACTTTGGGGGGTTTATCCGGATCTTGCCAAGAACAATGGTCTCATCCCAGGAGTCACTTTTTCTAGCATTCTTTGCTTCTACTTTCTAAGCATTTTTATCAGATAACAATCAAATCATCTCTCCTTTATGTGATGCACAAAAAAGACTGGGCTCAAATGAATGGCAGAAATGATCATTAGTTATCCAAATATGGTTCAATTTTAAAGCGAGAATTTTTTCGACCTTCTACTATGCAGATGCATTCCTTTCTCCCCACACTCTCAACTCTCAAATTCCTAAGCACAGAAGTTTTTTTTTTAATCTAGAAAAGAATCCAGAGAACTTTGCAAGTTTTTCTCAAGTGGTTCAAATACTCACTTAGTGCAAATAAAATACAGTCCTTGGTATTTGGAGTATGAGATGGCAGCTGTAGATGGAGGCAGCACTGCTTCTAGCACCAAAGTGCCCCAGTCAGCGCGCCTACTTTGAATTTATCAAGCAAGGAAAGAATGACTTAGGTTGATTTCCCTCAAGCAAAAACTCTGTTTACTCATATAGTATCTCAGGAATGGGAGAGGATCCATGGGTGAGAGCCAACACATGATGAGAGGAGTTGAAGGAGATAGACAAACTATGGAGCCGACAGTCACTGTTTGCATGCAAATGACAATAATGACAGAATGTGAAGACAGGCCATGACTGCCCTTGTATTCATAGCAAATGTCTAGATTTCTACTGAAAAAGACCTTAGGTATATATGGGACTTCCTATTCCAAGCTGAATAGTCAGTCTTGGAAGGGACATCAAGTTCCCAACAACTACATCAAACCTTCAGCTCATCTCATAGCTCATGCTCCCCAGCTGAAAAATGTAAAGTGAGAGTGGGAAAGAGGAGAGATTCTCTGTACCTGAAGTACTCCTAGAAACATTGACCACTCTTTGAGCTCAAGTTTAGGCTTTGTATAGTTAACTGATTTTAAATTTTTTTCTTATTATTCTGCAATCTGGAATGCTCTCCACCCTCCTCTTCGCTGTGTCAAATTCTAGCTTACCTTTTCAGTTTCAGTTGTGTAAGCTAGTCATCAGTCATGCCAGGCAGACTTCCCTGACCATTCCTTCTCCTCTTTAACTGAGATGAACTTCTGCTACAACTTCTGTAGCACCAAGTACTGACCCCAGCAGACTGTTTATTGCATTTCTTTCTGTCCCAGCTTTGTAACTCTCTGTCTTTCTGACCAATGGTAAATTTGATGGAGACAATGACCCTCTCTACTTTCCGCTCTGTTCCAAGCAAGTGCTTAGCACACAAGAGGTGATGCATAGAGCCTTGTTTTTGCTCCCAGCCTACTCAGAAAGAACAGAAATTTTGAAATATTTCTATACGTGGAGTCTCTTTTTAGGGTACAAATTTATATTTGCATATTATTATATGGTTTTAATTAGTCTTTACATACTAACTTTACATAACATTATTCTGTCTTCCAATTTTATTTTGTCTCTTAGTTCCTATCTGTTTTCCCTTCCTCTGTCCCCAGGGACTATTCTGAGACAACTCTTTATAAAATTCCAAAGCCCTGTGTGCTTCAAAATTTTGAGAATTCTTTTTCTTTCTTTTTTTTATTGTTGTTCAAGTACAGTTGTCTCCATTTTCCTGCCACCATTTTCCCCCACCCCACCCGCCCCCACCTCCCACCCTCAACCCTACCCCCCTTTGGCTTTGTCCATGGGTCCTTTATACATGTTCTCTGATGACCCTTCCCCTATTTTCCCCCATTATGCCCTCCCCACTCCCCTCTGGTTACTGTCAGTTTGTTCTTTACTTGAGTGTCTGTGGTTATGTTTTGCTTGCTTGTTTGTTTTGTTGATTAGGTCCTATTTACAGGTGAGATCACATGGTATTTGTCTTTCACCTCCTGGCTTATTTTACTTAGCAGAATTCTTCCCAGTCCTATCCATGCTGTCATAAAGGGTAGGAGCTCCTTTTTTCTTCTGCTGCATAGTATTCCATTGTATAAATGTATCATAGGTTTTTGATCCACTCATTTATTGATGGGCACTTAAGTTGCCTTCCAGCACCTTGCTATTGTAAATTGTGCTGTTATGAACATTGAGATGCATACACTCTTTTGAACTGATGTTTCAGGATTCTTAGGGTATAATCCCAGCAGTGGAATTGCTGGGTCAAAAGGCAGTTCCATTTTTAGTTTTTTTAGAAAACTCCATACTGTTTTCCACTGTGGCTAGACCATTCAACAAAGGGGGCAAAGGCACAAAATTTTGAGAATTCTTGTTTTACACACTTATTCTAGAAACTGTACTTGCAGGAGTCCTGAGGTCTGTGACTTCAGCCTCAAGGTAATAAGAAAACCCTTTCTATTCAGAAGGAGGTTCCTAGAGTCCTCCAATGCATATGTGCAAACCCTCAGTTGAGGAATAGAAGAGTCAGCTCTTGATTACCTTTGCTTGGAATAATTCTTTCTGAAATGGGTGCCTCAGCGGGAGTTACATCTAAAATATCCACTTTCCTTTGGAATTTACATTTGTTTTTCTTAGTGACAAGTTCTTTAAATGAATAGACCAGAACAAACATTGCTAAAAAGGAACTGAAGCATGAGCAAAATTAGGAGAAAGACAAAATATCACCTTTAAGTGTAATCAGGTGTCCAGATGCAGATTATCCAAACCAATTAGGGAAAAATCCCAGAGAAACATGGGTAACTATAATAGTACCTGTGCTCCAGAGACAAAAATGTGTCCTTTTGATTTCAGGATAAATAAGTTTGCTCTTGATCTTTGCAAGATTGTAGGATTAAACATTTAATAGCCAATTTGTGGGCATTTGAGTCAGAGTATCTTCCTTCCATACCAAAGGAGCTACATTAGATAAAAACCTAAAAGGAATTCAATTTTGATTTCAGTAAGTCTCTAGAAAAGGTTTGTTGTAATATTATTAAGAATCAGGTAGTAAACAGGACTATGCCAATATAGTCCTGGTGGACTATTTCCAGGTGGAAAACAGTGGGGATGGATTCCAGGTCAATTAAACAAACATATTAAAAGAATTGTTTAGTGGATCAATGTCCTTTGCAAGGACTAATGTTTCTGGCATGTCGTAGTGTTCACCCTACCTGCTCTCATGTTGATGATAATTTTGGTGACATTTTTCAAAACTGCCCAAAGCACCAAACTAAGACAAAAAACATGTTAATAAAATCAAGATCAGGATTGGGAAATATTTTAACCAACAGTAAATATAACAGCCAACATTCTGCAAACTTACTATTAAGGACACATGTCTAGGCAGTAATTTTTATTAATCAAGTGTTCCATATGTTGATTTAAAAAAAGGAGAAAATACAAACAAACAAATAGGAGAAAAAAACTGTCAGTGAGGTAATCATTAGAAATGTCCATAGAAATAGCAGTTTTCCTTTGAGCTCGTTGTAGGACTGCACTTTCTAACTCCCTGTGAATTGAGACATGGCCTTGTGATTTTTCTTTTAACAACAAAATAGCAGAAGTGCCATGCAGTGTGTGTAAGCTCCCCCATTTTTATTCCTGCCTCAGTGGTGATGGGGGCTTCCACAGCCTCCAGCTGTCTGTGTGTCTGAGTGAATGAGGAGCAGGCCCCTCTCTCACAGCCTGCATTGGTTGTAGCATAAGCAAGAACTAATCTTGTGCCATATTAAGTTACTGAGATTTGTGGATTATTTGTCATTGCAGCAACACCTCACCTGTTTTTTATGATTAAACTAGTATTTCTGAATACAGAGATAACAAGAAATGTGTTTATATAGTGTTAATTCCCAGATTTTTAGTGCATATGTATCATAGGCACATCAATTATAAAAATATCACCACTCTATTTTATAACATATGGTCAACTTTATTATATTGTGAAATAAATATATTTTTATACATCAATTTTATAAATGCTTAATAATAGTTTGCCATTAGTACATTGCATTTATTACTCAACCAATCCCTTATCATTGAAACTTTATTGTTCTTATATTATAATTAATTCTATGACAATTTTTGCATACATGTTTAATATTTTACTTAGGATAAATTCAGAAAAGTTGTATTGTAGAAAGAAAGTTTAGTGCTTTCCTGGGCTTTTCTCATATATTTCTAAATTATCCTAAAATAAGTAATAGGAATATATATAATCCCATTAGATGTGTATGAAAAATCCTGTTTTATCAGATACTTTTCTACACAATATATTAACTATATTTATTTTCAGCAATCTTATTTTACCAGCACTTTTGGTAGCTAATTTGTTTGAACATTTCATCACATGTCTGTGGGCTGTTTTACATCTTTCTTTATTACTCAATCATTCAGTATGTTTTTCTTTTGTTTATTTTAGTTAATTTACAATAGATCTTGAGATGTTAAGTCTGTTAACCTGTATCATATATTTTGCAAACATACGTCTCAGTTTTCTATTCTTTAATATTATTTGTGATTGTTTTCCATATTGATGTTTTACATTTCAATTAACAAAACATAGTCTCTCCTATGTGACTTACATTTTTGGACATCATGCTTAGAGCAGCTTCTCAATCTCCAAATAAAATGTAATGTTTTTCTCTAGCACTCATTTTTTTACATACTCATTTTAATTCACCTGGAATTTATTTATGAGTATCTAATATAATAAGAATCTTTTCATCCCCCTCAAAAAAAAAAAGACCTAGCTCATTTAACTGACCTAAGATACAAGAAGAAGCAGCAGTGAGGCAGACAAATATATTATTTAATGTGATTTTCAGTGTCCATAACACAAATCTGGGACACACACAAAAGAGAGTAAATTCTATTGCCATCTCTGTCCATTAGACTGCATCTAAAATATGTGGCTTTGTGTTTACATATAAATTAAAGGAGAGTCAGGGAAGGGCAGCCAGGATGGTGGTGGTTCTGGAACACCTATCTTTTGAACAATGATTCAAGGAATGTCTTGCTTGGAAAAGAGATGATGAAAATTTTATTTACAGTTAGGAATGACTGCCATGACAAAATACTAGATTCATTCTATATAGTTCTAGATGTCAGCACTTGGTGCATTAAAATATGTAGTAGTATTGGTTTTAAATAAAGGGAAGAATTTTGTGTCAACTAGAGCTGTTTAAAAGCAAGGTGTTGACACTCCCACTGCTGGAGGAGTTCAAACAATGACTAAATGCCATTCTGTCAGGAAGTTGGAGAGGAGATCCTTGTCTGCATTGGAATGTTGGACCAATGATCTCTAAGGCCTTTTCCAAAGTCTAGATTTTTACGATTCTGGATTATGTTCAACCTGTCTGAAGAAAATGGCTCAATAAATAACCTTTATTTCTTTCCAGCGTTTAGATCTGAGTTCTGAAAATGCTTTCAGTTAAGAGGATAAGACAGAGCATGAGGCAGCAGCACTAACTTAGGGCACTGGTACAGCAGCCCAGGCCCTACCACCCAGTAACAAGGGGTAACACCTTAGGTAAATCACTTATCTTGCCTGGGCTATCATTTTTTATTCTAAAATGAGAGAAGTAACTAAAATATCATTATTGTAAATGATCTACAGGTCCCATCAAAGTCTAAGACATTATTGTTCTATGTCTAATAAATAAGTAGAATGAACTACATAAGCAGGATTCCAAATACCAAGCCATATGTCTCTATAATAAACCCTGGTCATTTCAATGCTTTATCTTACTGATGCCTCTAGAATCAAATCCAGAGCTTAAATCCAAGGTTTATACATTTGATATTCACCAAAAAAAATTTAAGAACCTGTTTTGTACCAGACACTATGCTAAGCACCAGAGAGTCTACAATGATGAAAATGAAGTTTGTGCTCTCAAAGATCTTCCAGTTCAGTAGTGATGACAGCCTTGTAGACTAACAATTACAGTACAACATGATAATTATAATGACTATTTGTAACTGCTATATGTTCAGAGACATTCATCTCTATCCAAGTCTCTAAATAGTAGGTCAGGTGATATCTAAAGACTGCATCTCTACATCTTGCACATGCTTCTGAATTGAGGAAACCAGCCCATCATCCCCACTACACCTGGGGTAACCAGTAGTAGTATAAAGACAAGTGTTGAGCAGTGTCCCCAAGGCTCAGGTCAGAAACTTGATCACAAGTGTTTGTTTAAAATTAAAGACATCCCTAGAGTCTCAATCAAGCAAACTGCAAATAACCTCCACAAATCCCTCCTGACAATTACCTTCTATGGACATTTTCCATGGTGCTGACTCATCTAAGATTTCCTAGTATATGGTATAAATAAAATCAGGGGAGATAGCCTTCTTATGCTTTAGTGGCCTGCTCAAAAAAGGCATGTTTTGTTTTAGATAAGGGTCCATTGACACATCTGTACTATTGACAAGAGACTATAATTTAGGCGTGATTGTAATGGTGCACTGATTCAAGTGATGACTGGGAGATGACTCATCTAGCATCCAGAGTTGGCCTTTGTAATATTAGTTATATGATCTGCCTGGTACAGCCTGTAAACTATTTGGAGAGGGTTTCTCACATTATATTTTATATAGCAGTAAGCACTCAGACTCTCACAAAACTCCAGCTTTTGTTTCATCAAAAATAACCAGGCAGTACCTGATCAAGAAGAAAAGAAAATACATTAGCTGCCAGAATGGAACATTTCCGCAGGACCTTGACATATATGATTGTTTCTCCCACCACTAGATTTCACATAAAAACTTATCCTCAGGTATGCAGCAGCCCAAGGGAGAAAAACATGTTCAAGAATAATGGTCTTAGAATCACCAGAAGGGTCTGTTGAAACATGGAGTGCTGACCCACATCTCAGAGTTTCTCTTTCATGTAGGTCTGGGGTCATACCTACAGAGCTGTCTCTCAAGCAAGCTTCCAGGTCATGCTATTGCTGCTGGTATTGGGACCAACCTATGAAAACCACTGCCCTAGAAGACAGTAAGCTGATATTTAATAAATGCTCACACCTCTCCGAGAACTTCCCAAGCCAAACCAGGCTTTTGTATCTACTAATGATCTCCCCAGAGAGTTCTCTCAGAAATGGAATAAAAATTATAAGAATAAAGTTAAAAATAAAATAAAATACACAGAATAAAGAAAAATGTAAGTAAATATCATTAAGCATTCACTAAGACCAGGAGAAATAATAGAAATAGAACAATGACTTTTGATGGATAGCACCCACAGTAGGCAGAACTACTGACTTATTATTGTGAATCAGTGTGGGGAAGACAAGGACACCGTCCCTCAGGGCACCATACTTCCAACTATGGTGTTTCTCCCATTCCTCAGGAATATCCCAGTTCTTCTGTTTTCTTGGTATTTGTGATATCTAGTAGTGCTGAGCTACTTGGCCTTTAGGTGCTCCCTATAGAAACAGAAAACCAGCTTATAATGCTTATCCTCATGACTTCAAGTTACTCAAGGTGAATGTGTTCTCTATGTAAGCAGTTCAATAATTCACCATTTGGGGGCATTTATTGTATTCTTTATAGTGAGCTGATGCTGTGAGAATTCCTTTAGAGAGCAATTAACTTAAAAGCAAAGGGTCCTAAATAAAAGGTCTTTCTTCCTCTTTGTATACTTTTCTGCACTTGGGTGTCAAAGGCTGAAAGCAAGAGTTCTCTCCATTGTGTCATCCATGGACTTTTCTCATGGTGTTTCCTGAGGTATGACTGTGGCTGAGCACCTGCTACAGGTTAGAGCACTTTCAAGCTGTAACCATAGTGCTCAATTTGCTTCTATCCATATCCAGAGTCATAGCTGGTAGCCCACACTGACTCTGGGCTTTCTCTCTCTTGTTCTTTGGGGCTCAGCATCTGACTGTGCCCTTTCCTTTTTGGTCTACCTCATGTCAAAGAATATGTTGGTCCCCATGGGAGAAAGGAGAGACATTCCATAGCCATAGCCAATAATAAAGGACCACCCCAGGGTAGAGCTGCTGGCAGCCCACCCAGGTTTTTCTGGGATAGATCCAACCCTATTGCATATTTCTCTAAAATAAAACATCAGGTTGAACACACACCAAGTTCTATTTTGTACAGTTTTTAAACAAACATAGACTTTGTAGGACCCCCAAAATAAATGTTCAAGAATTAAACAGTACATTTTTTTTTTAGTAAATATATTAGAAACACATGGTAGGAATCTGTTAATCTGGCAAAGACTGGAATGGATATATGAATGGGAAATGAGCCAAGACTCCTGGTCACAAATAGCTTCTCACTTTATTCAATATGATCAATCGCCTTATTCATTCTGACCTGAGAAGGTCACAAGATTCTAAGGAGAGAACTAATAGGCTATTTCAGCCATAAATATGCTTAAAGAACAAGAGAAAGGAACTCAGGCAAAGGAACAAGCAGATGAAAAGAATCATTTTGCTTTTTTATTTTTAATGTCATTTCAAGGTGGTAATTTGGATAGATGTTATTTTATGTCTCATAAATGCCAAGGGTAGATCTGCATGGTCACTCTCCTCTGACAGAAAACTAAGGCTAATACAGTGATAGACTCAGTACAGGTCAAAAGTAGAATCTAGAACTCATGGGTATCAGTCCTGATATTTAATGGCTAGATCTTTATCCTCTAAAGGTAGAAAATTCCAGGAAGAGAATGGATATGTCAATATTCTTTTAAGTGACATTAATTTGGCACTCCCTAAATGAAAAGGCCCCTCTGAACATTTCTTTGACTCTTCTTTTATCTATTTCTCCAATCTATATACCTATTATTCTTTCTCTCTGAAAAAAGACTGAGATGAGGTGGGAGAATTGGAATGGATAAAACCTACCAGATAGACATGCTTTAAAGATGAAAAGGGTGGCTTATGGGAAAGCACCCAGCAGACACATGGAAGATGCTCAATAAAGAAATAACTCCTCCTTCCTCCATTACTGGCAGAGGGAAAACATCATGAGACCATGGGCAGAGAAGTGTCGTTATGAGAGCTGCATTAGGTCCCTTACCTTGTTGGAGTCAAATTGGTGAAAAAGGAACACCAACATTCACACATCAAATCCCTTTGTGACTCTTTCAGACTGAACTTTATTCTTCCTAATTATCACTGCAGATTTTGGAACAACATACTGGACAAAGCAGTGTTCCTCACAACCAAAGATGATCCGGCTAAGCAACAAATTATGCATGTAGTTCAAGCTTCTATCAGATTAGGAGTTCCTTTGAAAAAAGATTGTTGTCTTCAGTAGAACTTCTTATTAGTCCTTTTCTTTGAGGGTGTAATAATATACTTTCTATGGGAACTAAATACCCATTTTGTCAACCAACAATTAAGGAAATATCATTCATATTTGGTTACACAATTAGCATACATCTTCCTGTCTAGATGGTAATAGGGGTTATAAGAACAAAATAGTTTTGTGTAAGTACATATAATTATATTTTCCATTAAAAAAGGAGAAAGAGTTAAATACATGTGGGAAACCATGTACCATAAGTGAGTGAAAGTATTGCTTTGGGCTCAGATGGTCCTAAGTTCAAATTTTCTTACTAGTTCTCTGGACTTGGGTAAATTATTTAGCTTTTCTGAGATGTAGTTTTTTTCATCTGTAAAAATGGTAATTGTAATAGCTTACCTTGTAGGGTTGTTAATAATTACATGACATGTGTATTATGTACTTGTTCATACAGTGTCTGATCCTATAGGGGATGGATCAATAAACAGTGGTTAATACAATGGTATTGACTACTAACTGTGCCAGGTTTGACCAAGCTACCATCACTAAGGCTATGTGTCCAGAGCATTTTTGACCCTTATCTTCAGCCAACTGAACAATACAAGACAGAGCTCCTAAAAAATCTTGGAGACAGCAACCCCTTTGATTCTCACCACCACCACGTTGTAGTCTACGATCTGGTTAATCAAAGTCTATCCAGACAAAGCTACCTTGGAACTTTGGAATGAAGTCCCAACACCAGAATAGCTGCTTATAGTGTTTCCATGAGTCTGAGGAGCTTAACGGGGTGGAGGTGTGGTGGGTCAGGAGGCTTCAAACTGGCCTGGAGTTTCCCATCACCTCAGAAGAGTTTCAGCTCATCCAGCTGAAACTTCCAGGAGGTGGAAGCCTACCCTCTGATGTTTGTTCCTACTCATAAGTAGGCCATGGCCTCGGTTTCATGATTCTGAAGTCTTCACAGCATAGCCCTGAATGTTAGGTCCTGGCCGAGAGAGACTCCAGCTATTGTAGCAGCATGGGGACTCATTCTGTTGCCCTGTGACTCCCAGGCTCCTAATCCTCCTTTCTGACCCATAATGCAGACTTACTCAAACTCTTTGATAAATGTCTCTCCTTTGATAAGAAACCAACCTCCAAAGTCTTAAAGTTTAGTATATGCTGTCAGGAAGTTTCCAGTCCATGTAATTATCAGTCTCTTCACACTCTCTTCCCAGCACCTAAGGCCTCAGGACTCTCAGGAGGTTGCCCAGTGATTGCAATTCAGAAGCCAGACTATGACAGAGAGCTAACTTTTGTTTGTGGCCACCTAGGTAGTGTTTGGACAAAGGAGATGATCTTTCATGAATACAGTAAAAATTTTGTTTGGTGAGGTGAACATAGTGTAAGGAAAGCTACCATCCAGGGCACACTACACATAAATTGACATGTTATGAAGACAATAATAGCATAACAGCTTCTAGCCCAAATGTACAATAGCATTTGCTTCTCATTTGGTTTGCTTCTTTTTACTTGTAAAAAAAAGTGCATAATTATCATAGGAAAGCATAATAACATAGGGAAACAAATTAAAAATTAAATGTTTCCCAGAAATCCTCCAATATCTACTAATAGTGCTATAAAATGCATTCTCTTAGTCTCTTTTTAATGGGAATATTTATTTTTTAAAACAGTTCTATAATGAGCATACTGATTTATAATCTGCTTTTCCTCACTATATTATGAACATTTCCCATAAATGTTCCTCTGTGATAGCATCTTAACTGACAGCCTAATGATCTGTTTTATGAATGTACCACAACCATTTAACTAAGCCTGAATTGTCAATATTTGGATAGCTTCCAAATTTTCAGTTTTGTAAAAATACTTTGATGAATAACATTGTAGATAAATGTTTTCTTAGCTACTATAATTTCCTTCCAATAAATTCCTAGTCGTTCATGTGAAGATGGCTGCTCTGCACAGGACTCCTGTTAAGCAGAAGCAGTGGTTTGTCTCCTGGGAGTGGACTTGTCGGCTTTTGAATAAATGACCACAAGACTTACTTTTCCCAAGAACTTCCAGTAATTTCTACTGGCCCAGGAATTCACCTTATTAGTGCTACTTTTTATTATCAGTCGTGTCTTGATTTAGGTAAAGTGTTGTCATCCTAGTCATAAGGTAGATGAACAGTGTCCTTTAAGAGACAATGGAAAAGTTTTCCAAAGCCCCCCATAGTGTGTAAGTGAAGCCGTGAATCTATTGCCTCTCTGGTACCTGGTATTGTCAGATTTTTTATATTTATCAATCAAAAATGGTTATAAAGTGCTATTTTATTATAAACATAATTTACTTTTTTATCTCTGTTGTTGTTAAATATCATTTCATATTCTTGTTAGCCACATATATTTTCTCTCCTTTGAAATAATGCCTGTTCATACACTTTACCTATTTTCTATTGGGATGTTTGGTTTAAGCCAGTAAAAACTGAACACAGCCCAAAGGCCTATCAAAAAAAAAAAGCAGAAGGGGAAGGGTCAAGTCAGGAAACATGTATAAAAGACCCATGGACAAAGACAATGGGGAGTGGGAGAAGGATTGAATGTGGGAGGTGGGAGGTGGGTGCAGCAGAAGAGAGTAATTGGGGGAAATGGGAACAACTAAAATTGAACAACAATAAAAATAATAATTGCCACCTTTGAAAACTAAAAAAAGGAGAGGGTATAAATGAGATGTACTGTATAAAATGGAATATTATTCAGAAACCAAAATGAGGGAATCAAAGTAACATGCTACACTATGGATATCTTAATAATATATTATTAGATAAAAACATAAGTCCATCAAGATTAAAACACACACCTACACATATGTGTGTATATGTACATATAAACAAAAATGAAATTTTAGAAATACAAATGCTACAAAAAATCTATGTAAAATAGAAAGCATGGGGTAATAAATATGAGAGTCATGTTACCTCAGCTAGGAGGGAATAAGGATGATGAAATTCAGGGATATTATGGTTAGGTATCAGTTATCATCAAGATCTGAGCATTTTTGGGGGGGGGGTGCACTCTAAGGATTTATCACAAATAAATAAGTGTGGTGGATACCGGCCAGCAGTATCCATCACCATGACAGATGCTCAAGATACGAGAAAAATACACATAGACTACCGAGTCCTGTGGAGGAATAGGAACCTCATGGCCACTCTCTCTAGTGGAGAGCACCCTGTCTTCCCCCTCAAGCAGGCTTTTATTAAGAATACAGATAGTTTGTTGATTACAGTCTGGCTGGGAAGATTAAACAAGTAGGTATCTTTCAAAGAGCTGAAAGGGCTCACGCTGAGTTTGGGGTTTTATCACCTAAGAGCTACAAGGCTAGTTTCTTTTCCTGCCCGTGTCTTCATATTCAAGCGCATCCTCAGCAAGCAGGTTTCACAGGATCTTGCATATCCTATGCCCCAGGTCTAATTACCCCGGGGGTCTGCCAACTCTGGTCTGGGCTGCACTGCCCCTGTTATTTCCGCAGGCCTGAGTTGGGCAGAGGAGACAAAGGCAGCCAGGAGACTTGGATTTCTCACAGACAGAACAAGGACTCAGGCTTTGTCAAGGCCGAGCAGGCAGGGGTCAATGTCAATCACCCCCTCATTTCCACAGCCCCATGAGTCTCTTCCCTGCAGCCTCCACGTGATCATGCCTGTCTTAGATGATTCCCACCTTGGGGAATCTTACCTGTCATTGGCTAACCGATCAAGCACTGGGGGCCAGGCAAGGAGCAGAAACAGCACTCCTGCCAGGGAGATAAGCTTGTCTCCTTAGTGACTCCTGGTCCGGAGGTCTCTCACTCAGCCTTAGCCATGGGGGGGGGGGGGGGAGTTATAGCTTCCTGAGACCAGACAGGGTGGACCCCAACAAATAAAGAAGCAGGTCAAAAAATAAAGAAAGAAAACCATGTATGTGCAATGACTAGACTATGATTAATTTATTTCCTATGAGGAGAGAGGAGGAAATGCACATTTTAAGGTTATTTATAGATAGCACCAGATCTGACCTCAAGAAAAATTAAACAACATGAGTACCTAATTCACAACATCCTGAATTATTCTGTAAAGTCATTTGATTTACCTGAGCCATGAAATACAAAATAAAACTAGAACCTCTGCTCCTGATTCTTGAGTGATAAGCCAGGTTCATCTTTGCTGAAGACCTGCCTATTTGGGACTGGAGTTGGAAGAGGGGATGTGAAGCAGAGCTACAATAGCATTTGGTTGAAGGGTGGAACCATATGGAATGCCTCTATGACCATTGGGAAGACAAACACAAGCTCTCCAGCAGTTTCCATGTTTACCCCAGCCACAGCCTTCTGAAAATTCAGTAACATTTTCTCAAAAGTTATTTGCCAGTGCCATCCTACTACCTGCTCTCCACCACTATCATCATTAACACTCACAACTCGTGTCTGCTTTTTGTTTAAAGTGCCATAAGCATCAGGCAAGTATATAAATAGGAATAGCTCCTCAACCCTTACAATCTTCAAGTCTTGGAAAATCACACTTTCTTTCCACACTGCCATCCACATTGCCTCCTCGAACCCTTGGAGCTCCTTCCCATCCTGTCTTTGGTGATCCCTCAGTGTGCCTCAGTTTGCCCTGCTTTCATAAAGAAAGATCCATTACCTTGAGGAGCAATGTAAAAAAAATACCTCTCCATCTTTCCAGACTCTTCCTAAGTAGTAGACAAAGTAAACTAATATCTTTTTTAAAATTCCAGAGGTGTTCAGACATGGTTCTGGTGATTCTACCCCCAAGATATGTTTAAAAATCAATTCACTCCTCTCCAGCATCTTTGCTGTCCTTAATTCATTGCACCATCATCTTTATGTGGACAATGATAACATAGTGAATATGAACAAACCTCCCCAAATCCACAATTGCTCACTTCTAAAGAATTCTCCACAGAGCTGCCAGTGGGACATTTTAAAAACACAAACCTGATTGGGTTACACCTCTATTGGTAAGATACAAAACAGTATGAAAAATTACACAGTCCAATTAAAAATCCTTATCGTGGTCCCCACAGCCCACACGCCCCTCAGCCTTATTCCCTGCTGCCCTTCCCCAGATGCTGATGCGCCGGATTTGCCACTTCCGCTGACTTAGTCTAGTCCCCAGCCTGAAGCCTTTCCCTGACTACCTCTTCCTGCTTCTGCCTCCAGTTTGAGCTTAACCTCCTTCCTCAGAGATGTCTTCTATTGGTCCCATCATTGAAATGATCCTGTTTTTATTTCTCATTTTACACTTTATTGTCCTTCTTTGCATTATCATAATTCATCGTTGTATTGTTATGGTTATTTGTTCAATGTCATTTCTTCTACTGACCACTTACCATCAGTGCCTAACAGAGTAGACACTCAAGAAATTAATGAATAAAAGGTAGATATGGAATCTGGCATGGCTTAAGTTTTATTGAAGTAGATACACACACAAACACACACTCAGTGGTCACTGTGCATTATTGAACAGCCCCACTCCTTCCTAATTCTCTGCTCAGGCTCTGGGTGACTAGAGGCCCGGCCGTTGTCACAGCATTTCTGTTTCACATCATTGTTGACTGCCATACTTGAGAACAATTTGCTCCACATTTAAGGGTTCCATGAGAACATCCATCTTGAGAAAAGGTAAAAATGTCTTAGTTCTATAGTTGCTACATCTGTGCCTTTTTATATCCATTAGATACGTGGCATTTTATGTTTGGAGACCTCTATAATCTGGCAAACATGTTTACAAGCTGAAATAATAGGAATACATGTCAGGAATAAGTATATATTTACATCCAAACATAAACTGAGAAATATTTGCTCTTTTATTTAATGAACTTTAAGAAAAATCAACTCCTGACGCACATCCCATAGTCTTCTCCCTTTCATCGTGTCTACTTTACAACACTGCTAACCCACTCTTACCCTCACCACAACCTTGGAGTCAAACCATGTTAGTGCTGAAATGGACATTCAAGGTCCTTTCAGCTTTCCATACCACAGAAGCAAGACTCAGCAAGATGAAGTGATTTGCCCAAGGCCATTCAACTGTGATTACACAATTACAGAGGAATGGAAACAAGGTAACAGCCTGACCTTTTAAAAACACAGTTCCAGTAATTGGTGCTCAAATTTTCTATTTAAGAAAAGAAGCAAGGAATATTCTAAGTCTGAGACTATTCTGATATTTTAAAGGATTTTTAAGTTAATTGTCCCTATCGAGATACAGAAAGCAAGGAAAGAAGGCCTAAAACATTTAACAATCAAATCATTCTGTGCAGTAAAATCTTCAGATGCTCTCAGCTCGTTTGCATTTACTTTTTGTATTGCTTTCTGTAATCACATAAGAATAAGTGAAAATTACCTGGACCACAATTCTGCAATGAAATTATTAAATCATTTATTTAAAATACTATATTCTTTTTAATCTGAATAATTCTATGATATGATAGTTCTGATGTTTCCAATATAAACAATCAATTATAAAGCATGTACTCGATTACTTTCATGAAAAGGAGGGTGTACTGGGTCCCAAGAAGGTTGGGAAGGCGAGCTGGAGTGGAGTCAGGCCTGAAGGAACTCACACTCTCTCATGGTGGGGGACAACTCACACAGCGAAAACTGACAAGCACAATTTGAAAAAGAACTTGTATACATATGAGTAATAGCAGTCTCTGATTTTATCTCTGGAAAAAATATTAGAAAAGAAGAATTAATCCTACTTCAATTCTTCACATTGTTGAAGCAGAAACTTTATGCTGGTCTTGATTGCTTAGAATTTATTTTTTTGGAAACTAGCAATTACTTTGAAAAATAATGCCATACCAATTGTAAAGTCTTTCTAAAAGCAGTTGGCATACAAGAATAAACAAATGTATTTGAGGTTATATTTAGGTCATTAAGTTGAGTACTAAACTAGTTTTTTCCTTCATACCAAATTATAGAGACTTCGAGCAGTTTCACTGCTAGGAATTTTTCCAGTGGATATATTCCCATATAAAGATCTTCACTGTGTTTTTGTATAACTTTTCAAAATTGAAGACAGCATAAATGTTCATCAGAAAGAGTTGATCTAATTAACAATGTTCAGCCTGCATGGTAGAATAGCATACATTTCTGAAAAAGAATAAGTGATATCTACAGGTCCAACAAAGGAGAAAGTCTAAGGAATATTATTAAATTAAAAGATAAAGAATAAACTATGTGTAAATAGAATCCTATTTTTACAAAACAAGACTCTATGAATATACTATTCAGAAAGCATTTCTGGAAGGATACTCAAGAAACTCTTACTGGGGTATGTCTTTGGGAAATGAGAGCGTGGCTTGGGGTGAAGAGAAATTTTACTTTTCAATTTTATACCCTTATGTACCTTTTAATTGGTTTTCCATAATGAATAGGTATTGCTATTTTTTAATTAGATTTCTGTACTCTTATACATATATCATTTTAAAGCTATAGTGCTTTTAATTGTAGTTACCGTACTTGGGAAAATGTCCTAACTTCTTTTCTTATCGCGTGTTTTCAATATCTGTATCCCAGGGACTCTGTTGTGGGCTATGCATTTGCCTCAGCTTGTTCCATCTTTAATAACATCGAGCACTGGCAAATCTGAATTTTTATTTCTGCTACTGAGCTCTAATCCTGCTTATTTTAAGAAGCACTTCCCAGTTTCTTCACAGATGTCTGTTAAAATAATGAGTTTTAAAGTCCCTGCTAAATTAAACTAGCATTTTGAAAGTTACAAAGTACTTGATTTTAAGGAACATAAACATAAGATGCAGTTGGAGAGACAGAAACTAGTAAACTAGTTTTACTCTACATAACCCAGCTCTGAAAAAAAGCTCTTACAACACAAAGGGATGTGAAGGCACAGAGGAAATTTTACAGAGTTAGACTGGATCAAGGAGGGAAGATTTCCAGGAAAATACAAAAATGAAGATGAATCTTGAGCCCTGACCAGTGTGGATCAGGTGGTTGCAAGTCGCCTGGCGCAGTGAAGGGCCACAGTTTCAGTTACCTGTCAGGGCCTGGGTTTCCTGTTCTGTCCTCAGGTGGGGGCGTGCACAGGAGGCCATCAATCCATGTTTCCCTGTTTCTCTCTCACATCGATGTTTCTCTCCCTCTCTTTCTCCCTCCCTTCTCCTCTCTCTAAAAATAAATAAATAAATATTTTTTTAAATGAATCTTGAAAAAGAAGAAATAATTGGTACAATTTGCCATCACAAGAACATTTTACATGACCAAGAATTAGAGTTTTAGACTTTCAAGCAACCTTAAAGAATATGAAGTCTAATCCTCCTATTTTTAAAATAAAGAAATATTACTAAAGAAATAAAAATAAAATACTTTTAGAATAATAAAAGCTGTGAGGATCAAATTAAGTGGTGAGTAAAGATAGACACTTAACAAATGTTTATTCTCTCCAGAACCAGCTACATAATTTACAAGGTACTGTGTTAAAAAATCATGAAGAATTCCAAGACAGCTACAGCAAAGCTTTAAACCAAGCACGGGCCTCCTGAGCAGGGGGCCCTGTTCTCAGGCCCATGAAGCAGGCCTACCTCCTGCCTCTGATCTAAGTTCTTAGAGGTTCCAAAAGGCAGAATCTAAACAAGAACCCAGGTATCCTCAGGCCCTGTTTCATTCCTGCACTATTCAGTTTTAGAACTAACAACTAACAATAACTGGCAATGCCAAAACCATGTATAGAAGCTAAACTTCGTAAATTGTTTTCTGCACACAATTGTACAATTATGTTAGGAAACATGTACAAAATCACATTGCGCCAGTGCTCAAATAGCTAAATAACCCAGGCCTTCAAGTAATAGGGTAGTTCATGAATTCTGCCTTTCTCTTTTTCATTTTTGCATATTATTAAAAACAAATGAATTTATAATGCCATTTTAAAAAAATGATTACAATTTAAAAAGCCCTGAGGAATACAGAAAAGCATGCTTCAAACAAAGCCAGTGTTATACTCTTCTTTTATCTATACAAAGACTTTTCAAGGCTAAAAACGTCATAAATAATCCATTAGCCTGATTTCTTAACCAAGTGGACTGGAAGGTCTCATAATCATTTGGACATATTAATTAATAAATGAGTGCCCCTATTTATTCATGTAATAAATATGAATCAGTGTGTCCCAAGGGCCTGGGACAAGACTGATTCATAACAGGTGTTCAGTCAAAAATGAGTGATGATGGATGGATGGATGGATGGATGGATGCATGATTAAATATAGAACTTCAATTAAAATATTATTTGGCCATTAAGTGGAATGAAATTTTGTTACATATTACAACATGGATGACCTTCAACACATTATGCTAAGTGATGGAAGCCAGAAACAAAAAGCCACACATTGGATGGTCCCATATATTTGAAATGTCCAGGACAGACAAGTCTGCAGAGGCAGAAAGTAAATGAGTGGTTGCCAGGGCCTGAGAGGAGGGAGGAATGGGGAGAGACTGCTAGTGGGTATGAGTGTTTTGGTTTTATTCAGGTGATTGAAAGGTTCTTGAATTGGAAAGTGTTCATGGTTGTTCAACTTGTGCATGTACTAAAAACCATTGAATGATTACTCTAAAGAGGGTGAATATTACAGTATGTGAATTATACCTCAATGTAAAAACCTTTTTAAAATAAATAAACCAAGTTTGAGGGACTTAAGGAACTTGCAAAAGATCCAATGTCTAAGAAGTAGAATTTTGAGACTAACACCAAATTTGGCTTCTGGCTCCTGCTTTTTCCGATCTCTCAGGCTACTGTCCAGCCATTTGCAGAGCACCACCAGCTCTGTCTAAGATTACAAAGTGCTCTGCACTTACACACAGGAAACCACTTGGTCTGAAGTGTTCACCCAGTGGCTCTGGACCTCTAACTGCCAAGGTTCTGACCTGCAGGAAGTGTGGTAGAAAGCAGAGGAGAGAGCAAGGGCAGAGCACCTTCCAAGGGGTTCCTCACTTTCTCTTTAGTGTCCTAGATTCCACTGAAATGGCCCTTACACCTCAGGTCTTGCTTGAGAACCCAAAATAACTAGCACTATCCCCATTGACCCTCTGTTGTATTACATGGTACCTTAGAATATTTATTTCCTGTTTCCTATGTCTAATTTATTTCCAGGCTAGCATGGAGCAACATGACCCATAACCTCTTATGAAATGCTTGGTATTTGTCCTTCAGAATAGATGTTGGGCTTATTAATCTGGCTAAAAATAAAATAACAGCAACCACAGCTTGTCCTTACTTATGAGTGATATGTGGATGTCTCCTGGGGTGTCTTTCATTTTGTACATGCATCATTCGGTACAGAAGAGTGAGGCAAGCATCATGCATTATGTCTCTTTTACAAAAAAAGGAAAAGAAAAACAAACATTGCACTAAAACTTCCTTCTTCTAACCTTGAGTTCAGTATCCTCTCTTCTTCCCTACCAAGGGACAAACAGCCTTTCTTCCACTTCCCCCCACCCCGCCCCAGAGAATCAGATGAAGTAGAAGGGGGGTAGGTGATCGGAACATGTGGTGTTCTGTCCTCACAGGAGAAGTTAAAGCTTGGGGTCTTACTTCAATCACAGTTAAAGATAGATCATCAATCACAGTTAAATGGCAACCTGTCCCTGGAAAAGGAAAGGAAAGGCAAAAATATAAAGTAAAGCAGATATGTAATACCAGGTAGCACCAAAGAGATTAAACATTTAACTCTAAATGTGTGTAGGAGATTTTTCACAGAGTTTTACACTGATCTCTAGGTATAAAACAAAAAGCAGAAATGTTGTCTACGTGTTCATTTTTGTCCTTTAATTTTGAAATTAGCAGCCATTCATTCCTGAAGCATTACTTGGGAGTGAAATATGGGAGATCACAGAGAACAAAAGGTCCACCTTTTGCTGGGAGGCAGAGTAAATAGGCAACTCGCCATAACTGTGATTCCCCAACTTTTGGTCTGGATCAGCGTGCCTCTCCCTCACTGACCAATATGGAATGGAATGTAAGCTTGTGACTAATGGATACTCTGCAATCCCGAGACCAGTGCTCTTCCAGCCAAACCTCCTAGTGCTCTGTTAGCTCCAGTCTGTTGAGCCTCCCTGAGGACCTCCCCCACCCCACTGCACCCCCACCCCAACTCCTGGGATATGTCAGTGACAGCCCCACCCCCACCAGCTAGTCAGTCCTGGAATTTGAACTCTGAGAACACATCAGTTCCTGACTCAGGCACTTGAATCACTTTCCAGTGATCTGAGGGTAATTGAATGGGACACCATCCCACCAACCAGCAACTGAGGCTGTCATATGAGGTGGAGGGAATCATGGGCTGTGAAATCAAACAAACCCAGAATTTTATCTCAGTTCTACCTTATATCCTTTGTAGAATTTAATAGTGTTAATCCCATTGAGTGTGTTTCCTCAATCATAAAAATGGAGATGTTTCTTTGCGAGTGTCGGTTTAAAAGAAAGTGGGATGAAGAATGAAAATTTCAACTTACAAATATTTCTTAATAAATCTTAGATTTCTTCCTTCGTTTTCCAAAGCTAATCACCTCAGGCCAGGCAGTATCTTGAGAGTGAGGAGGTTCCACGGAATCAGCCCCACACCACATGCATGTAGTAATTAGAAGACACCTCACTTAGTCAGTACCCTGAAACTCTACATGGCCTTTCTTGTCTCCTATCTGTTTTAGTGTTTCCAGATTTTTCATTCACCATCACTCTCCTAAAGAGGCTTTATAGACATTTTTTCTGATTGCCCTCTCCCCCATGAAATTTAATGCCACAGATATACTATTACAAGTGATTATATACTATATGTATATCTGTGCTTATACATTAAAAATAAAAGAGCAAACCTTTTTCCCCCTCCCCCAAGAACCAAATTTCACCACTCTGGCGGTGATCTCACCTCCATTGAGAATGCATGGTCTGATCAGTACATGTTAGAATTTCTGAGGAGCTAGGTCTCAAAGCCTGCAGAGGAAGACATTACTGGCTTCTGTTTCAGAACATTCTTCCTGTCATTGTCTCATTACTATTAGAGGTAAGAGAGAGTTAGCCAAGTTTTAACTATTGTTTTCCCTAAGGTCCAAGTCAAACATGTCAGAAATAAAGGAAAAAGCTTAGGGTGCAAGAAATTAAATGACTCTAGGCCCCAAACTGCTGATGTGTCTTTCCCACTTTGGGACAGTATGATATTATGGTCGCAGCTATAACAAACGGGGCTAAGCCTACAACAAGTAGTTCCACGTCAACTGACTAACTGGTTTCTGCCTTCCTCTATAAAAATGTCTAGATTTTGTCTGATTAAACTTTCATACCTCACTTAAAATTACAGCTGGTGCCTCTTTCATCCTAGTGCATATAATTGAAATTTTATGGGAGAATTTTGCTAAACTTCAGAATTTACCTGAATTTTTCAATAACTTTAAAGATAATCAGTAGGACACCAATTTAACAATGAGTTTCTTAAAAGTCAACCATATTTTTCTTATGTTGAGAAAACCTCAAAATTTTGCAATAATAAATTTCATTGAGAAAAAAAGATTTACATCATTTGTTGATATAAATGATTAAACAACATCCACTTTGGGTCAGATTTTATTAATAACATAAAAATAAAAATAGAATAATACTAAGTAATAATACCAAGTCGCTGGGGAGGTTGTGGAGCAAGTGAAACTCTCATACATTCCTGGGAGAAATTGAAATGATACAACCACTTTGGAAAAGTTTGGCATTTTCTTAACAAGTTAAATATATACTTACCATGTTATCCAGAAAATGTATTCTTAGTCATAGGTATTTGCTCAAGAGAAATAAAAGCATAAGCTCATAAAATATTTGTACACAAATGTTTATAGCAGCTTTATTCATAATAACCAAGAACAAAGTGTGATATATCTGTACAATATAATCCTACTCAGCAATAAAAAGAACCAATTACTGCTAAATGTAACAACATAGAGGAATCTCAGGGAAAAAATATGCTTAGAGAAAGAAGTCAGACCCAAAGAATCACAGAATGCATAATATCTGATTCCATTTTTATGGAACTCGGATAAAGAGAAATGTGACGGATAGCCACGGAGAGTGGGTCTGCTGTGCCCGGGGCCAAGGGTGGTGGGTAAGGGGCTGACTGGGCAGGACACAGGGGACTGCTGGGGTGACGAAAGGGTTCTTGATCTTGATTGTAGTGATGGTTACCTAGATGTATACATTGTCAATAGTTACCAACTTAAAATGTGCACATAAAAAAGCAGGTCAAAATGTTGTTGAAGATGCAGCAATGAAAGTTATTTACTGTGAAAATGTTACAAACAGCATTTATATGGTCCACACACCATTAATCTTATACTACAAGTCCCAGCACCATTTCTTACAGCTCATTGAGATGTAATTTACATACCATAAAGTTCTCCCATTTCAAGTGTATAGTTACACGACTTCGGGTAAATGTGTGCAGTTTGCAGCCGTCACCACAATTCGGTTAAGAATGCTCCCATCGCCTGAAAAGTCCCATCATGCCTCCTGCTCAGTCAACCCCCTCTCCAAACCTCAGCCTCAGGCAACCACCAAACTATTTTCTGTCTCTATGCTTTTGCCTCTTCTGGAAATTGTGTATAAATAGAATGTTACATAATACAAAATGTAGTTGTCGGCAACTGGCTTCCTTTACCTGTTCTTTCAGTTGATTTCTTTTTCTCCCTTTTTTCTTAAGATGATGTTCAAGTCCACTTGGGTGTGGAATTTGTCTGAGGTCACATGTGAGTGGTAGACCCCAGACGAGAGCACAAGAGCCTGTGCTCAGTCCAGGCCTTGTCCACAGCACCTTGCTCTTGCCAGAGGCCTCACCAGAACAGAGAGCACGCGGTCCAGGCAGTAGATATGCTGTCGTCCCTACTTGTGAAGTCTAAGCAACTAAATCAACTTCCCTGAGGCTAAATTTTCCCTTATTTAAAATGAAGATAACAATATCTAATGCGTAGTTCTGTTGTAAGGAATAAGTTAAGTGTATAAAATGCATAAGATGGCTAGGCAAACATTAGGAATTTGATAAATGACAGTTACTGTTGATGGAAAATCACTTAAAGCACATTCCATCTTGAGACAAAGGACATAGGGAGGGAAAGTAATGAATGTTAATAATTGATGACTAGAGTTTAAACATTGACTTACTTAAATTGTAAAAACAATCCCAAAGGCAGTCCAGCAAAATTGGAAATAATTTGCTAAATGTAGTAAATGATACATTGTTTTATTCCCTTGGTAGGAAGAACATTTTAGGAATAATATTTTTTTGCCTGATTTTATGCTGCTTAACTCAGTAGTTCTCCATCTTGGCTACATACCTTGGGAGAGTTAAAAATCACCAATACCTGGGCCCCAGCCCAGAATCTCTAATTTCAATGGTCTGGGTATCGGGGATTTCAAAAGTCCCCCTGGTGATGTTCATGTGTAGCCATTGTGAAAAAGTTGTGGCCAAACTGAAAACTCACTGTGTTTCCTGGGTTTTAGGAAATGGGTCCAAATTGCAGATTAAACTGTTTTGAGAATACACCACTTGGGACACTTTAGGAAGAGGCAAACTGCAGAGCCCACCTGTCTCCACCCAAATGATTCATCCACGGATGATCTTTTCTCAGCTGTCTTAGTAGTATTGGATGTCTATGCAATCAGGTGTGAGGACTTTGAATGAATGACATCACCTATTTCTATCCAGAAAGAACAGGCTGTCCTCCACCTGCACATCCTCCACTGCCACTCAGTCAGTTCTCTCCTCAGTCAGAGCTGGGTGTTTAAACCATATGCATAAGCCATAAGTGCATTCCACGTGAATAACGATTTCAAGGAGACAAAATCTGCATGGACTCTTGCTCTAACTTTAAAGCTCTCAGAGACCTGGGAGGCCTGAACAACCCTTCTCCCTCTCTGGTCATCAAAGATTTTATTTATAAAATTAATGGAGTTCATTTTATGAACTCTAAGGTATTTTCCAGTTACAATGATTTGAAGGTTGTAATTCTTATGACTAATATAATAATGAGCAAATTCTTTATTTGGGTTCCATTTACAACTCTATTGCTAGTACTTGGCAACTCCAAAAAAGAGGGTTTAGATCTCTGTTAAAACCATTAACACATACACATAAGTGATGTATTTGATCATTGAGTAGTATATTTAAATCACATTTCCCAAGACAGGCAATGGCTCAGTCTATAATTTCCAAAAGGAACTAACAGCTGTCATCGAGGAAAACCTATATTAATAAATTATAATCCTGTACAGACACGACAATGACAGAACTCTAACTGGTATTAATTACAGAATACTAATCGTTCGACCACAGTATTGCCAAGTTGTGACGTGACATTCCTGGTGAAGTGGTCAGGAGTCTGTGTGATGCTGCAGCTTCTTGGGAAAATCATTAATAAATCCATGAAAATCAGAAGTGCCAGAAGAAAGCTCCTGATCTGGAGTTGAAGGAGAGTTTGTTTAAAGAAAGGAAAACAACTCCAAATAGCAAAATAAATATTTTCCTCTGCCTTTGGGTGACCTCATGCTCAACCTCTTCCCTGTGAGAATGCCATCTCCCAGCCTGTGGTTTTGTGGCATGTCAGTAATTCCCAAGAGCCTCTCTCCGGCCTGGCAGCGGGCCGCTCCCCAGTCACACAAGCCTGATGTCCTCCTCTTTTTTCCCACAGAAACCTAAGGACTCACCAGCTCCCTCATTTCTTAAGATAAATTCTCTGTTTTTATTCCAATTTATAACTATATATTGGGTCCTTTTCCATGATATCTTGTTAATAAAGTTCCCCTTTCTTGTTTCTAAGGCACAGCCTGGCAGGTCTACCAGTTATATAGAAGCTCTCTTTTCTGGTGATGTTAAGGTTGAAAGAAAGGCTTTTTAAAAAATATTCATAGAATAAGGCAGAACTCCAGCATCCTGTCCCAAGGAAAACTGTCATGTGAAATTGAGAGAAACTGGAAGTGAACAGGCCAAATGAAAGAGTCCTCAAACAGACACCATACACACCAACCAGACAGAGCAACTGAGATGGGAAATACATGCTCCAGGAAGGCATCTCTCCAGGAAGGCTGGGCGACTGTGTGTTTCCATGGGCATTTCTGAAACTAGGTGTCTCTTCATGACTCCCTTATTCGGCTTGGGCTGCCATAACAAAACACGATGGACTGGGCGGCTTACACAACAGAAGTTAACTTCTCACAGTTCTGGAGGCTGAGATGTTTGATATCAGGGTGGCAATATGGTCATTTTCTGGTGAGAGCCCTCTTCCTGTTTTGCACACAGCTCGCCTTCTAACTGTGTGCTCCTACTGCCGTTCTTAAGTGTCTGCACTTGGAGTGGGGGCAGGGTGGGGGAAGGGAGACAGGCACTTATGTTAGCTTTCTTCCTGTTCTTTTTTTTTTATTAAAGATTTCATTTATTTACTTTTAGAGAGAGGGGAGAAGAAGAGGAAAAAAGAGAGGGAGAGAAACATCAATGTGTGAGAGATATATCAATTGGTTGCTTCTCACACACCCCCAACTGGGGACCTGGCCCGCAACCCAGGGATGTACCCTGACTGGGAATTGAACCAGTGACCTTTCAGTTCGAAGGCCAGTGCTCAATCCACCGAGCCACATCAGCCAGGGCCTCTTCTTCTTCTTATAAAACCACCAATCCTATCAGATTAGGATACTACAGCCATGACCTCATTTAACCTTTATTACCTTTGAAAACCCTGTCTCCCAATACAGTCACATGAGAGGATAAGGTTTCAACATATGAATTTGGGGGGAACAGAATTGAGTCTGTTACAATGACCCAGCAACCCACACAGAAAATTCCCAAATGCAGAGGTGAGTTATACTCTTTAAAAAACATTTTACAAATGCCTTGTTTTTGACAACAGAACTCTTTGTCCAAAATAGATTTTACAAAGATATCCAGTGCATAGTATAAAAATAAATGAGAGACTAAATAAATAAACTGGGAGGTGAAGCTGGAAAATGTGTTATGACCATGGACTGTTGCACCTAACCGGGTCTATGAGAAAACAGCAGATTTCAGGGGACTGCCATCCTGGGCAAAGGGCTCATGGACATGCTCCATGAAGCCTTCAGAGGAAACATCTTTGCTATCAACAGGAAAACTCGTAAGAGCAGCTGTGCCTCATGGTTACCATGGAGCAGAATGGAGCCAAACTCGGCCAAACTCTTCATGATCCTGGCTGCATGAAGAGGCTCAACCAAAGGGTGTCTCATCCTGACTCATTGGGGCATTTCTCAGGGGAATTAAAGCAACTGGTTTTGCAAGGTAAAGCCGCCTGAAAGAATGTACACCCTTTTGAATTTTACCGATAAAATCAAAGTGTCTGTAAAACTGGAAGCTTTTCAAACAGGAGTTAATAATCCCTATAAAGGGTACAAGTCCTCATCAGATCACGAAGAAACTGTTGGACTGGGTCACACAACGCTGTTCACATCCCTTTTGCCACCAGTTTGCCTTGCTGGAGAAGTGGCCCAGTTTTCTCATCAGTAAATAAAGGGTAAAATAGGCTAGTGAGCCTCAAAACTTAATGTTTATAAGAATCAGTTCATTAGCTTATTTAAAATGTAGGTTTTCTGACCTGTAGCTCTCCAACATTCTGATTAAGTTGCTCTGTAGCAAGACCCAGGGATTTTCTGTATCTACTGGTGATGTTTACAGGCAGTAAACAGAGTACCATTCCCCACTCCCCACCCCACATACACATTAAAACACTCTGACGATCTTTAAAGTCTCTCTGCCTTTAAGATTTTATCAGTCTGTTTCTCAGGTTCATCCAAGTAAAGCGTGATATTTAGCCTACATCCTGACCAGAATTATTAAAAACAAGCATCTTTTGCTCACTCTCAGAACATTGGACCATGCCACTGTGATAAAAGTCCAGCAGAGAGGAAATAAGGGTGCCTGAGAAATACTCATTTTGCAACCTTCTTCTTGTGTGGCCTCGTGATTTTCCATTTCTAGTTTGCAGTTGAAGATAGTGCCCTAAAGTGAAAGACTTAAAATATTCCTTTAGCACGTCAGTCTCTTCCTTCTCACACTGCCACTTCCCTGCTATCTGTTATGTCCAATTCCATTTCCAAGGTCGCTAATGTGTTTCAGGTCAAATAGATGGGATTTTTTTAACACCATATCCTCATCAAGGATGTTCCTTGTCCTCACTGAGAGCCTCATCTGTATGTGCAGGCCATCTTTCTGTGATCACTAGTTGTTTTCACTCGATATAAATGGAACTGAAGACAGTTTAAGAAGGGGGGTGGGGGATTCTGTACATGGATTGTGTCTTTATGAAAAGTAACAGTGAACACAACAACTGATACTTTGTGAGTACAATGCTCAAAAGGGGAATGCAGGAGGACAGAAGAAACACATGGGGACAGAGTTGTTTATGAAATCCAAATGTGTTCAATAATCCAGAGGAAAGAACAGGGAATGAACTTTTTCATAATCCAGGGCTTAATAATGTAGCTGCTCAATTTTGGAAGGAATCAATGAAAGAAGGAAGAATAATGACTTCATTAGGACATTCTCAATTCACCTCTTCAAATCTATGAGGTCATCTTTAGGCTTAGGGTAGGAATTCACTTACTATGGATCATTCTAAGACAATCACTGGCTGCCTGGTTTCACCCCACTGTTCCGAGCAACTTCCTGAAGCAAGGTCCCTGAGAGAAGGGATCTAGTTTGGGGCTCCATCACATACCACTTTCCTTTGACTTCCTGGAAAGAAAGTTAATGAAGATAGCTTGGAGTTAGACAAATTAATTTTTTTACATTTTTTTATTTTTTAATTTGTTTTGAAAGCTAAGACAGAGGGAGAACTAACTGTTGGGCAGCCTTCAGAGCCATAGTCCAGGGGGAAAATAATATGACTGTGAAAAATAGATGGGGGAGAGGCATTATAAAAACTGGCAGGATGCTTTTCCAGTAACCTTATCACATTGTTTTGTGATGCTTGTTCACATAACTATCAAGATTGTTAGCTTCTCTACAGGAGAAGCCTAGGCTTCCATCATCTTGAATCTAGCAGGATGCTTTAGTGTATATGGTAGTTTGTGGCAGATTTGACCGAAAGGCTGTCTGCTGAAGGGAGACTGTCCAAGTATTAAAAGAAGAGGATGAAATACTTTCTTTGGTGTTTTAGTCTCTCAGAAATTTTGAAAAGAGGGAAAGGAAGTAGCATATTCAGTATATTTGGGTTTCCTCTACTTTGGTCTTTAGCTAATCTTTCACAAATGTAAAATAATTACCTGAGAGGGAAGAAATGTATGGTTTAAGGCTTCAGCAAGCTTATCAAGTTTTATGTTTTTATGATGTTTTTCCTTCTGCCAGAATGTAAATACTTTGATTGAAAGTCCAAAACATAGTATAGTAAACAAAACTGGAAATTATACAAAGATGAGGAAAGAGCAGCTAAAGGAAGGGAAGGTGAAAGAGTGCCAAAAATTGTTAATAACAACAAACCAATTAGAAAACTATAAAGCATATTTGAGGTCCCAACCTGGTTTATACTTTCTCTTCTTTGCCATCAGCTTCTCAACTGAAGGAAGAAGTAATGTATACTGAAGTCTATGATTCATTAAGTAAGTGTGATATTTAAGCCACTTAACTAGGGTGAATATATAATTTATCATCCAAACTGGGTCACTGTGGCAAGTGAAAGGGGGCACTGAGCCAGGCCCGACTCAGGCAGCCCAACACACAGGTCTGCTCCACTCTCCACCTACTCAAGGGGCCTCTTTTTATTTCGTATTTGTGTTCAAAATGTTCCATATTTTTCTCAAAGGAAGATATAATTAGACTTTCACCGTTTGCCAGCCTAAAAGTGAACATAATTGCTTCAGACACACCCACTTACCCAGTTGCAGCCCAGCTGTGAGGACATGGCCCAGACCAGGGCTGACTTGGGGTCACAAAGGACAAAGGACATGACACAAAATAATATATCATCACAGCAAGAAAGAAGAAAGTTGTATTTAGATGTTGCATTATCTTTATCACCTCTCTAACAGTTGTTAATCTCCCACTGTAACACACAACAGACCCCTAGCTCACAGTCAGGTTTTAATGTAACTGAAATTAATAGCATTGCTTTGTTTTTATTGTATTTATTTTTAAATTATCTATTGTGATACTAGTTTTTAAATTTATAATAATGTTATTTTTTAAATGAATTTAAGTATAACAAAGAACCAATATAGTGATATGTTGATAGGAACAAAAGAAATCCTTAAAAAAAATCTTCCAGACAAAAACAAAATGATATAAGAATTGGGAGCTCTGACCAAAGGCATGTTCATTCCTGATCCAAGGAATCTGGCAGGCCCAGTGGTACAAGATTTCACCCATATATAGGGTTGTTTTTTTTCCTGAAAGCCAAAATCATAAGTTAGGAAAGGGTAGTTTCATAGTCCCTATGAAAAGGGAAGAGCCTGAGAATGGATGAATAAGTGAATAAATGATGATGAGATGCACATTGAGCTGGCCTTTGGACAGGTGAGAGAAGAGGTAAAACTAGTGAGAAGGTCAAATCAGCTTTGACTCAGACCAGGAGAAAAGCACAACAGGACTGAGTGCCTCAGAGAAAATGGGGAGGAAGGTGAAGTTCAGTTCATCTCTCCAAAGGGGCCCTTAATATGAGTTGGGCTTGGACATAACTGGTGTAGAAAGTGAGCGAGACAGGCCCCAAGTTTGGAGACACTGCTGCTGAGCACAACAGCACTGGGATGTCTGCTCATCTCATTTGTAAGAGTGATCTCACCAACCATCCTTCTTCATCTCTTGTTCTTCTTCATCCTCTGTTCGCAGGAGCATCTGTCCCCTGGAGGGATTGTTGAAACACACCCCCCTGGGTGGAAAGGGGTCCAGCTTATGTAACTCAGAGGGGAGGAAGCTAAGCTAAGCCTACTTCCCCTGCCCAGTCATACTTCTTCTCTTAAAAATGGAACAGTTTGTACAAACACCTACTTAAATACCAATTAATCACTAAGAAAGTATTTTCTAAGATATTCAGAAAGAGAGATGGCTATGTATGTAGCTTTGGGCAGGTTACTTAACCTCTATGAATCCTAGTTTCTTCCAACTGGAATTGTAGTACTCACCTTTCAGGAAGGATGTGAGGCTCAGGTACACAAAGCACCAAACACAAAGGCTGTCATTGTTTATAGCACTTTATGATAAGTTTTAAGGAAATACAAGTACTTCCTTAAGGTGATAATCCTGTCACTAAACACTAACTCATTTATTCCAAAAATCAATCAAAATTGTGTTTCCCTTCAGATCTCAGTGGAATATAACCTGAACATTTTTTTTTTTTAAGTTCTAGAGGCCTTACAGATTGGCATACATTGGCACACAAGTCCCAAGAGACACTTTTTTTTTGAGAGACTTCTTTTTAGCCTTCTTTCTTCTCACTCTAGGCAGAGAGCACTTTTGAAGCCCACTTGGGGGCAATGTCATATTTGTGTAGGATTCCACTTCCCAATCCCTGTTTCCTTCTTCCCCTGAGGCATCCATCCCTTTGTCCTACACTCAGAGCACCAGCTCCATCTGCATCAGACTCCCTTCTCTGCCCAAACTGGAACCTACTTTCCCCTTCTCTCGGGTTTTTCTGCATGTCATACCTTCTACATCAGAATAATCAGATGACTCACTGCAGACCTTACAAATCAGACTCTGGAAGAGAAGTTGGGGATTCACATTTTCACAAGCTCTTTGAATGGCTCTTTGCATACACCTGCCTGAGAATCCTGGCCATACACCAGGATCAGCATTTACCTGAGCAGGGACAAGTACCTGGGGCCTTAAGAGCAGGTCTCTGCTCTCACCACCTGTCAAGCCCCATGGAGTGTGTATGCCTCTTTTCCCGTTGCCTGAAAAATGCACTAACTGGATCCACTTTAAACCTGCTTTGAACTTTGCAAAACCTAGTGCAGAAATTGGTACCTAGCCAAGTATAAATACAGATTTGTGATGAGTTTATAGTTTAACTAACTAATACTCCAAGGTAATAGGTAAGAGGCTCACATCAATGATTCTAAAAGGAAAGGTACTATTGACAATGGGAGAGATGTTTTTAAAAGTACATCCATGTGGAATAAAATAACAATGAGTCACAAAGTGAAGTCCTTTTCAATTGTCTATCTTTCTCATGACTTCAAAAAGTAAGTCACAGAATGGTGCCATGTGTCTTTTACCACGTCACAAACACTCCCCAATCTGCCTTTTTTTAGATCCTTTTTTCATTTTATTTTTCAACTGCAGTTTACTTTCAATATTATTGTATTAGTTTAAGGTATATGCTGTAGTACTTAGATAATCATATACCTTACAAAGTGTCCCCCCATATTTCAAGTACCTACCTGGTACCACACATACTTACTACAATATTACAGACTATATTCCCTATGCTGTGCTTTTATATCCCCTCGACTATTTTTTAACAACCAATTCGTACTTCTTAATCCCTTCACCTTTCCACCCAGTCTCCCAACCTCACTCCCCTCTGGCAGCCACCAGTCTGTTGTCAGTTTCTGTGTCTATTTCAGTTTTGTTTGTTTATTTTGCTCTTTAGATTCCACCTGTAAGTAAAATCATATAGAATTTCTCTTTTTCCAACCAACTTATCTTACTTAGCATAATTCCATTCTGTTGCAAATGGTAAGATTTCATTTCTTTTTAAAGTATTTATTTATTTATTTATTTATTTATTTATAGATAGAGAGACAAGGAGGGAGAAAGAGAGAGAGAAACACCAGTGTGAGAGAGAATCATCCATCAGTTGCCTCTTACATGTGCTGCAGCCAGGGCCTGGCCCACAGCCTGACCAGAAATGGAACTGGAGGCCTGTCAACTTTTGGGAAGATGCCCAACTGAGCCACACCACTCAGGGTTCCTTCCTTTTTATGGCTGAGCAATATTTCATTATCTATGTACCACAGCTTTTTTTTTTTAATAAAAAGAGAGTAGGTTTCAGGCTACAGTTTTCCGAATGAACAATTTTTACTTAGAATGAAATAGTGTGATTTTCTGTATATTTATTTTTACTGTTTATTTCTACTTATTTTATAGTAGTGATATAAAATTTACTTTTATTAATTTAAATATTAAACTATGAGATTATTTAAATAAAAATAAATGGCCCAGGTAATGAATGGTATGGCAAAAGTCATGAGGAGTGCAAGTGAATGACTAAACTTTTGGAAAAACTATCTAGTAAATTAAGAAATATGAGCCGCTTAGAGCAGTCCTCAGAATAAGGTTAGAAAACAGATTTTTGTATTGTACTGCATGATGTTAATTTGTGCTTTGATATCATATGTTATTTTATGCACAAGAGGAGAAGTTCACTTATCTTTCTTGGATACAAGATGTGAATGAGGTTCCGTATCAGCCATCTTATGGATATAAGGGCTTGAGGTGCAGAAAACCTCTTCTTCTTTCTATGCAAAATTGTAAAACCCAAAAGTTGTTTCTGGGTTAAGGGCATGGCTTGTGTTACTACCTATTAGTTTGGGACAATTATATACACATTACACACATACAAATGTACATGCATGTATATACATACAGAGTGGGGCAAAGGTAGGTTTACACTTGTAAGTACATGAAACAGTTACTCTTGTATTATTATTTATTAATTATTATATTATTTTCCATATGAACAACTGTAAATGTACTTTTGCCTCACCCTATATATATTTGTAAACTAGGTACAGTGCACAAAACATAGAACTCATGTAATGTAGGCTTAGTATTTCATTGTTATTTTAAATTAACAGAGCTGCTGCTTTTATCATTTCATAGTAACAGAAATAAATCATCAGTTCCCTTTTTGAGAATGCCACATCTAAACTTTTTAAAACCCCCAGCTTTTAATTCCCTACTCTTCAAATTAGGCTGAAGAGCAATTTGTATCCCTACCAAACTTATTTTCCCATATTTGCTAGCATTTATGCTGTATCTGTGCAAACTCTTATGTCATGCCAAAGGGTATGAGGACCACAGTTCTCCAGTAGATGTAGCCCAGCATATGAAAATGGGCTCAGAATGTCTGGACTGTGAGGGCCAAGGCTTCTCAGATTTTATAGACATGCCAATAATAATACTGCTTAGCTGATTGAGCTATAGGAATTGATTCAGAATGAGTAGAAAGGATAGTGAATTTTGTCCACTTCATTAATAGTGTATCTCTTGGGAGAGAAGATAGGTTGGTAATAGATTATTTGGATTAATTAAGTACAAGACAAACTAAATTTTATAGACTATTAGGCCTTTACTTCTCCTTGGATAAGCTGTAGCACTTCATTTTCATTCAGCAATGTTTGTCTCATTTTTTTATGTACTAATGCTTATTTCTAAGATTAATCTCTTGTGTAAAAGCCTTTAACAGAAACTTGTGGTGTCTGTTAAATATAAGCTGACTCACAGAAATGGATTTTGGGAAGTCAGTCTCACTTGAAAAGAAATAACAAAAATTAACTGTGTATGTGTTTGTGTTCTAGTCAGCAAAGCATCAGAGGGAAATGTAGTGGCCTTGCACATGGAGATATGCTGGCCCTTGTCTGAGACCAGGACAGGGAGATCCTCTTGGTGGCAACATGCAGAGTGAATGATACAATCTACTTCTTAAACTCAGTTCAAATACATTCACAAAATACGTTTACATAGTTGTTTTTTCTTTTGTTACTTACTGTACCCTCTCCCCAATGAGCTATTATTAGTACTGACTCCAGTTTCTCCCATCGATATCTACTCTCAAGTCTCCTACTTAACCCCATTACCCCAGAACTCTAGGAACTGACATTATCTCAAGTGGACTAATTCTGCTTCCACTGTCTAAGGTCAGAGTCAGATTGAATCATGATGGCCGTGTGTTCTCACCATCACACACTGTCACTGTCAAAGATGGGACCTACAAAGTCTGACATCTCTTTGTAGCAATGACTTCTCTAGCTGGAACTGTGCTATTACTACTGTGGTGTCCAATAGCAAGGTCCCAAAGTTGTAGCTCTCTTATGTCATTTTCCACAAGGCTGACACCAGTCCAGACTGGCCTAATCCTGAGGAAATTTTGGCATCAGCTACATGCTATGGCACAATCATTCCTACACATCCTGAACTCTGGTCATTCTACCTGATGCTTCTTTTGCTCAAAGTTAGTTTTATTTCACAGATCCTACTGATTTTCCCTTCAAATGTTCAGATCTATCCTAGCTCACAAAGACAAATTTTCTTAACTTTAGAGATGTAGACTTCTAGCAATGTTCTACATGAGAATCTGTTTGTTTTTTTTTTTTAAAAAAGGTAGATAACCCAAATGAATTTGATGCCACTTAGTCTCTCTCATGCCGAACCCCTGCAGTGGGAGGCCTGTCTGCATCTGTAATACGTGGCATAACCAGAGCTACCTCACTGCAGTGGCTGCTTCTCACCTGAGAGACACTGCATAGAAGAAAGCCTCATTTTTTGATGCTAGTTTGTTTGTTTGCTCTTTTTTAGAGAATTTATATAACAGGGAATTTTGAGAAGCTGCCTAAAATGTCCAAGAACCAAAGTGGGTGTCTAGAGATATAATTAGTACATTCTCTATGGATATACTATACTTCCTGTCAGGAAGCAAACCCAGTATTTTCTCAACCCTGATGCTATTTATCCTTCAGAAGACAGATACCATGCCATGGCTCACCCTGACTTTTTTTACTCTGTGTACCCCAAAGATAAACAAACCTCAGTGGGGTCTGAAAATTTATTTCTCAGCATGCATCTACATTTATCAAATAAATTATTGAGCTGGAAACCCAGCAAGTTGGTGAGGGCTGTCAGACCTCATCTAGCAACCACATCTGGCATGGAATACTGTCTCTTAGGCATTAGTGGTCATGAAAATTTGAAGGAAACTAGTGCCCAAGTAGAAAGTCTAACCGAAAGGAAACTTGGACCGTCCAGCCCTCCATGCCCTAGTGGCTTGAGGTTGTTACTCTTTGTTTTTCTTGAGCTCTCTAGAGAGAGTCTGACCATATTCGCCTCTCTCTAGCTACTACACATGGATCACAGCATTGGCAGGGGACTCAACACTCAGTCTAAACCTTCATTTGAGTCAGAAATGTCTTCAATATTACAGTGATTGACACAGATGGTTAAGAGTACAAATACCCTATGTCTAAATATTTGAAAACAAAGCTCAAATGGTTAAGTAAATAGGTTCTATCTTCCAACATTGATAAACTATCTAAAATATCTTTATAACTACCCAAAAAGTGAGGTTCAATTTAGAATTCTCAGACTTCTTAGATTTCCATACTGGAACATAGCAATGCAGGGGAACTACTCCTGGCACCCTGTCAGACCCTTGTCTCTCCAATCCCAGATCCACTCAGTGCTGTGTTGCACCTCACACTAGCCCAAACCTGTGAATTAATCAGTGTTACCCACTAACAGCTGCCCCATGGCCACCTCTCAGACCTGGATGTATATACCTTTGAGAGAACAGATCTCACAGGTCATGAACAAAGAATTGGGGCATTGAATTCCACGATCTCCAGTACCCACTGTGTTGTCAAGAAGGGGGAGGAAGAAAAAGTAAATCCAAAAGGGGAAGCTAGAAGACTATGAGCAGAGTGGGGCTCTCTGCAGACACTGAACCCAGGACAGGCGCCTCTGTGCTGGAGTGCATGAGTGGCACAATAGTTTACCAGCACCATGAGTTGTCAAGAATGTTAGCTCATTTTAGAATTAAGATAGCAGTGCAATATTAGAATACATTCCAGAGTCAGGCAAGATTCTGCTTTGAGACCTTAGCAGCCAAAATGTGCTAATTTGGAGAATACATTTCTGGAACCAGAGTTAATTCCAAGATGATCACTGAAGTTGTCCTTCTCTGGAGACTTCAGGGAAAGTTTCCTTTTAGGTCTTACATGGGTCCCTTTTTAGGATCCAAATGATTCTGAGCTTCCAGGACGAGTCTGAGTTGAATCATTCTGCCTTCAGCAACTTTTTAATGATAGGACTCAAAGATACAGATATCTTATCACCTTGATGGGTTTTTCACATGTATTTTCCAGGCTAGGCACAGTTCTTCCTTAAGCCAAGACACTCAGCCAGGGAGCCAAAGAGATTGGATCTCTTGTGGCTCAAGGGGGTGATATATAAAGACTCTGTATTAGGGGTCTCCAGAGAAATAGAACATTTGGAGATTTTATACACAAGTATATATGGACCACAGCCCTCTCCCCAGCCTGTCTCCCAGAACAGCTGGTGTGGGGCTCCCTTAGGGGAACACCCACAGCAAGGCCCTCTCAGGAAGCACGCACTATGAAGAGTTCCAGAGTGAGGGATGTCATACGCCCAGGGAGGGGCCCTGCGGGCAAGAGGTAGAGTTGAGCACCTGCGTGACCAACCTCCCATCACCAGTATGGAGGGCAGAACACAACGAAGGAGCAGCCACTGGCCTCAGAGGAATAGTGGCCAGGCCTCCAGCTCAAAGCTGACTGGTGGATCCTCAAGAAGGGGTTCAATGTAAATATCCATGATTTATTTTATCACTAAGTAAATAAAAATATGTGATTTACTTTTAAAAATTATCTCACATGATAATAGAAGCTGGCAAGTTCAAAATCTGCAGGGTAAGCCAACAAGTTGAAAACCCAGGGAAGAATTGATTTTGCAGCTCAAGTTCAAAGGCAGTAGGCGGCAATTCCCTACTGGGAATTCCCTAGTAGGCTGGCAAGAGAGGAAGAAATTCCCTCTTCTTGGGTGGAGGTCTGTCTTTTTTTCTTCTTAAGATCTCCCACTGATCGGAAGAGGCCCATGCAGATTATGGAGGATGAGCTGTTTTCCCAAAGTTCATTCATTTAAACACTCCTCTCCTCTAAAAACTACTTTCATCATTCATATCAACATCCACTTTAGAGTTTGACCAAATATCTGAATACTGCGGCCTAAAGTTGACACAAAATTAACCATCACAAGCTCCATGGCAGTGCGTTTGTTTTCATGAGTACAACAGCCATAATGTTACTAAAAATAAGATCTCATTGGCCAAGTGCTATCACATTTTTTAAGTTGTATTTGAATATGTCCCTCTTAATACTCCACCTAGGAAAACATCAGAGCCTGGGGGTGAGGGTCAGACAACAGGCTGTCTAAGGCTCAGAAACTCTAGATTTTATTTCTGTTCCAGACTGCTAGTGGGCAGAAATGTCAGTGCTGAAAAGACATATAATGTGAGTGAGGTAACAGTTTTACTAGGCATAACCAGGTTTCTATAAGAGTTTGAATTTCAGTTGTCATGAAATCCTGTATCTGGCAATTGTTGATGATACATAAAATCCCATAAATAAGAACGGGCCAGGTTACTTATAACTATACTGATTACCTTTCCAGTCTACTCCTCTAAGCCAGAGCCTTAAGTAGTAAAGTTAGGTATTAGTTTCTCTTGTAGTATTTTTCTCTATTTCATTTTTACTTTGCATCAGAGTTGGGGGGGAGCAGAATATGAGAGTGGTTAAATGGGGTGGAGATTTGTTCCAACCGAATAATTTTATCTGTCTCTTTAGGTGACTTGTTCTCAGCTTGGATTACTCACAAAAATGCTCAGTCTTTCAGAGCCCTGTTTCACCCCCCTGTTAATCTCCGGGATGGCACCTGAGTGCAGATGTGCATTTGAGAGGAGACATTGCTCTAGGATCTATACTGGGCTGCCTGAATCTTTGCTGGTCCTTTCTGTGGAGCGGCTGATCTCCCTGGACTTGACGAGTCTGTTGGCATCAGCTGCCGAAGGCCGCAGCTGGAGTAATTTGAAATTTATGGTCTGTTCCCTCAGCACGTCTGGGCCCAGGAATTTCTCCTGATGACTCAATCCTTCCACAGCCCTCACTGGTGCTGTGCATCCCACCTGAGGTCTGACTGTTCTTCCCTAATGAGTACCAGGTCGGTGTCTGGTTCTGCAGCCCCCAGCTCCAGAGCCACTTGGCCCTTACCTGGTGACCTTCAGCAAACTTTCCTCATTCCTCCTGTGGCAAGCGGGAATTTTTGAGTGTGTCTATGCCACTTGGGAACAAAGTGAAATTCCAGGTCTATCTCTAATCCACACCACTTTTACCTTCATGTGACCACCCACTAAGGGTTGAATTGTGTCCCTACAGAAAAAAGTTGAATTCCAAACCTTCCAGGCCTCAGAATGTGACCTGCGATGTAATTAATTAAAGATGAGGTCATACAGAGCTCGAGTAGGCCCTTAATCCAATGTGACTATTTCCCTTATCAGAATAAGAGACACAGACACACAGACACATGAGGGGAGAATGCCATGTGATGACAGAGGCAGAGGTTGGAATGTTGTGGCTGTGAGACAAAGACCTCCAAGAGTCAGCAGCATGCCACCAGAAGCTGAAAGAGGCAAGGAAGGATCCTTAGCTGCAGGTCTCAGAGGGAGCATGGCCCAGCTCTCATCTTGGCTTTGGACTTCTGGCCTCCAGAACAACATGATGAGCTTCTGTTGTTGTAAGGTACCCACTGTGTAATGCTTTGGAATAGTAGCCCCAGAAATTGATACACCAACTCAGGTTCTATGAGGGGACCTCCTTCCAGCATCATAAGCAGGAAGCCAGACGGACCCTGTGGCTTCTCCTCCAGCTAACTCTGCCTTGCCCCAACCCTACCTCCACCCCTTGCAGCCCATGGAGGTCAGGGCACAAGGCTGGCTGTGGGCTTTCCAAATGTTCGTCTGCCTCTTCTCCCAGCAATCCAGCAAGACCTAAAGGGTCAAGCTTTCTTAGCCTCATTTTCCTCTCTTACTCAGACACACTTCTTCTAAAGCCATCATCAAATCCACCAGGCCTTACCTCTTGTGTATTAAAGGAATAAAAAAAAAAAGAAAGAAATTTAGAACTACTTTTCTCTTTTAAAAAAAATCTGACTTTTGTGTCTCTTGGTTTGCTGCAGACTCAAATATCTCATTTAGGATGCCAGAAGCTGGCTATTGAGGGTCCCATTATGTTGACAATTCTAAGTCTCACACACATGGAAGGACCATCACATGCAGGTGTGATGCAAAAAGCTCAGAGACACAAAGAATATTTGAGAGCAGAATGGTCAGTCACAGAATCATTGCTGTTGCTTCCCCATTTGCAGACAATGTGTAACCATACTCTCTCCCGTTCCTGACAAAGAAACCCTTAGCCATACCCTCTCAGTCTCCAGCCTGCTTGCTGGTCTGCGAGTTTCCATCTAGCACTCTGAGTCAGAAACAGCCTGACACGCACTCTGGCAGCCACGGGGGCTCAAGGAACCAGAGCCAATACTATTCCTTATAAACAGATCTTTTATCTGGCTCATTTGGTAGCTTCCACTGTCCAGTCTTACTGTGTGTGGATGGTCATTACGGTTTTTGTGCTTACAATAGAGCCATGTTTCTCCCAGGAACTCCGGAGTGGACATCACCTGTGGCCTACAGCACCCCTTGTCCTTTGTCCTCCTTTGCACCAGATCTGCTTTCTTGTTTAGGTATCCAGCTCTTTCTGACACAGGCCATGACCCTCAATGGCCTAGGAGTCAAAGGGGTTTCCCATAACTTTTTCCCATGATTGGTTCTGGAGCAAGCATGGACCCAAATCAAACTCAAGAGTTTCTGCTGGATATTTCCAGGGAAAACGCTTTCTTGTGCCTAGGGAATGCAAGTCCCCTTTACCTTGGAAGTGGAAGAAAAAAGTTAGTAGCCCTGACTATAGTTGGCAGCTACCTTGCAAAGAGGATAACTATCCTTAGGCTGAAGCTCATGTTCCACAACGCTCAGAGATGAAACACATCTGGAGCATGAACTGAGGCCCAGTGAATCCATGATGCCCATGCTATGAGTAAGAGACTGCCTGTGCAGTTTAAACTGACTGAATGGACTTGTAACTCAGAGTATCCTCACAGATAGAAACTTTATTGGCCATTTTCGAGTATATATGATGTTGAAAAAAAAATGCTGCAGATCTAGTTAGCTTCTTTAGTGATTGATGCATAAAAAATTCATTCTGCTGGGGTGTTCTTCCTTGTAGTCTTACTTCTAGACTTTTTACCTTCTTATCCTATCTCTTGATAGCTTTATCTACTCATACTAAGAACATTAGAAATTTATTTAATCTGTAGCTCCAAAGAATGACTATTCCATGCTATACTCCCAAGAAGAAAGGTTTTGTTTTGTCAGTTTTTTAACATTATTAATAATGCACAGGAAAAGATTTGCCTAAGCCCACAAAATTCCATAATCTAGGTAATTGTCACAAACACATCAGTGTAGAACAATTTGAAAAACATACAAAAGACTGAGATTTTCTCTGATAGGCTAGATCCAGGTCTTAACTCAGGACATGTCTACTACTTTGGTGATATATAAAGATTTTTACATCATCAAAAGAAGAGGTCTGTAGGGAGACATTAACCTATTCCTGTCAAAAGATTCTCAACTTTTTAAACTCTTAATGAAGCCAAGCATAGTGGAAAATGCTTGCAGTACTATAAGGTGTCAATTTCCATTGACAAGACACACAAACCACATTTATTTTTAAATAACCCCTTAAGTGCTACATTATTATGAAGGCTTTTCTTGAATATTCTTAATTTTTGCCTCACTGAAATTATTAGTTTGTAAGAGAGCTAGAAAAGGAAATGAAAGTTGAAATACAATCAATTAGTTTCTCTTTGATTGTTTTAAGAAACTTCATTTAGGAAAGAGTCTTCTGGGTTATCTTTAAATTCATCTCTGTCATCTCTCCTTAGTACATTTACTATTATTAATATTAATATAATCTAAGACTAAATATTTGATTGTCTTATCAAATAGTCTTTAAATAAGGCCTCAGAAATGTGTCACACAGGTAAAACTTTTAACATGGTACTTGCTAGAATTATCCAATTTTTCACAAAAGTAAACCTAGCACATCAGGCATAAGTTAAACCACATACTATTTATACATGTATAGAGAGTGTAGTTTCAGAAGCATATGAATATTAAACACTTTGCCATTTTTAGTTTTCCTTTGTCTAAGCACTGGGGAATCTTGGAAGCTAAAACAAGAATTAAACCCTACATTTGCTCTCAAATAAGTAGAGTCAGGACACAAAAAGACATAATTACAGTAGAGCAAAGGGGAAATCCTTAAACCCAACAGTAATACGGTGATGTTCTGTAGCCAAGGAAGGCACGCAGGACGCTGCTCGCCCTCCCACGCTCCTTTGGCAATTGTGCCCAGGAAGGAGTGCCCATGTGGTGAGGGGGTGCGAGTGGGGCAGAAAGCAAAGATCAGATGAACCAGAGCCATCTGGGAGAGACAGCCTATCTCTGGGAGCAAAGCAGGGGTACACATCTGTAATTTCTCATCGTAGCACTGATACCCCCAGGACTTTATGTATGGTTTGGAATCACCCTTCATTAATTCCTTTACTTGAAACAAGCACAAGTTAATGCACTGAGAATGACAACTGGTTTATGATGGCACTTTGGGGTTTCTATTTAAAACTGGGAGGCTTGGAATGAGTAATGCTAATGCAAAGTTGAAGCATTCACAATTCTGGATAAATGGATAGCTATCTTATTTATCTAAACTAATGCTAAGTGAATGTTAAGCAGCACAATCACCTTTACTTTAGTAACATGGATGGAGGGAGGGGGGCTAATCTAAAGATTTACAAAAAATAAAACTAGCAACAATTCTAATTAATTAATTTAATTAATTTGATGCTCAAGCCTATATGTACTTCCTTTGCTTTCTTCCACTGGCATTATCTGTTCTGAGAGCCCATAATGAGGATTTCTGTGTGATGGAACTGAGCAAGGCTCCCAGTGATATCGCAAATCTATACAACTTATTAGTTGTTATCTTCCTTATTCTTAAAGGGTGCAGAACACACACTGGGTGCTTAGTGAGTATTTGTTGAGTGTTGAATAAATAATCCATAGCAAAAGAAAAACTGTGAACCACTTCTCTTATTATATTTTAATTATACTTTACAGAGTATTTACTTAATTTTTTAAAGTTAACATTAAGATTCATTCTGTATGCATCTGTTCAATGACAAGGTGAAGACATTTGACTATTAAAATTTGGCCAAGAAGGCACTAAACTGATAATCTATGCACAGATAATGAGCAATATATTTTGTGATTACAAAATGCATAACAAACTATTTTCATGACTACATGATTCTATTAAATGAAAGTGAGCAACTCTGTTTGGAATGAATTTAATGTTGATCTAAGGATCCTGTTAATACTCTAGTAAGACATTGTGTGAGAAAGTGCTTTGTAAAAAGCTATGAAGCTTTTTTTATGGCATATATTTTTCATTGTTTTTTTCCATTACCATATAGTCCCCTTATATCCACCTTTCCCCCACCACCATCACCACACTGTTATCCATCTCCATGAGTACTTTTTCCTTTTTGCTCATACTCTCCAACCCCTAACTCCCCCCCACCACACTAGTTGTCATCTGCTCTCTATCTATGAGTCTCTCTCTATTTTGCTTGTTAGTTCAGTTTGTTCATTAGATTCCACTTATGAGTGAAATCATATGGTATTTTTCTTTTTCTGACTTGTTTATTTCACTTAGCATAATGTTCTCCAGGTCCACCCATACTGTCACAAAGGGTAAAGATTTCTTCTTTTTATGACCAAGTAGTATTCCATTGTGTGAATGTTCCATGGTTGTTTGAGTTATCAGGATGGAAGCTAAAACCAGACAGGCTGGGGTTTAAGTTCTAGACCTGCTGCTTGTTGGTTCTACACCCTTGAGCAAGTTATTTCACCCTAGCAAGCCTTAGTTTTCTCACATATAAAATGAGAAAAGAGTAATATTATCTACCTCATGCACAAAAACATTTTAGCCTAGTGGCAGTTCATAGCAAGAACTCAATAAATGTTAGCCCATATCTTGTTTTTTCATCATCATCATCATCATCATCACCACAGGTGATAATTTCTCCTTTACAAAATGTTACTAAGGGGAAAAAAAGGAAAAACAAAAATAAGCAGGGATGCTGCCAAATCATATTTTTATAATCTGTCACCAGGAACAATCAGCAAACTGGCCTCCTCAGTCTTGCCCTCCTCAACTCAGTCCTCCAAACTATCAAAAGGACCTGCTTAGGACAGACACCTGACCATATCATTCCTCTAATCTCTTATGCAGGGGCTTGTTACCTACCAGGCAGAGGCTGGGGCCTGTAGTCAGGCTTTTAGGTAGGGTCTTCAGAATTGAGCCCTGGCCTGCCCTTTTAGCCTCAGCTCAATTAGGAAAGCCAGCTTAGATCAGGTAGATTAGGTGGACCTGGCTACCTCCTGGCCAAATCCTACTAGGTCATGACTCAGTTAAGAAAACTGAACAACTCTGCTCAGACTCTGTTACCTCCTGGGAAGTTACGTGCTCACTGACTTGTCAAATTGCTTTACAAACACACCACACTGTGAACTTTTTATGGGTAGGGTACTAGGGTTTCCCATAGAGTTCAGCATATTTTAAGGACTCGATAATTATTTCCCAATGAATTGCTAAATGAGAAAATGAATGCTAAGATTATCAGATGCAACTATTGTATAGAGTTGCTAGAGCCCAGTACTCCTATAGCACTTAAGGCAAACAAACAAAAAATAATAATATCAATCAAGTTTGTAAGCAATGAAAAGATAGATATGGAAGTCTGGCAGAAGATAAAAATGCTATCCTTGCTACTGATAAAGCTGATAAAAGAGGATGTGGCTTAGGTGTATGACCACAGTGGACTTCCTAAACCTGTACCTCAGAATTAGGCAGACTTGCGCACCCGTCACTGCACCACTGCCCATGAAGGGACTGGCTTCTGCAGAACTTAGAGCATTAAGGAGCACACTGGAATGTGTAGTACCTGAGGTCAGCTGGCTCCCACCTACAAAGAGGAGTGTATTTTCCACCAGTGGAAGAGTTGCCCTTCTCCTCTAGGGCAAACTGACTCAAGTAGGGGAGAGAGGCAAAGGGAATTACAGCAACTGATGTATCTTGTGCTTGTAAGAATGGAGCCAGAGGAAGTTGCTTTGCTCCCCTACCCCAATATCCTCATGTGTACTGACTGGTTTAGATGCTGATGATATTTACAAGTGACAGGAAAAATGGACCACAAATATATCCCTAAATTATATATACATCAATGGATTATCTTTGGACTTTCCCTCTCTAATTCTTTATTTTCAATTGAGCCATAACATACTTCAATAAACTTATCAAGATTTTAACATTAATTGTGGCTTCTAAAAGAAACCCATATCTCCCTTTTTATTCAGTTAATTCAGTAAAACCTAGCTGATATTTATCAAGACTCAGCCAAGGGCCAAACACCATAGGATATAAAGATGAATACAACATAGTGATTGATCCTCAAGCATTTACAACCTGGTCAGCATTCTCCTGGATTTTTTTTTTCTTAGATAGACAAGGAAACAAGGCCATTTGTGAGACCAAAAGAATAGACTAATATTTACAATTCTTTTTCTAATTTTCAAATGTTTTTCTGAGTAGCTAAGTGACTGCTCACCCCAAATTTAAGACATTTCTTTTCTCCTATCAGAAGCATTAATCAGAGCCAAGATACTAATGATAAAGGTCATGGAAACCACAGGAGAACTATTTGTCTTTCTCATCTTGCCCATATTGCTCCATCTCACAAAGGCCTGCCACGAGTACAGAGAGAAACTCGGTGAAAGGGTTTGGACGACTGTTCAAATCCATCACCACACTGAAAAACAATTCAGACTAACAGACAGATGACTTCACCTCCCTGTATGCAGGCACCACACTCACTCCTCTCCTGTCCTGGATTCCTGGACCTTTCATCATTCTTTAGTAGAAAAAGAAATTACGACATTTTTCATTTCTAAGAATTCTATTTGTTTATTATTTAACAAGACTCTGGAAGACTACCCACATTATTTCAGTAGATCCTAAATTCACAATACTTTTGTTTCTACTTCATTTTGTCTTACATTTTCTCTTTATGAAATTGACAGAATTATTCAAAAGAAACAGATTAGATATGATTCCAGATCCTAAGAGATTGAGATTCAAGGTCTACTTCCAACTTCAACTTGTTAGCCAAACTATCAAAAAAATTTTGTAATTCTGTTCTCCGCAACGATGCTAAGTGATATATTAAATGATGTACCAGTTACTAGTATTTGGACAGGTACCCCCATTCTCAGCATTGTTCCTGATTGCCAGAGAAGCAGCTTCTCTTCTTCCTCCCACTTCCATACTTCTATCAGATTAGTAGCAAAAGCATGAAGTAGTTTCATTTTGGCATAGTTCAGCACATACACTACATGAGCACAAGCTGGGAAACTGAAGCTGATGTATCTGTTTGGGAGGGAAAAGGAGACTGAGTTGAAGCAATCTAAAACTTTTTATTTGAAATGCAATATTTCTTATATTAAATTATGAGATAGCATATAAATCCATAGCAGTGATAATGATAAATACATATAACTTCTTGGGTATGTATCCTTAAGAAGGAAAATGGCAAAAAGGGGCAGCATATCCCAGAGTCTAAGAATATCATTGCCAGCATGAAGGGCTGTGAGATCTTAGGCAACAAATGATACTTCCTCGGCTTTTTCCTAGATTTGTGAAGAAAAAAGGAAAAGAAAAGAAAGGCATTGGAGCATGATTTTTTGTTGCCCCTATATTTGTTCAGAATCTACAGGAGGTAGATTAAATAAAAGAAAGCTAAAGACAGCAGAATTACAAATATTGTGAGAAAGGGCTTCTGCAAATCACTTTTCAAATGGTTGAGCTTTTTTTTCTTTTAGAGAGAGAGAGGGAAAGGGAGGCAGAGAGAGAGGGAGAGAAACATCAATGTGAGAGAGAGAAACATCCAGAGACCAAAGCTACAACCTAGGTATGTGCCCTGACTGGGAATCAAGCCAGCAACCTTTTGCTTTGCGGAACAATGCCCAGCCAATTGAGCCACACAAGGCAGGGACGTGTACACTTTTTAACATTTCACATGTATTATTTAATATTTATCAAATGCAATGTGCATTGAATATTGAGTAAACTTTAAAAGAGGCTTCTCATGTATTAAAGTTTATAATTCACTTAATAAAATAAAAAAGTGTTACTTTTGCCCCAAACATTTTGAAGCCAGGAAGGGAAAACGGATCTTCCCAGGAACTGTGATAAACACATTTTTAGGGTCCATAATTTAGAAAGGAGTCCTTTAGCAAAAACTGTCTTAAAGCCATCAATTTAAATCCATCTGGAGAAGCAATCAGTAATCTGCAATAAAACCCTTGCTCTATAACACACTACTATAATACCCCATGTGAAATTCATTTTTATAGTGTGCTTAGTCTACGTTTAATATACCCCAATACTCAGCATTGCTCAAGAATCAGTGTGAAAATGCTGATTGTTTCATATGAGATTATGCAAATAGGGATATCTATCTGTCCATGCAGCTAGATGGACATACAGATTACATAGAATATATGAATATATATATATATATATATATCCCAGGTTAAAACTACAAATAAGTTCAAGGTATAAATAGATAAAGGTATGAAGACTAGTTTCACCAATAGCATGTTGTACTACCTACCGATGGTTGTATAGGTTGGAAGGCCCAGAATTATTAGGGAACTACACTGATGGCATGAGCTATTTTTTAGGTAAACAGACTATGTCAGAGTTATTTCCTTCAATCCTGGGACCAGGGAGAAGTAGAAAAGGTCTGTGGTACTTCTTCTGAGGATGCTGGCCAAGGACTCTTTCCTTTGACCCAGCAGTCTTAGCTGCAAGCTCACCCCAGAGGGGCCGTGTGTCTTCTGAGCCCCACCAGACCAGAAGCTGGACAGCCTTCCAGACACACACTCCATTGCTGCCAGTGGCAACCACACGTCAACCACAAGTCAGCCCTTTAACCAAACACACGTTAATCTACCTCAAAGCATCATCTTTTCTCTGAATGTTTTCAGACTGTTTCTGTTAATGGTATTGTTTGCTTGTAATGGTCTGAAATACTCAGTGTTTTTATTAAAGAAAAAACAAAACACCAAAATGTCATTTATACAAATTATTCAAAGGAAATGTTTTAAGACCATTCCATCCCCGCACACTCTTATTACCAGTCATCGGAAGAAAACATTAATTTTAGTGTCTTTCCTTTGTGACACTGACATTTTTCTTTCTGCTTTTAACAAAAATGAAGTGACATTACATACATTGGTTAACAACTTGCTCTTCTCATTAAAACTTACTTGGGTCAGTTTATTCATGTTTACACCTTTCTCACATTACTCTGCTGCATAGACACACATGGTTGGCATGACCACCACCTGAATGATGGCTTTTGCGTTCCTATATGGCACTGTCACAGCCAAGGCTGCACATATAACTTTTGCTACCATTTCTTTACAAGACATATGTTTAGAAGTGAGATTGCTGGATCATATAGCATCCCAATAATTTGACAGCATTTATTAAACATTGTTCATGTTGAACAATTTTTGGACTTCTCTTTTTATCTTTACGAACCTTCTCCTTTGTCAACTTCAACTCAAAAATCTATGAAAAATTTTTTTGTAATATCTTCCTATCACTTAATCCTGACCTGGCATCCTCCTGGCTACATTTTTTTAGACCCTAATATGTCTGGACACTGACTTTAGCTTCTGAATTTTTTTTTAATCTTTTGTCTCACTCTATACATTATGACCATGTTAATCTCAAAAATTGTCTTGCACATATCACATGTCTACAATCTTTCATGTGTTCCTATTGCCTAAAAAATCGGCCATAACCATGTATTAAAAATCTTTTACCATAAGGGTTCAGTCTTTCTCATTTTATTCTTATGTCTCCTATTTAAAAATTTTAGCCCTGGCTGGCATAGCTCAGTGGATTGAGCACGGGCTGGGAACCAAAGTGTCCCAGGTTCGATTCCCAGCTGGGGTACATTCCTGGGTTGCAGGCCATAACCCCCAGCAACCGCACATTGATGTTTCTCTCTCTCTCTCTCTCTCTCTATCTCCCTCCCTTCCCTCTCTAAAAAATAAATAAATAAAATATTTAAAAAAAAATTTTAGAGAGAGTAAGGATGGGGAGAGATCTGTCATGAGCCACACACTCGGGTATTTTCACAGGTCATAAATATTTTAATTCTCACATCAGTTGCAGAAGAGGTGAACTGATTAACTGGAGAGGAAATTTACTCTTTATCACAGCACTGTAGCATCTATAGTTGTCATTTGAAATTTAGTATATTTGACAGCAAGTGTATATACTTACTATCACACCACATTTCAATTCAATTAAGGTTTATTTGCCCTAACCAGTGTGGCTTAGTTGGTTGGGTGTTGCTATGCAAAGCAAAAGGTCACCAGTTCAATTCCCAGTCAGGGAATATGCCTGGGTTGCATGTTCGGTCCCCAGTCAGGGTGTGTGCAAGAGGCAACAATGGTTCTCTCACACACATTGATGTTTCTCTCCCTCTCTCTCCTCCTTCCTTCCCTTCTCTCTAAAAGTAAATTATATATTTTTATAAAAGGGTTTATTTGAAATATATTTCATGCAACATACTTTATTACATGCTATGGAGGATTAAAAATTTTAAAAGAATGGCACATAGTTGATCTTTAATCATGGTGACTGTATCTCTGGCAACAATTTCTTATAGAAAGCATACTTTGTACCATGTGACCTTGCCCCTGGGTATAGCTGGTTAAAACAAAGGCAGGGACCTATTGTAGTTATCTATTTCTACCTAAAAGCCAGGCCAAAATTCAGTGGTTCAAAATAATGGCAACACTTACATTGCTCACAAATCTGCAATGAGGTAAGGCTCAAAGAAGACACTTTTTCTCTGCTCCCCTCAGCATGGGTTGAAAGCCAGGACTGGGAATCATCTGAAATCTTGCTCACTCACTAATCTGGAGGTTAGTGCCAGCTGTCAGCTGTGTCCTTAGTGGGGACTATCACTTGGAATGCTTTCCATGTAGTCTTCCCCTTCCTCATGGCTTGGGGCCTGGTATCCCCAAAAGGCCAGGCAGAAGCTGATCTGCCTAGTAGAACTTGGCCTTAGAAAGCATATGGTATCACTTCCACTGCAGTTACAGGTCCCCTCAGGTCCAAGGGGAGGAAATGTAGACCCTGCCTCATGACAAAGGGCTGCCCATGTCACACTGCAAGAAAAGCACATGGGTGGCACTGCCTTCCTTGGAATGCAACCTGCCACAGCTCCTTACAGATGTGCCAGTGACCAGCCCAGGAAGAGAATCCAGGACAACCTAATTCCCTTTCAAGTGAATATAACTTACAAACAAATTAGAGAAGGAAATAGCTGCTGGAGATGAATCTAGAAGCACAGAATGGAGAAAGAAGAGGAGGGCATGCTGACACTTATGCTCGCTGATGTTATGAGGCAGTACAAACTAAGACTAAGAATGCAAGTTCCGTTCACTTTAATCTATAACCTTAACAGAGAATAGTGTCAAATACACAGTAGGTGCTCATACATGTCATGCAAAGAAATGCATGAACAAGTGGAATATGGGAACAGAAGAGGAGGGATAAGACTCCAGGGGGGCTGATAAACATAGAACATAACTCATGCCTGTTAATTCCTTGAGTATAAAGATGATGAATTTCTCTCCACACATACACACAAAGAAGGAAGGAAGGAAGGAAGGAAGGAAGGAAGGAAGGAAGGAAGGAAGGAAGGAAGGAAGGAAGGAAGGAAGGAAGGAAGGAAGGGAGGGAGGGAGAAAGAGACTTCCAGCCAAGATGGAGGCATAGGTAGACGCACTGTGCCTCCTCACACAACCAAAACTAAGGACAACAAAAATTTAGAAACAAAAGAACAACCAGAACAGAGAGAAATGAACTGAACGAAAGTCTGACAACCATTCATCCAGACCGGTAAGGAAGGGCGGAGTTGGAGGCCTGCAGAGAGGGGTCAAGGGGTCCCAGCAGGAAAAAGTGGTGGCTGGCAGATGCAAGTGCGCAGGGCGCAGGTGGCAGTTGGTGGACCTCAGAAGTGCAGGGGCTAGCTGACAGACCCGGTGGCAGACCCTGGGCAAGGGAGGCAACGAGCAGACCCAGTGAGGGGTGCAAGGCAGCTGGCTGTCTGCAGTCACACGTTTGCGTGCATATAAACCAGGTGAAAATGGGCAGCGACACAGATGGCTCAAGCCAGAGACCCAGCACCAGGAAACAAAGCCTAAAAGCACCAATTGAAAACACCTGTGAGGGCTGAGGTACTGGGAGAATCTCCCAATCTCACAGGAGAGTTCCTTGGGGAGACCCACAGAGTCCTAGAATGTACAAAAGCCCACCAGCCCAGGAGCCAGTACCAGAAGGGCCCAATCTGCTTGTGGGAAGTGGCAGAGGGGACTGAAGTCCTAGAGAGAGCGGAGGAGGCACCATTGTTCCCTCTCGGACACTGCCCCCACATAAAATGTCACAACCCAGCGACTGAGGTGCCCCACCTTAGTGAACACCTAAGGCTCTGCCCCTGATATGCAACAGGTGTGACCAGACCAAAGGAAAAAAATTAAATTAAATTAAAAAGATAGCTCAAATAGAGTTAAAAGCCCCAGAGCCAGTTTTTTTTTTTTTTTTAAGTGACCAAGAAATAGCCAATCTATCAGATGCACAGTTCAAAGCACTGGTGATCTGGATGCTCACAGAATTGGATTTTGGTCATAAATTAGATGAAAAAATGCAGACTACAATAAGTGAAATGAAGAAAAATGCACACGGAACCAATAGTGATGGCAAGAAAACTGGGTTTCAAATCAATGGAAGGGACCAGAAGGAGGAAAGGAACAACCAAACAGAAAAGAATGAAGAAACAATGAAGAATTCAAAAAAATGAGGAGAGGCTTAGGGGACCTCCAGAACATCTTTAAACATTCCAACATCTGAATTATAGGAGTACCAGAAGGGGAAGAGGAAAAACAAGTGGAAAAGTTATTTGAACACATAATAAAGGAGAACTTCCCCAATCTGGCAAGGGAAATAGACTTCCAGGAAGTCCAGGAAGCTCAGAGAGTCCCAAAGAAGTTGGACCCAAGGAGGAACATGCCAAGGCACATCATAATTACATTAGCCAAGGTAAAAATGAAGGAGAGAATTCTAGAAGCAGCAAGAGATAAGGGGACAGTTACCTACAAAGGAGTTCCCATCAGACTGTCAGCTGATTTCTCAAAAGAGACCTTACATGCAAGAAGGGGATGGAAAGAAGTATTCCAAGTCATGAAAGACAAGGACCTATATCCCAGATTGCTCTATCCAGCAAAGCTTTCATTTAGAATGGAGGGGCAGATAAAGTGCTTCTCAGATAAGGTTCAGTTAAAGGAGTTCATCATCACCAATCCCTTGTTATATGAAATGTTAAAGGGACTTATCTAAGAAAAAGAAGATAAAAAATATGAACAGTAAAAAAAGACATCAAACTCTCAGTTAGTAACAACCACACCTAAAACAAAAGCAAACTAAGCAAACAACTAGAACAGGAACAGAACCACAGAAATGGAGATCACATGGAGGGTTAGCAACAGGGGAGTGGGAGGAGGAGAGAGGGGGAAAAAGTATAGAGAACAAGTAGCATAGATGGCAAGTAGAAAATAGACAGGGGGAGGGTAAGAATAATATGGGAAATGTAGAAACTAAAGAACTTATGACACATGGACATGAAGTAAAGTGGGGGAATGTGGGTGGGAGGGGGTGGGCAAAGTGGAGGGGAGTGAAGGGGGAAAATGGGACAACTGTAATAGCATAATCAATAAAATATATTTTAAAAAAGAAAGAGAAAGAGGAAGGAAAGAAATATATTGCATTTGACATTCCTGTCATAGTTCTCCATTGATACACCTAACAAGCCACTAATGAGGTGGATTTGTGGCTCAGAAGAGACCAAGAGTTAGGGAAAGGGGTATGTATAAGGGGAAGCTTTGGCTGGAGAAGACTGCCAAGGAGGAACACGTGAAGAAAGTCCAGTGACTACAGCTCAAGCAAAATAATGAGTCACTAATACTATAGGCCATGATTTTCTGTGACATATCAAAAAATATATTTTTGCTGATCTGGCAAAAATAGATATAATTTTGATTGATTTACAAAAAAAAAATAGGAATGACTTACCTTTTTTGTTCCAAAGAGACTTTAAAAAAAATCAGGTGCCTATACTTGTACATAAGCATTTCTGGTATCAAGAATTAGCCAATCAGATGAAACCTCATTATGCAACATGGCCAATGTGATGCAACTCTTATATGACCTATGTATTTGTGGTTTAAGACAGGGTATTCACTCCATATGGCTAGTGTTGTATCGATTGTTGTCATTTTCTTTTTGACAGTCTAAGGTAAAAGAGGTCACTACCCAGGACTAAAATAGTCAGGTATTGCATGTCTTAAAAATTCTTGCAGCACAGGGGTAGAAAATCACTGTTGCAGGCTCTGAATCTAAACACCTCGGTTTACTGTTAGTAACAACTGTGTGTTTTTTCAGATTTATCTACTTGATATCTGTCCCTCAGTATCCTGTTCTAACATTGTTATAATAATAAAACCTACTTAGAGGACTGTGGATTCATTTAGAAGAGAGTCTGGCCCATAGTAAGCAATTGGTGCATACAAATTACCATAACTATTGTTGGATTTTTTTTTTAACATCTAAATTCAGAAATAAGCAGAAGAGCCAAGGAATAATTTAGGCACAAAGGCCTTATGAAACCTTGTATAATAGCCCTGATGGATAGCTGTGGTTACGTTCATTACTGAGTTGCCAAACATCAAAGCGTTGCCCACTCCGTTAATAAAGAGGGGGCAACAGGGTAACTCATGGTTCCACACCAGTACTTCATAGAGTCTGGGTTTCTGGGTGTGCAATAGCAATATGTATTTTGTTGAAGGTTAGTAAGTTCTGTACACAAATAAATTTGGAAAATGCTGGATTAAACAGAATTACATAGATGTTTCCTTAAAGGATATGCTAATATAAACCAGCATGCAAAGAAGAGGCCCTAGACAGCATCCTTTCCCAGACTCTTCTCAGCTATTTTTAGGGATCATGCTGCTAAACGTACGTGTGGAACACAACTTCTCAGTGCTGGTCGAGGAAGAATCTCTTGGGAAACCTCTTAAAAATACATGTTACTGCATCAACCTCCAGATTCTGATTACAAAGTCTGGAGTGAGGTCAAGGAATCTGTATTTGTATTTTTAAAGAGCTCCCTCCTGGTGCCTTGTCTCCAAGCAACTCAGAAGAAGAATTTGACCCTTCCCATAATCACCCCCTCTCTTTCTTTCCAACCTGCTCTGGGAAAAATGGCTCCTGTAAAGAAAAGGAGCAAAATAGGAGGTGGTGGGGGATGGGGAGGGAACAGTAATTATTCTGCCACCCAAGAGAGGACTAGAAAATAGAATGTCAACATCAGTAAACACTTTTCCACCAAGTCAGCTACAAGAAACATGGATCTTGGGTGATGAAGGAAACCTAGAATTTGCTGTTAAAAAAACTGGGAAGTCTCAATGTTATCATTTAAACTGGTTTAAGGAAGTTGTCTGGACTCTAGGAATAAGGAATATTCAGTAATGTATCCAGATAAGTTATCTAGAAAACATAACAAGGGCCAATATTTATCGTCAGACAAGCACAGCATGAGTTACTTGCGTACCTGTTATGCTTTCAAAACCCTTTGGATATTCAACATGGGTGAAAACTAATGATTTAATTACCATAAAAGTATAATTAGGGAAAAGTAGTTGTAGATTCTACACATAAAAAATTCAAACTACTGCCCACGGAATTAATGGTAATCTTACGGATTTCCAAGAATTCCCAACAGAACTCTGAGGCAGTCAAATGAGAATGTTGATTTAACGTATTTAGAACTTATATCCAACACAATAGGAATAGTTGTGTTCTCGTGTGACCACTTAAATTTTAACCTGAGATCAGGCTCCTTAACTAAGAGCTACTTAGAAACAATCAGACCTGATAACACTCTGATCTAAAGGATGTACTGTTAAATCTAACCTAAGAGAGACTGTCTTATAAGCCAGGTGGTGGGGGACAAATACCATATGATCTCACCTTTAACTGGAACATAATCAACCAAAGAAAAAAAACAAACAAAATATAACCAGAGACATTGAAATTAAGAACAATCTAACAATAGCCAGAGGGGAATGAGGAAGGGACAGTGGGAAGAAGGGTTTTCAGGAACTACTATAAAGGACACAGGGACAAAACCAAGGGGGAGGGTAGAAGCAAGGGAGGGAGGTGGGTTTGGCTGGTGTGGGGGGAGTGGAGGGGGAGAAAGTGTAGACAACTGTAATTGAACTACAATAAAGTAATTTATGAAATAAAAAAAACCTTCTTGGAAATGAGACAGGTTTTTCTTGTGAACAATCTATCTAGGAAGAATTTAGTAAAGAGTGAATGGCTTAACATAGTTTTATTTTTACAGGCTGCTTTAAAACTTGCATGGTAAAAATAAAAAAAGATAAAAGCATGACATCACTTCCAGGCTTCTCTCTACACACTCAGGCAATTATTCATTTTAGATGTCTGGCAGAATGGGGTTTGGCTGGGGTCAATCTCTGACTTTTCTATTACCCCTGGTACAGTGCAGGTGGGAGTGAGGATAAATCAGTCTTTGAGACGCCACCCATATTGCAGTCTTCCAGACTGAAAAAAGACCACCAGTCGTGGCCACTGACTGCAACATGTGATCCTAGCTTCGATCCTATAAAAAATGTTGAGACAATTGGTTGAAATTTATGGAAATAATGAATTCCATGTTAGCAAGTGTCAATGATAATTTCCTGATTTCTGTCCTTCCATTTTGGTTATCTAGAGAATCCCATTGTTTGAACGGTTACACACTAAACTATTCAGGGCTGCTGGATGCCATGTTCAATACTTACTCTTAAATAGTCCATAAAAATATTCTTTGTATTATTCATGCAGCTTTTCTGAAATTTTAAATCATTTTTAAAATTAACATTATCTTTAGCACTTAAAAATGGATATTTATATTATTGTTTGTGTTAGTTTAACGTTGATTTTCTCAGGTTCTCTAGGTAAATTTTCATGTCATCTAAAAGTAGCTTTACTTTTTCTTCAATTCCAGGGTCTCTTATTGTTTTCTCTTTTTAAATGGTGCTGGTCAATAACTCTAGAACAAGGTTCAAAAGTAGCAGAGATAGTGAGTATTCTTGTCTCTTTCCTAATCTTAGTCTCTATATTTCTCCACTAGGCACAGTGCTGGCTTTGGGACTGCGGTATTCTCTTTAGGAAATATGTATCAACTCCTATTTTTTGAGTGTTTCTACTAAGATGCTTTTGTCAAAAGTTGGGGTTTTTTTGGTTTTTTTGGGGGGGTTGCATCTAGGAGATAATCATGTGATTATTTCTCTTATATCTACAAACATGGTGTTTATATTAATACGTTCCTTAATACTAAACTATCTTTGCATATCAGAAATGAATCCCATTTGGTCATGGTATATTTTCTTCATATGGTGTTGGGTTCTGTTTTTTAATATTTAATCCAATATTTTCGCAGTGATATTGGATGATTGCTGATAATATGGTTACATGCTAGAATCACGTTCCCCTATGGGATTAAAGCTCAGTTCTCAAATTTAATATGTTCCAGAAAACCATTCAAGAAGCAGCTTGTCCAAAAACCGAATCTCCCTTCTCTGCTGCCTGAGAAACACATGACTGGCCATGCAGGTGCCAGCATGGAAGGGTTGTAGCGTAGAGGATCAAGATCCAAAGTTTTGTTAGACAGCCAAGACATTTTTTCCATGAACACCGTGGTCGAGAACTGAATTGTTCAGGAACCAAGACATTTGAGAACCAAGGTTTGACTAAGCACTTTTTAGAACAATCTGCAAAAGGAATTTCATGATTATGGAAAGGGCATGGGAATCAGTGTAATGGGGAGATGGGGAGACATGACTTTAGAGTCACACAGACCTTGTGGAGATTGCTCATCCCTTTTGACTGGGTGACCTCAGTGATGTTTTTCCTCCTCTTCTACCCTCAATTTTCTCATCTGTCAGATAAGAAAACCTACCACAACAGGTTGTATAAGGATTAAACATTAAGATTTCTATAAATTCTTCAGTACAATGTCTGGCACAATATAAGTGCAATGTTCAATGTACAATGTCTGGCACATAAACATTTGAGACATGTCATTATTAAGGAGTATGATGTTTCCTCTGATGTGTCTCACTTTATTTAAAAAAAAAAACATGGTGTTAGGATATATGGAAACGTATAGTCTCCCCAAGAGGTGCTTAGTGGCTCAGCCAAAATGGTCCCCAGCAGATGTGTTTAGTGAGTCACGTTTGTATTTTGTCCCTTCTTTTAGAGGTTTCAATGCAAAGAGTAAGCTATGGATGGGTGCCACTCTGAAAGTAATGGGAAAGAAAGATAAAATGTCTTGATCCTCACTAAAGCCAGGGGCTAATTTACCATATTTTTAGGACTATAAGATGCATCAGACCATAAGATGCACCTAGGTTTTAGAGGAGAAGAATAGGAAGAAAAGAATTTTGAAGCAAAAAATGTGGTAAAATATTTAATAACCTGTGACCCCACTCCACTGTAGCCCCCCTTCCCCACAGCGAGACAGGTAAGCTACATTTGGACTATAAGATGCATCACCCTTTCCTCCCAAATTTGGGGGGTACATCTTATTGTCCAAAAAATACAGTAGGTATATCTGCAGTTGTTAGAAACATCTTGAAAGGGGGTAGATATGAGCTTGTTTTTCTATCTAAAAGTTGAGATTAGCTTTTGTTCTTTTGTTCTCACCCCATAATGTCTTCCAATAGAGGAGAATAGAGAGATGCATTGTCTCTGGGTTGAGGTGTTGGCTACTTTATCTCTTAGTCAGTATCTGACCTCTGGGAAGTCCCTCTGTGCACAGCAGCCCTGCTGCTAAGACTGCCGCATGTGGAGGAGGTAAGGAGAGTGCTCATTTATTGTAACTTTATTCTACAACTCTTTATTACTGATACATTCATTCTACAGCTTTTACTGGAACTGCAGAGATGAAAATGCTATTTACTGCTCCAAGAGTGGTAGACACACAATAATGCAGCTGTGCTGGTGAAAGAGATTGGCCTGAAGTTGGCATTCATGCTGAACCTAGGAAGCTGTAGCTAAATAGAAAAGCAAAACTCATGGTAGACAGTACAGTGCAGGTATTAAGAAACAGGCTCCAGACTGACACTGACCTAAATCTATATATTTAAGTCTGTCTCTTTCTCGCTGTTGAATTTGAACAAGTTCTTTATCTACTGTGTGCTTTAGTTGATTGTCTGTGAAATAAGGAAAAATTACCTAATATATATATATATATATATATTTTGGTGAAGATTGTTGGAGAAGAAATACCTAATACATATGAATTTGTGGTTTGAAGATTACAGGAGGAAATGTAGGTAAAATACTTAGCACAGTGCTCAGCATGTGAACCCTCAAAGATAATGGCTGTCATTGTTATTTTCTGGTCTTCAACGGTGTTCTTTACTTCTTGCCTCAGTTAATAATCTTTACCTCAGTCATCAAGCTTCTTTTTTTAAAACAGCTTACTGAAATATTGTTTCAATACCATACAATTCATTCATTTAAAGAGCAGAGCTCAATGGTCAATATAGCCACAGAATTCTTCACAATCTTATTTTAGAACATTTTTATCAACTACAAAAAGGAACCCCACACCCAGTGCAGTTGCCTCCTATCCCCCCTCCACCGCTGCCCCATACCCCGCTCTAAGAGGCCAATCTACTTTCTGTCTCTATGTACTTGCTTATTTTAGGCCTCTCATGTAAATGGAATGAGGCAATATGTAAGTTTCTGTGACTGGCTTATTTCACCTAGCACAATGTTTTCAAAGTTTATTTATGTTGGAGAATGTGTTAGTACTTCCTTTCTTTTTTAGGCTGAGTAGTATTTCATTGTGCAAGTATACCACATTTTATTTATCCTTTTCCCCTCTCAAGGACATCTGAGTTGTTTCCACTTTTTGGCTATTATGAATAATGATAATAAGAACATTTGTATTCAAGTTATGTGTGAATATTTGTTTTCATCACTTTGTGATATACACCTGCTAGTGGGATTGCTGTGTTTCATGGCAGCTCTATGCTAACCTTTCAAGAAACATTTGCATTGTCTTCCAAAGTGTCCTTTTACATTTCCACAAGCACCATACGAGGATCCTGTCCATTATTACCTATCTGTTTCATTATACCCATCCTAGAGGGTATAAAGTAGTATCTCATTGTGATATTGATGTGCTTTTCCCTAATGACTAATGGCATTTTCCCTAATGGCTCTTGGCCATTTGTATATCTTTGGAGAAATGTTTATGCAGAATCTGTGACCACTGCATTTTTTTGATGTTCAAAAGTTGTATTTTATTTTATTTTATTTTATTTTATTTTTCAATCACAGTATTTCAGGAGTACAACACAGTGTCCAGACAATCATGTACTTTACACAGTGATTCCCCTGATATTTAAGGTACCCACCTGAAACCACAAATATTTATTACAATATTACTGACTATATTCCCATGCTGTGGTTCTGCATCCTCCTGACTACTTCGTACCTGCCAATTTGTACTTATTAATCCCCTCACCTTTATCACCCAGGCCTCCAATCTCTCCCCCCTCTGGAAACCATCAGTCTGATCTTTGTATCTATGAGTTTGTTTCTGTTTTGTATATTAATTTATTTAGTTCTTTAGATTCCACAAATAAGTAAAAAACATGCTATTTTTTCTCTGTCTGATTTACTTCACTTAGCATACACTCTAGTCCCATCCATGGTGACGCAAATGGTAAGATTTCTGTGGCCCAGTAATATTTCACCGTATATATGTACCACCGCTCTTTTTCCATTCATCTATTTATTGTTGGGCAATTTAGATGCTGCTGTATCTTAGCTATGGAAAATAATGCTGCAATGAACATAGGGATACATGTATCCTTTCAAATTAATATTTGGATTTTTAAAAATATTAACCAGAAGTGGAATCACCTAGTCAAAAAGTGGTTCCATTTTTAATTTTTCTGAGGAACTTCAATACTGTTTTCCATAGTGACTCCACCAGTCTGCATTCCCACCAACAGTGTACAAGGTTTCCCTTTTCTCCACATACTTATTAACACTTGTTGTTTATTGATTTATTGATGATAGACATTCTGACAGGTGTGAGGTGATATCTCATTGTGCTTTTGATTTGTATTTCTCTGATGATTAGTGACTGAGCATCTTTTCATGTGTCTACTGCCCATCAGTGTGCCCTCTTTGGACAAGTGTCTATTCAGTTCCTGTGCCCATTTTTTAATTGGATTGTTTGTTTTTATTGGTGTTGAGTTGTATGTGTTATTTATAAATTTGGGATATTAACCCCTTACAGATTTGATGTATCAATGGTGAATATCTTCTTCTTCCATTTAGTAGGTTATCTTTTCAGTTTCTTGATGGTTTCCCTTGTTGTGCAAAACCTTTTTAGTTTGTTGTAGTTCTGTCTCCTGTTTGTTTGTTTGTTTGTTTGTTTCACTTGCCTAAGAAGATACATCAAAAAACATATTGCTAAGAGAAAAAATGTCAGAGAGTTTACTGCCTATGTTTTCATCTAGGAGTTTTTTTGGTTTCAAGTCTTACATTTAAGTTTTTCATCTATTTTGTGTTTATTCTTGTATAAGGTAAAAGAAGGTAGTATAGTTTTATTTTTTTTTTGCATGTATTTGTCAAATTTTTCCAGCACCATTTATTGAATAGACAGTCTTTATACTATTGTATGTTCTTTTTTTTCTATTGTATGTTCTTGCATCCTTTGTCAAATATTAATTGACCATATAGGTGTGGGTTTATTTCTGGGCTCTCTATTCTGTTCCATTGATCTGTGTGTCTGTTTTTATGCCAGTATGAAGATGTTTTGATTTCTATAGCCTTGTAGTATAATTTGATAACAGGTAGTGTGATACCTCCAACTTTCTCAAGACTGCTTTCGCTATTCAGGGCCTTTTGTGGTTCAACATAAATTTTTTGGATTCTTTGTTCAACTTCTGTGAAAAGTGCTATTGATATTTCAATAGGAATTATGTTGAATCTATACATTGCTTCAGGTAATAGGCACATTTTAACAATGTTAATTTGTCCAATTCATGAGCACAGTTTATGCTTTCACTTATTTGTATTTTTTTCAGTGTCTCATAAATTATTAAGACTTTTACCTCTTTGGTTAAATTTATTCCTAGGGTTTTTTTTAATGCAACTGTAAATAGGATTGTTTGCTTTGTTTCCCTTTCTGATAGTTCATTATTAGTGTATAAGAGATAACCCCACTTTTGCTAAATATTTATTTTGTATTTTGCTACTTTACTGAATTCATTTATCAGTTCTAGTAGTTTATTTTTTTTTTGGTGGAATCTTTAGGGTCCTGTATATAAAGCATCATGTCATCTGCAATAATGACAGTATCACTTCTTCCTTTCCAATAATGAATGCCTTTATTTCTTTTTCTTGTCTGATTGCTATGGCTAAGACTTCCAATTCTATGCTGAATAAGAATGGTGAAGTGCACACCCCTTTCTTGTTTCTAATCTTAAGGGAGACACTTTTAGTTGTTACCTGTGAGTTTTTCATATGGCCTCTATTATTTTAGATATGTTCTCTATTTTCCCACTTTGCTGGGAGTTTTTATCATAAATGAGTTCTCGATTTTGTCAACTGCTTTTTGTGCATCTATTGATGTAATGATATGACTTTCATTCTTCATCTTTATGTGATATATATCATGTTAATTGATTTGTAGATATTGAACTAAACTTGTATCCCAGGAAAAAATTCCACTTGATCATAGGGTATGATCCTTTTAATGTATTGCTGAATTCTGTTTGCTAATATTTTGTTGAGAATATTTGTGTCTATGTTCCTCTTGAATATTGGTCTTTCTTTGTAGTGTCTTTACCTGGTTTAGAATCAGGGTGAGGTTGGCCTTGTAAAATGAGATTGGAAGTCTTCCCTCCTCTTGAATTTTTTGGAATAGTGTGAAAAGAATAGGTGTTAATTCTTTGAATACTTGGTAAAATTTACCTATGAAGCCTTCCAGTCCATGACTATTATTGTTGGAAGTTTTTTTTATTACTGCTTTGATTTTAGTGGTTGTAATTTATCTGTTCAGAACTTCTGTTTATTTTTTATTCAGCCTTGGAAGATTGTATGTTTATAGGAAATTATCTCTCTCTTAGGTTGTCCAATTTGTTGGCATATAATTGTTTGTAACATTTTATTATAATCTTCTGTGTTTCTGGAGTATCAGTTGTTACTTCTCTCATTCATTTCTGATTTTATTTATTCAGGTCCTCTTTTTTTCTTGATGAGTCTGGTTAAAAGTTTATCAGTCTATTTCTCATTTATCTTTTCAAAGAGCTAGCTCTTGGTTTTATTTATCTTTTGTATTTTTTAGACTCTATTTTATTTATTTCCTCTTTGATCTTTATTGTTTCCTTCCTTCCACTCACTTTGGGTTTGTTTGTTGTTTTTTTCTAGTTTCTTTAGGTGTAAGATAAGATGGTCTATTTAACATTTTCCTTGCTGTTTGAAGTAGGGCTGTATTACTGTAAGTTTCCTTTCTAGGACTGTTTTTGCTATGTCTCATAGATTTGGGGTTGTTATGTTTTCATTTTCATTTGTCTCAAGGTATCTTTTGATTTTTTTCCCCTTGATCTCATTGTTAACAAATTAATTGTTTCATAACATGTCATTCAGCCTCCATATGTTTGTGTGTTTTTCAGATTTTTAAAATATATTTTATTGATTTTGCTATTACAGTTGTCCCAAGTTTTCTCCCTTTTACCCTCTTCAATCTAGTATCCCCCATTTCCTCCAGCAATCTCTTATCTTAGTCCGTGTCCATGGGTCATGCATATAAGTTCTTTAGCTACTCTATTTCCTATACTGTTCTAAACACCCCCTGTCTATTCTGTATCTACCAATTTGTACTTCTTAATCCCTGCATCTTATCCTCCATTCTTCCCCCTGCCCTTTCAACTGATAACCTTCCAAATGATCCCCATGCCTATAATTCTGTTTTTGTTCTGCTTGTTTGCTTAGTTTATATCTTAGATTCAATTGTTGATCGTTGTGAATTTATTGCCATTTTAATATTCTTTAATAGTTTTGATTTTCTTTTTCTTAAATAAGTCTCTTCAACATTTCATATAGTAATGGCTTTGTGATAATGAACTCCTTTAGCTTTACCTTGTCTGGAAAGCACTTTATCTATGCTTAGATTCTAAATGATAGCTTTACTGAAGAGAGTAATCTAGGTTGTAGGACCTTGCTTTTCATCACTTTGAATACTTCTTGCCAGTCCCTTCTAGCCTGCAAAGTTTCTTTTGAGAAATCAGCTGTCAGTCTTATAGGAACTCCTTCGTTGGAAACTCTCTGCTTTTCTCTTGCTTCTTTTAAGATTCTCTCTTTATTTTTAACCTTTAGCATTTTAATTATGATGTGTCCTGATGTGGACCTCTTTACATACATCTTGTTTGGGCTTCTCTGTGCTTCCTGGATGTGTGTGTCTGTCTATTCCTTTAGCAAAGCAGGGAAATTTTCTTTCATTATTTTTTCAAATAAGTTTTTGATTTCTTGCTCTTTCTCTTCTCCTTCCAGCACCCCTATAATGCAAATTTTGTACATTTAAAGTTGTCCCAGAGGCTCCTTACCCTGTCCTGGTTTGTTGTTTTTTTTTTTTTTGCGGGGGGGGGGGGGGGGGTTGCATTTTTTTCTTCTTGTTCTGCTTGATTTTTTTTCTTCTTTGTGTTCCAAATCATTGATTTGATTTTTGGCTTCTTCCACTCCACTGTTGATTCCCTGTAAGTTTTTCTTAATTTCATTTAGGGTAATCTTAACTTCTGCCTGGGTCTTTTTTATGCTGTTGAAGTACCCAAAGATTTCCTTGAGCATCCTTATAACCAGTGTTTTGAATTCTGCATCTGATAATTGCTTATCTCCATTTTGCTTAGTTCTTTCAATGGAGTTTTGTTCTGTCTTCTCATTTGGGGCATATTTCTTTGTCTCCTCATATTGGCAGCCTCTCTGCGTTTGTTTCTATGTATTAGGTAGAGCTGCTTTGGCTCCCTGTCTTAGAAGTGTGGCATAATGTACAAAAATACGTTAAGGTGGATGGGGCAGAGACTTACATAATCACTTGGGCAGGACAACCCATGTGAACCAGGTCAATGGAGTCTCAGATACGGTGTCACCACTCTGTGGCTCTGTGCAGGGCAGGCCTGACCTTCTTATGGGAACTCCTTTGAAAGTCACTCTCTGCTTTTCTCTTGCTGCTTTTAAAACTCTTTGTCCTTAGCCTCTGTCATTTTAATCATGATGTGTCTTGATATGGACCTCTTTGGATTCATCTGTTTGGGCCTCTGCACTTTCTGGACCTGTGTGTCTTTTTTCTTCTCCAGATTAGGAAAGTTTTCAGTCATTATTTCTTCAAACACGTCCCTAAGACCTTACTCTCTCTCTTCTCCTCTGGTTCCCCTATGATATGATGTTGTTACAGTTGATGTTGTTCCTCCGTTTTTGCTTTTTGCTGCTCTGATTGGGTGTTTTCTGCTACCTTGTCTTCCAAATTGGTGATTTGATCCTATGCTTCATTTAATCTTATGTTGATTCCTTCCTGTGTATTCTTCATTTCATTATTGTATTTAGCATTTCTGACTCATTCTTCTCCATGGTTTCTATGTCCATTGTTATGCTGTTGAAGTTCTAAGTTTCTTGAGCATCCTTATAACCATTGTTTTGAACTTTATATCTTGCTAATTGCTTGTCTCCTTTCATTGTTTTTTTTTTTTTTTCTGAAAATTTCTCCCATTCTTTCCTTTGGGGTATGTTTTTTTGTCTCTCCATCTTTTTCTGTCTCTCTGTGGTTTTTTTTCTGTGTATTTCAAGATCTGCTATGTCTTGGTAGGATGGCTTTATATAATACATGTCATGTGGGACCCAGTGGGTCAATCTCCCTTTTTACTTGAGTTAGGTGTTCTAGGAGTGTCCTTTCTGAAGATCATGTGAGCCCTCCTGTTGAAAGTGAGTCTTAATTGCTGTTGGTATGTCTGTGGATGGAGTTGACCCTCAGGTTGTGAGAATTGGCCACTACCACAGTGTACATGTCAGGGATAACCCCTCAAAGTAGATTTAGCACCAGCAAGTTCTGGTGCCTGCCAAGAGCTACCTTTGGATGTGTTGGTTGTGGAACTAATTGGGTCATGCTGTGATGTGACCTGAAGCCAGCCACCAGATGTATTGGTTTTGGGACCTCTAGGGAGAGACTCTGATGCAGATAGTATCAGACACTGCTTGTGGCTGGTCCTAGGCTACCTGTTAGGAGACACAACATGATCCACATTTGATAGCTGCCTGTGCTGGGCTTGGATATGTGTGAGAGCAGTCAAGCTGCATTCCAAGGCTAGCTGCCATCAGTGCTGTCCTGAGGCAGGTCAGCAAAAGGCCCAAGGCACTACAAGAGCCACTGCCATCTTTTACTGCCTGTTAAGTACAGCCACCAAACAAACCTCAGATGTTATACAAGTTTCATGAGTTGGGTTCTTTGAGAGCCACATGGCAAGTGATGTTCACCAGGTTAGTACAGATTCAAGCTTGAGCCAGTGCTGGTCCTAGACCACTGAGCAAATGTCTCAGGGTACGCCAAAGTCACCGACACCTGTGGTCTTTGGACCTTTGTGTTGGGACAGGGTGTCTGGGAGTCATCAGGTTAGAGCCAATAGAGTTCATCAGACTAGAGCAGATTATGTCTTGGCCATGTGGAGGGAGTGCTCTGCACAGGAATGGTGGCACCCATAGGGCATGCCAGAAGATGACCCTTGCTTTATAGCCACAAAACTCAGCCTCTCCCTGTATATCTCCAGCACCACCCTGAGCCCACCTGGAATTCTCCAAGAGTTTTTAAAGAAAGGCTGCAATGCTGATGTGGGCTTGTTGCTGCCAGCAAAGCCCACAGCTGTGGGAGAGCTGGGTAGAGCAGGGACTCAGTGAGCTAGTGCAGTTCCCAAGGTTAATGTGTATAGGAGGAAGGCCCCACACTGGATCAGTGATGCCTGTGGGTGTTTGGGGAAACAGCCTTTTCCCTAAAGCCACACAACTCAGTTTTTCCTTGTGTATCTCTAGCACTCCCAAGCTTGCCTGAAGTTCTTCAGAAAGTTTTTAAAGAAAGATTGCAGTATGGGTTTGGGTTGCCACTGCCAGCAGAGCCCACAGCCAGCAACCTGGGTGTGGCAGGGCCTCAAGGAGACTACAGGGTAGATCTATTGCAGGTCCCCAGACAAATGCCATTTTGGGGGAGTAGTTTACCTAGCAAAGATGAAATTAGTGGATGGTACAGGGGAGGGATTCAACACAGAGACATTGGTGGCTGTCTCTCCAGCTCTCTCTGAAGCCACGCAACTCAATTTCTCCCTGTGTGATCCAGGAAACTTCTGAGCTACTCTTTTGCCACCCAGAATGGGTGTGTGTGAGTGAAATTATGTGTACAGTCCTTGTAAGGAGATGCCTGGGTTTCTAGCAGCCTTCTGCCTCACTCACAGCTAGATGTTATGTGGGCTCTTCTTTTCAGCACCGGTGTTCTGGGCTGGGGAGCCCAGCCCATTGATCCTATGCAACTGAGATAACCCAACCCTCCAGACTCTCCACTGTAGCTTATGGGTGTGGAGCCTGCCAGTTTCATGTCTCTGCCGCTCCTGCTAGTCTTGAGGTTGCTTCTTCTGTATATGCTCAGTTTTAGGACTTCTGTTCAGCTAATCTTCAGACAGTTATTCAAGCTGGTTGTTCTATAATTTAGTTGTAATTTTAATGTCTTCATGGGAGGAAGTGAGTGCAACTTCTACCTACTCCACCACCTTGGATCCTTAGAAGTTGTGTGTCATCCACAAATTGGTTTCAATTCTCTCAGCCTTCACCCAAGTCACTGACCAACACAGCTTAATTCTCTCCTTTAGTACATTACTTTTGCATGAAGAATGTATAAACCACTAACTTTCTCATTATTTTCTGTGCAGCAACCACAGGTTTAAATAGAACATTTAGCTCCTAACGTTCTTTTCAAAATATGTCGTATATCTAGAGAAAACAGTTGCACTACCACTCCAGAGAAGCCCCATTTTCAGTTTTAAGAGTTCTTTTTATAATTTAGATACAAATCCCTTAACAGATATGTGATCTGCAACTGTTTTCTCACATTCTGTGGGTTGTCTTTTCACTTTCTTGATAGTATTATCGGCACACAAAAGTTTTCCAAGTTCCTATTTACTATAACAATAGAAATCTATGTTTCAGCATTTTCTTCTAAAATAATATTCAAGTTGGTACTTTCAATGAAAGAGTTGCCTTGTACTTGGCTGACAAAAGTGAAACCCTCAGTATGAAATTCCTATGCTCTCAACCTTTCCTCACACACAGTAACTGATCTACATGACATATGCTCTCATCTGCTTTTCTCCATGTGTTCTCTTGGAATGAGGAGCACTTCATCTAGTCAAGGCCAACCCTTCAACTATGTTCTTGACCCTGTTCTCTCTTCCTGCTCTCAGGACCCTACTCCATCATTTGGCCCACCTTTCTCCTAGACATTTACCATTTTCCTCTCTATCTTCCTTTAGACTATGAACCTGTATTTGCATTCTTAGATAATAGCATCAACAACTACCACTACCCAAATTTGCACCAGACTCTCCCCTACACCCACCTCCCAGTACTGATAAATCATCTTGGCCTGATAACTTCGATCTCCCTTATGTATCACAGTCAGAATCTTGCTATCTTATGTTTTAGAATAATTGCTTAGCATGTCTCCCCTGAAATATTATAGAAGTCTCTAACTGGTCTTTGTGCCTGTAGTTCTGCCACCATTAAAAACCACCCTCCTTAATACATCAAGAACAATTTAAAGCATCGCAGGTTCAATTCCCAGTCAGGGCACATGCCTGGGTTGCAGGCCATGGCCCTCAGCAACTGCACATTGATGTTTCTCTCTCTCTCTCTCTCTCTTTCCTCTCTCTCTCTTTCTCCCTCCCTTCCCTCTCTAAAAATAAATAAATAAAATCTTTAAAAAAAGTAAACAAAATGAGCAAATTTGCTTTTTTAAAAAAGAACAATTTAAAAATTGAATAAGGAATGGGAATTGTTACTTTACAAGGTAGTGTACACACTGGGTATGTGACTTGTGATCACCCTTTTATTTTTCCTGGGCCACAGGTTTCTTATCTGTGAAACCGCAATGATAGTGGGAACATAGCAAATAGGAGCCCTTCCATGGTAGCGACACCACACTGTCTCCTAGGACATCCCTGAGTCTGCAGAAAACCAGAACTGGACCTATGAGAGCTGTGAGGAACCTGCAAAATTCAAAAGCTCCTTGGAGAGCTCTTAAGAACACAGACACTGGTTTCCTTTCCTATAATATGAGATTATGTAAATATTAAAATGAATAATAAAGACAGAGTACCTGACAGCATAGCTGGCAAATAATAAGCATGGGATAAAAAAAATAGAAAATAAACAAAAACAAACTCCAAGCAGAAACAACTATGCTGAGAAGCTGATTCTTCTTACTGTTTAAGTATTTATTGCCCATTGCTTGTTTACTGGCATGTTTTTTAATCTGTAATTATTCTATCCAAAAGTGTGCTTCCATTGATACTGATTGGTGGTGATTGAGTTTTCTCATGCTAAAGGCTAGTCAGCATTGGGATGATAGGATGATCCAGGATGTCTGTTTTAGAAATTCAAAGCAATTAGTGTTCCCAGGATATTAACTTGGTTAACTGTCAGTTGTCAGAGGTCACCTCAGCTTTTCAGCTTCCCAATCATGGCATTTGTCTGTCCTTGCTGTGTACAGGCTGGCATCAACCCGTTTCTCCTCTGAGATTCCGCAGAAGATCCTGATGGAGGAGGGTAATGCTCAGAAAGAGGAGCCCCAGGAGAATGGAGCCAGTGATGTGCGGCACTTAGGTGAGAACTCTCTGGGTGTGCACTTCATCCTCAGAGATTTTCAGTAAATATTTACGGATACCTACTCTCCACCATACATAGGGAATGACTGCGCATTGAGTTCAGCAAGCAGCAGGAAGATAGTCTCAGGCTGGCAACCCTTGTCTAGAGCTTTGGTCTTGGGCTTACTTACCACCAGGAAGACACGTTGAACTTGGACCAGATACTGAATGGTTGGCAGGGCAAAGCAGCTGGCATGGCGAGGTTTCTGCCAGTGACTCCTCATTCAAACATCAAAGCTCACACAAAAAGGGGTGGATGGGATGGGACACATGGAGAAAGGCACCGCATTTTTTAGGGTCTCCAGAAGAGGGGCTGACCCTGCTGTCACCTTTCAGAAGGGACGAGGCTGCAACCCAACCACTCCCAATTCACAGAGCATGTGCTGCTGGTTGAGTCTTTAATATGTTCCTGGCATTCAAAACTGAATAAATGAACTCATAAAATATATATTTTCCTCATTATTTTTTATTATGCTTCAGAATGTCAAGTAACCGGGGATTGGGGAGGAGGTGCTGGAGGATATGCTGGGAACCTGGTGTCAGGTAACCTCATTAGTATTTCCCTGAAACCAGCTCGTTTTCTCTGTGCTGCAAAGTCCTTTTTATTAAGAGCAATTTCAAGCTAGATTAAAATTTTCATTTAATTGTTGTACTAAGTTCTAGACAGAGAAGTTAACATAGAAATCTCCTGTGTTAGCATTAGTAAGGGTTGTCCAGAGAATCAGAATCAATAGAATATACATACAAACATATATGTGTGTGTATGCATATATACACATCCACACACGGCGTATATATATACACACACACAGAGGGTGGGCAAAAGTGGGTTTACAGTTGTTCATATGGAAAATAATATAATAGTTAATAAATAATAACACAAGAATAAATTGTTCATGTACTCACAACTATAAACCTACTTTTGCCCCACCCTGGAAAAAGAGAAAGAAAAGGACGGGGGGTGGGCGGGGGGGAGAGAGAGAGAGAAAGGGTGGAGATTTTTCCTAAGGCATTGAAACATTGTCTCCTGTGGTTGTGGGCTGTGGGTTGTGGGGGCTGGGAAGTCTGGAATTTGTAGGGTAGGCCTACAGGCTAGAAATTCAGGCAGCACTTCTATGTTGCAGTCTTGAGGAGAATTCCTTGTTTGTAAAACCTCAGTCTTTGTTCTTAAGGTCTACCTGTTGGATGAGAACAACTCACATGATAAAAGCCCATTTGCATTTCTCAAAATATACTGATTTAAATGTTAATCGCTTCTAAGAAATATCTTCACAGCAAAATCTAGACTGGTGTTTGACCAAACAACTCGGCACCACAGCCTTGCCAATTTGACACAAAATTAAGCATTACAGTCCTTTAACCTTAGGGAGTTTATCTCTTGAGCAGAGGTGAAAGAGAAAACAGAAAAAACTGCAATCCAATAATGTGAAGTACATTGATACCTAACCAAGACTGGGGAGGGAGCTGGGAAAACTTTCTGGAGAGCATGATCTCTGAACTGACTGTGGCTGGTTCTGAGGGAAGAGGTGAATGAACACGATACAGGGGAATAGCTGCAAGAAGTGCATCATGATTGACACTTCCTCACCTTGCAGGAAGAGGAGGGAGGGAATGGCAAGCCACTGGGTGGAAACATAACCTGGAGAAACCAAATGACTTATTGTTATTGTTGTTTAATTGTTAAAGCTAAACTGAGGATTCTGGGTTTATTTCACCTAAAGGCCTAAAGGCATGGAGGAGTTGCTGAAGAATTCATAAGATTGAAGTGATGAGATTAGATTTTTAGTATTTGGTACTAATTCACATATTGAACAAATATTTGATAGTGTCTGTTGTGTATGAAGTATTGTAGGAGGCTGTAGGGGTGTAATGGTCCGTGACCTCACAAAGCTGAAAATTTAGTGGGGAAATTGGGGAAATTAGAGAAAAAACAAATAGAATAATTACAAATTTTAATTAGTGCTATTGAAACAGACTTCATTTAGAAACTTTATAATTCCAGCATCTGCCTACTGCTTTCCCCACCAGCCATCACATAAGTACAAGCTTCAAATGCTGAGTAATCACTCAGCTACCACTCCATGCCCCATCCCCTCTGAGCCAGATACAGAGGGTCTTGGATTTGATGCTTACTGACTTTCTTTCTTGAAAGTGTGAATCTTAGCTTTCCCTTTAGGCCTTTCAATCTTCCATTGCCTTGGCTGAGCCTTGCCTACCACACATCCAGGGTTCCTCCAGCCTCAGGCCCAGTGACACTTCCTCTCCCTAGGCACCTGAGCTTGCTCTTGGCTCTCACTAGGAGTGGGGGTTAAGAATGCTATCAGGTGTTAAATGAAGGCAAAGGGAATGGAGAGAAGAGTACTATTAACAGGTATTTAAGAGGTAAAAAATGACATGACTTAGTGATGAATTAGTAATAGAGGTTGAGAAAAAACTAAGAGATTGAGGACACTTTCCAAATTGGGGGACTGGGCGAACTTTGTTTAGTTATAGAATATAACAAAGAAGGAGGGTTAAGATGTGGTAATGGGGAAAGGTGATAAAGATTTGGACATGCATGATTGGCAGTGCCCAGGAGACATCCCTGTAAAGGTGCACAATATGTTATCACTGCCTTCTGCCAATTGCATCCCTCAACACTCCTTCATTGTTATACTGAGAGGATTGTCACAGTTGGACCAAAAAACAAGGGACTGATATTTTCAACAGAATCAAAGCATTCAACTATTTACAAAGTCACTGAAAGTTTAACATGAAATGCTAATCGCCCATGAGAGATAAAACTTTCTTTTGAGGACAAATTACCAGTGAATTATTCATTAGGGATACTGTTGTTTTCCACCCATTTGGATCCTTCAAAATTGCCTGTGTAAGAAATTTTCCACCTGCATGGTCACTTTGATGAACTTTAGGAACTGGATAGAATGAAGGACAAAACAAGCTCATGCAACAGAAATATAATCAACCACATCAGTGCTTGTCTTGATTGCATTGTCTGTCAGTGCTCAGCAGACCAGAGGAAGGAAAAGTAATGAGGTGGTCCCCTCTCCAGCACTCCCATTGTTGGGTGTCCTCAGACCTCACCTGGGCTTTTTGGAGAGGAAACAGGGAGAACCACAGAAAACTGCTGGCAGGCATGGGAAGAGGGAGGAAAACAGCCTTTTAACTGTATCCATATTTGCCTTCTTATCTAGCAAATTCAGTCAATATATTTAACTCCCCCCTCGTGCATTGTTGGGTTGCTAAGCCTTTTGTAATGCTAACTTTAATATTAACTTTAAAGGTATGGAATATCCATCTACCCATGTTGAAATTCTAGAAGTTCTTATGCCAATCTTATAAACATACTACAAATACCTTGGGCAGCAACCTCTTGAAATGAATAAGAGAAGGACTTTTAAATAGACCTTATTTTTATTCCTATTGGAGAAACACAGTAAATAAATTTCAGTCATCTTCTTTAGGCATATTTGTAATTCATAGAAAGTGTCCTGGTTCCTGAGAATAGCCAGAAATCCGAATGAGTTATAAACACCATTCTCTGTAGTTCAGAACTAAATGCTTCAAACAATCATTTAGAACTTTGTGAGCTCTGATAAATCGCTAGTCATAGCTGGGTGCTGTATAATAATGTTTTATTAGCCCTCTTAACAACTGCCCTGAGAGAAACAATGCAATTAATATCCCCATAATGTGAAACATCAAAAAGGTCAAGCAAGTAGCCCTAAGCCTCCGTGACGTAGCCAGTACATTGGAATTTTAAATCATTGAGTTTCCAGTCCAACACTTGACCCAACAGTCAAAATAAAGGTACATGATTCATGCTTATTTCTGTGAGGATAATAGGATCTGTGACTATATAGTCATCATGAGATGAAAAAAGGACAGCAGTCAAGAGAAGGCAGAGAGATTCAGGATCTTAACCGGGCCCTTAGGGATATTCCATTGAGCGCCTTGACTTGGATGGATACCTTTGTTTTACACATCAGGGAACAGAATCTGTAATGCTTTATTGGACTCTGAGTTCTGTGGCTGGAGCTCATCTTTCTCTTTCTTCCTAGCCTCACATAATGGTTCCACTTCCTACATGGCCACTGGCTATTCCTGTGTTTGTCAGGCAAGGAGGAGCCAGTGCAAGTTTAGAACAAGGAAATGACATAATTAAAATGGTATTAGATATAAAATCTAAAATTCAGAGCCCCTCGCCCCTCCCTCCAGATCTGTCCCCACCTCCTGCTCCCTTGGTCTTTTCTCCCACGCCCCCTCCTTGCACTGTGGACACAGGCAGGTGAGCTGGACAGTCACCACTTCCCTGACCTGCCTGGGCCTCACTGTGCCCCTGCCTTGTTCATGTCATTACCTCTGCCTAGAAGGCCTCGTCTTTCAACGTGAAGGTCTTGTATGTTTCCTTAATGGACTGATTGGGCAGAGATACCTTTTTATGTTTATAGTATTTTTAATACTACATTATCACATTACACTTATAGTACATTCTTTATTAGAGACACATTACAAATATCTTATTTTCACCTCCCACCCATCTCAGCATACCACATGGAACACAGTAGATGTTTAGTGAATTTGCCTTTGTGTTTAACATTCCTCATGTTCTGAATCCTGTTCCCTGCTCTGAGTTGTCAGAAGTCTCTAGTGCATTGAAGTCTGCTTATATCTGACATACCCACTGGAACACTTATTCCTGCCCAACATGCCTCAAAAAATATATACATATATTGTATTAAAGGAGAATTTGAAATCAAGGTTTAAGATAACTAGAGGGATGGAGGAAGTAAGGTGAAAGAAAAAATAATGAAAAGCAACCAGGAAGAGAGGCTGAGTTTTTTACAAAATTAAAGAGTACTGCTGATAGAGTACTGTTTCTGTGATGAGCAGATAAGCTACAAAGAAAACTCCTTGTTTTAAGCCTGCCATGCAAGAAATGTAGACCAATTCAAGGTCCTCAAGTGATTAGAAAAGTGGGCCAGACAAACACAGCTGGGATAGGTCCGTCTAAAGGGGACACACACACACACACACACACACACACACACCACCCCCCTATTCCTGTCTCACTCCCACACACAGAAAATCTAACGGAAAAGACTGGGAGCAGGGCAAAAAGAAACATTTTATACAAGAGATTAATCAAATGTCCAAGTGTACCTAGATTATTCTCATGATTGATTAGAGAACCAATCTTTAAATAGTTTGAACATAAATCAGCATATAGTGATAAATTTTCACTTTAATTTTGGTTAATTGTCTGGTGTTAGTGTGAAGAGTTAATGTGTTATCTATGCTTCATATTTTTAAATATGTATGTGGGAACATAGAGTAAAATCGAAATATCTAATAATGTTATTAAAATAAAAATACATAGAAGACATAAACAAAAAAAGAGTAGAAAGCAAAATCTTTATTACCACAGTAAAATACTGTAACAGTAATTTGAAGCTGAGTTTCCTGGCAACTAGGATACAAATAAAACACTGATTTACAAAGTTTTTCTTAATAATGATTGTAAACCTAGTGTGTGAAAATGATGAAGATACCTTTTCTAATTAATGAAAATACACTGATTTTGTAAGAGAGAGAAAATTTATCCTGGTACTGAATTCTAAAAAGAGTTTACGAAGAGGAACTCAACTTGCAGAGGTCAGTATAACGCAGTGGTTGATGCCACTGACAACAGCCCCACAGGAAAAGGACCAGTGCAGCTAGAAATTGCTTTTTGATGAGGACACAATGTCTAGTGAAATAAGCCACACTTAGGGGAAAAGCCCTGCATGATCTCACTTATATGTGGGATCAAACCAAATACATACAAGAGAAGAGGAGAAAATTGATTAGCAGATGCACAAGGGTGAGGGAAATGGGGAGATGCTGGTCAAAGGGCACAGAGTTCCGGTTAGGTAGGAGGAGGAAGTCTGAGGTCTAACGCACAGCACGGTGACTGTAGTTAACGCCACTGTGTCGGATATTGGAGGAGGGATAAGAGTAGATTCAGGTGTTCTCATCACACACACCCACAAAGGTAATATGTGAGAAGATATGTTAATTACTTTGACTGTGGTCATCATTTCGCTATATGTACTCCCATCACCCAATCATCATGCTTTATACCCTAAATCTATGCCATTTATATTTGTTAATGAAAAAAAGGAACTACATTTGGAGTGCTCCCAGTGTGCTGTCCAGCCTCTGTACAAAGTGCCATACCTATATTATCATTGTAATTCATAAAAATATGAGTTTGATGTTATTAGTCCCACTTTTCAGGATAGAAGTTTGTTTCTTAGTGAAGGTAAATAACATCCAAATTCCTTGGCTAGTAAAGGGGCTGAGGTCAGGGTTTAAATCCAGGTCCACCTGACTCCAAAATCATGATCTATTCACTGCACTCTGTACATAGAAACTTCTTGATTCTCTGCTAGGCTATCACTGCAAACACAGGACAAAACGTATAGATTTGGGACATAAGAATTAAATCCAACCAGTCTTTGCTAATGAAAGGGTACAATAACAAAATTAATTCCAAATGAAATAATTCATATATGACACTTCACCTTTCCCCAACCGAGAGGGTGAAGGATCCAGAAAACTAAGAGCAGGTACTCTTACCATCACTTATCCTGGAGAAAGAAACAGCAAAGTCACTTCTCCTGTGTAGTTTACAACACAATATCCTCAAGTGGACGAGAGGAAATGGCAGAAGAAGGTGTGGCTCTGGTCTGTGATAAAACAGGGGACTTTGTTTAAAAAAGAAAAACCCAGGAAATGGAAAATGTAGAAGGGAAGAGCTCATTTTTTTCCTTTCTATTTTTTCTTTAATTTAATTAATTAATTTATCTTTAAAGATTTTATTTCTTTATCTTTAGAGAGAGGGGAAGGGAGGGAGAAAGAAAGAGAGAGGAACATCAGCCAGTTGCCCTTTGCACCACTCCAGCTGGGGACCTGGCCAGCAACCCAGGCCTGTGTCCTGACCAGGAATCAAACTGGTGGCCTTTCAGTTTGTGGGTGACACCCCACCCATTGAGCCACACCAGTCAGGGCTCTTTCTATTTTTTAAAACATCACAACTAGGAGGAAGTCTGGTAATATTGACTACTACAATAATAACAGTTGTTAAATTTTGAGTGCCTTCTATACGTTTTAGGATGCTGGGGTCTGCACTTCACATTTCACTCCTGCACCTTGTCGATGTCTTCTACTTCGGGTCAGCACGGCCTCACAAGAGCTGTTGAAAACTGTAATGAACTCATCAGGTGTGAGACAGTTCACTGGATTTCGTCATTTAAAAAAGTTACATTAAATTGATATTCTTTGAGCTTTTTCCATGTATCTATCAAGTCTTGGAGTATGGTTTACACAAATATGAAAAAAATGATCCATACAGCTTTCAAGGAGCTTGGCTATAGTAAAAGAGATTGAAGAGTCAACAGATTTTTTTAAAATGACAGTGAGAGGAGGCCAAGGAGGATCGTTAGTTTGTCTAATGATTGGGAATTATTCATAATGCAGATATTTCCCCTGATATCATTCCTATTTAGAGAAGAGTTGGAGGGGAGCGTTTAAGAGCATGTATTCTGGAATCGTGTTCAACATTCTGCCTCTATCTGCCTTATTAGTTGAGTAACCATTGGTTTCTCTGGCCTCATTTTTTCACTTAGAAAATGGGGATAATAAGAGTATTTACCTTACAGAGTTGCTAGAAAGGTTAAACTAATTAATACTGGAACATATTTGGAAAAGTGCCAGGAGCTAACTGAGTGAAGTGAGAGAAACTGGAGTTGAGGTCAGATCACGTATGGTCCTCCTGAGCCATTCTATGTATGCACTTCAGCTTTTGCTCTGATTGAGATGGGGACCATTGCAATGTTTTGAGCAGGGAGTAGTGAGATGCCTTAAATGTTTTGAAAGAATCTCTCTGGCTACAGTGTTGGGAACAGCCTGCATGGGGGGGCGAAGCATTAACAGAGCAGGGGTAATCAAAGTCAAGACATAGTGATAGATTAGACCTGGGTGGTAATAACAGTGGAAGCGGCAAGTGCTTGAATGTCAAGTTTACATATTTCAAAAGTAGAGCCAAAAGGATTTTCTGATGGAGTGGATTTGAATGGTAAGAGAGATAGAAAAGTCAAGGATGACACCTAGGTTGTAGGCCTAATAAGGGAAAGGCTTCAGTTATGACTGGGTGTTTGTGGGGATGGAGGGAGGACTTTCAGGATACCAGTGTTGGAAATGTTGAATGGGAGAGGACTAATAGAAATCTGAATGGGCAGCTGCCTGGAGCCTACAGTTCAGGGGAGGTGGCCGGGCTGGAGGTAAATCTGAAAGTCATCATCACAGAGGTGGTATTTAGTGCCATGGAACAGGATGAGATCACTATGGGAGTGAGCGTAGATAGACAAGACAGGCATCCAAAGTCTGGACTTCGGGAACTCCCCCTTCTCAGAGTCTGGGAGAAGAGAAGGGACCAGCAAAGGAGACAGTGAGGTAGGATGAAAACCATGAAAATGTAGTGTCATGGGAGTAAAATGAAATCGTTTTAGGAGAAAAAAAGTGTGTTAATTGCTACTAATAGTTCAAGTGAGGTGAGGACTGAGAAACCTTCAAACTGAGTAGTTTGATCTCCATAAGATTAATTCTAGGGACACAGTAGAAGCAAAAGCCTGACTGGAGTAAATAAAAACGGAGAACTTGGAATCAGATTTTCTTAATAACTCTTTAACTCTTTAAAACTCAGGAGTTTTGCCCTGAATGCGCAATAAAAAGGAAGTGGAGTTGAGAGAGTTGTTTTTTTTTTTTTTAATAGGAAAAGTAACAGGACTTTATGATGATGGTGATGATCCGGTAAATGGGGAAACTGATGATGTGGGAGAGGAGAGAGAACTGCTGGAGCACCTCAGTGTTGCAAGGATCCCAGTGTGTTTCCGTGGGTCAAAGAGCCTGGGGTGGGAGGTGGGGAACTCCTATGCACACCAAGCTACCTATAGGTGAACCTCTCCTGCAAATTAGAAGTTAGACTATTACTTGCACAAATGAAAAGTGCATTAAATAAGCTATTTATTGAGTGCCTACGAGTGCCATTCACGGTGTCAGGGACGTTGCATTATGGAAGTTTATTAGCCACCCTGTAGCATCAAGATCATTATTACTACACTGCAGATGAAGAAATTGTGGGAGCTAAAACAACTTGCCCAAAGCCATGCTGATCCTAGGTTAGTGTGCACTTCTTTGTGCTCTTTCTGGCTGTTGTGAGTCCCTTGAGGGCCAATGGCCTTTAACTTTGTAACCCCGCAAGGCTTGTGCATAACTTGGCAGAAGTTCACATTCCCATGAACCACGGTCTGAGGACCACCCTGAGTCCAATGGGTTGCCTTCCTTAGAAGCACCCATTGGAAGACATTCATATCAACGTTGTTTCCATTGATTACAGCAATTTAGAAAAATACACTGGAAAAAATATATAAACTTTCAAGAGAAATAACTGAAAGAAAATTTGCATAATAAAAATCCTTAGCCCTGAGCACAGGCCGTTCCCCCAACCACTTGGCAAAGCTGCTTTTCTGACGCATCAGGTAACTGGCCGCGGGCGAACTGTCGGAAGGAGGTGTGGCCACCTGGAGTTTCCCAGTAGAAACCCAGCGGTCCGGTGAGGAAATCATTACCCAGGATGAGTACCCTCCCGCCCTTCTTCCAGCTCATTTTTTTTTTTTAAGACTACCACAAAAGTCTGTAGTGTGCTGCTGTAAACGCGGCTTTGTGCAGCCTGTTGATGGGACGCACAGCCAAACGCAGCAGCCAGCAGCAGTAGGTCCCAAAAGCAAACTTCCCAGGAGTTTCATTGCTCCAAGTCCCTCCGGTTCCGCACGCTGGTTACGGAGCGGCTGGGGGCACTGGACCGAGGGGTGCGGAGCCCACCATTGCGCCCTGAGGGGGACCGCACTAAGTGGCTGGGCGCAAGGAGTGCGCCTTGCGTCCTTAGGCGCTCGCATCCGGTAGCGCTTGTGCACCAGGTGAGGAGGGGGCGGCGGCCGTCTGGGAAAAGGGGGCCGCGCCAGCTCTGCTTGTCCGGCCGCTCCGGTGGGGCGTTGCTTCCCCCGCTTCGGCGTTGGTCGCCGCCGGTTGCGCGGCGCGGGGCTGGAGACGGTGAGGAGGCAGTGGCCGCCCGGGCCGGGGAGGGGCGCGCTGACTGCACACAGCGACTTCGGAGTAGCTGGGCGGCTGCGGCTGGGGCTGTGGCTGGGGCTGCGGCGGGCCGGATCCCAGGGCCGCGGGGAGGGAGGGACGAAGGGCGGGCGGGGACTGGGGCCAGGCGTGCGGGTGGCGGGGCCCTTGGAGAGAGGCGGCTCGGAGGAAAGATGAGGCGGTGAGTGGGCGCCGGAGCGGAGTTTCTTTGCTTCTCTTGTGGACCGTAGGGACAAAAGCCCAGGCTGAGGGTTAGCGGAGCCCGGGCTGCGCTACTTTGGAGGGGCCCGAACCCCGGGACCTCTGGTTGCGAGGATCCTAGGAAGGTACTGTCGGGGTAAAGAGACGCTCACAGAATGATTGTAGGGTAGAGGCGGAATTTGGGGGGACCCAGGGCAACTTTTGCCGAGAACTCTGGGATACCCGAGAGGGAGGGATGGGGATCTCCGGGATATAGCTGCTTTGTCGCTGTGGGCAGAGGAAGGAGAAGGTCCGCTGCTGTGTGGGGCGCGGGATTCAGAGAAGATCCACCCCCCCCCCCATCTCCCCCAAATACATGGCTAACTACGCTTCTGGTTCCACTTTGTTTCAAGAGTGGGGCTCACGAGTTCGAACCACGCAGAGCTTCCGATTCTGATTTGGCCTTGGATTCCCCAAAAGTTTATGGAAGGGCTGTCTTCACACCCCTAAAGATAGCGCCTGGACGCGATGGGGAGTTTTTGAACCCGTTTCACCCGCGCCCGGCACGGCGGACGCGCTGCTGTAAAGGTTGGCTGGTACATTTAATAACTTAACTCTAGCAGTCATCATTTATTAAAGCGCCCACGACCTGGCCAACTCCCGCCACTGCCAGGAAATTAAAAGGCTGACAAGCTGTCCCTTCCTGGGCTGGGGTTTCCCGTTTGAAAGAGTTTCGGAAGTCGAACTTACTTCCCGCGCCTCCCCCGTCTACCTTTCGCCTTTAAAGAGAGAGCTGCGCCTGTACCCTTTAAAGTTGGTAGACTTCCCTGGGGCTGGAATCCTCTCGGCTGGCCCTGCCCTCATCCCTAGAAGTCCCTGCAGCTCCGAATTAGCTCTCTAGAGTTCTGCAGTGCTCCGCTAGTGTTAGCCAGACACAGCTGGGAGTGGAACAAGGAGATGAGGCAGAAAAATGCGGAGTCCTTTTAGTGTAAATATTTGTCAGCTAATTTCCCTTCCTTGTATGAATGGATAAGGTAAAGATATTTATTTTCAACTATTGGACTTCTTACTTTGTTTACCTTAACTTAGGCGTTTGAGATATTTCTCTGAGATTCAAACATCATCTGAATTCAGCTGGGGAGGTCTAAATTAAGGTCACAGTTTCAAAGGGTTAAAGTTTTGCCCAGAGAGCACTTGAATTCTTGGTTCCTGGTAGGATAGCAACAGAGTAGTTGAATTTGGGATAAATAAACCTTTGGAATTGCCCACTATTTTAACAGAATGGCTGCATTGCTGATACCATTCCCTCAATTGTGTAAATATTTGTTTGAATAAAGAGCTAAGGTTCTTTGAAAAGTAACAGTTGTGTCTGTTCATGATTCTCTTTTAATATCCTAGGCTTAGTTATTTTTTAAAAATTGGGTGTTTTTTTTGCCTTACATATTTAATCAGAAACTTAAACATGTAATTAAGAAACTCTGAAGTCTCCAAAACATTTACAACTGGAGTTTCCTTTAACAGCAAGGGGGAGTTGAGTTTTTGCTCTTGGTTAACTAGTGTAGCCTTCACCTCCTGAGACCCAGAGGTTTGCAAATCCTAGCCTTTCTCACAAATGGGAAAATGAGATGTTTGGTTAAGAGTAGCCGTCATTTCAATCAATGTGCAGGCTTCAATCTTTCAGGCAGCTGGCAGCTGCTGCTCTTTTGGGCTGTGGACAGACTATAGGGGGTGTCTCTTGGATCCCTGTTTGAAGTGGGGGAAGAAAAGATACTTCTGTAAAAAGGGCTAAGAGCTTGCTGACTCCTGTCTTAAAGAGCCCAGGCCAAAGCTGGAACTCTTTAGCAATCATTTTAGTTGCCAGCTTGAGAGAGAGAGAGAGAGAGAGAGAGAGGGAGAGAGAGGGAGAGAGAGGGAGAGAGAGGGAGAGAGAGGGAGAGAGAGGGAGAGAGGGAGAAGGAAAAAAGCCAAGTAATTAAACCAACCACTGGTACTCGTTATTTTCTTCAAAGCCCTGTTTTGAGGTCTGTAAGGAAGGGTTGATTCTGGAGTGCACTAGAGAAGTTACTGTGAAAATTGCGATGATTCCTTTTAAATACTTTAAATAAAAGAGCAGTTGAAGCTATAAGTTTGTGTGTTAATTCTCAGTTCTTTGCAGAGAGGCTGTGCTCTGAATGACTTGGGAAGACTGTGGTTTTGTACATCTTCCAAGAGGAATGTACAAGCTTTATAAATCTGATGACTGTTAGGTCTTGGTGTTCTTTACTTATTAACTGTGTAAATGTCACCCACTTGAAACAAACAAACAAACAGCAACAAAAAACTAAGCATGTGCTTTGTTTTGATAGAGCTCTGGTATGTATTATAGCAGTTCTCAGCGGAGAGGGGAATGATTTTGCCCCCTGCACCAGGGGATATTGGCCAATATCTGGAGACATTTTTGGTTCTCCCAACAGGAAGGTAGGGAACAGCCACACCTGACAACTGGGGCTGGCTCCCAGTGGGACAAGGCCTCAGAGGCTGTGTACTGTCCTAGAGTGCTCAGAACACACAAAGAACTATCTAGCCCTGGCTCTTCACTAGAGTATTACCTCACGGGCGTTTGTTAACAAGATTAGGGATTTTAATCTAATTGGGATCCCCAAGAAACCAATTGTGTTCTTGTACAACAAAGGGATCATGTCATAGAAGCATTTTTGTCTGCAGTAGAGTCTTTTGCCCTTGGCATTAAGAGGCTTAATATACCATAGATTTGAAGGGACTTCTTGTGTTCACTGAGGTCTTTTAATTCACTTAAAATAACAGAATTTTGGAGTGTTAGCACACAAGGGAGCTCCGGAGATCACTGAGTTCCACTTTTTCATTTCATAGGTGTAATGACTGAGTTGCTCAGAGATTAATGACTCACAGGTCTCAAGTGAGTTAGTGGCAGACGTCATCTTAGACAGAGCTCAGAATTAGAGAATTTAGAAAATGATATTCAGGCAAGTGTGATTTAAAAAAAAATGGACCTGACCCTTTATGAGAGTTTAGAGGTACTGTTCTCCATGAGGAAATAATCACTTTGGAAAGGGAAGAGTGGCATTAGCCATTATGACTGTGGATCTGTCAGCCCCAAGAAGGGGATAATTCCGTTGTGTGACCTGTGACACTCCACATCTGATGCCTGCACCATCCTTCCCATGGCAAAAGGGGCAACAGATGGTGCCACAGACATAGCAGATGCTGCTTTTGAATCCAGGTACAAAGCAGGACATTGGAGATTGTCTGTCCCTCCCTGCCTTGTGGGCTAAGAGTAGAGTGTGTGAATGGATAGGACGGTCTTAGGCAGAAGGGAGAATGAGCAAGGCCTCTTGAGTGCGGAGTTTTAAAAGAGACCTGATGTGGGTGCTAGAAATATCAGGGTGGGGGAGCACTTTGTAAAGTATGTGATTGTGTAGCCATTATGCTATACACCTGAAACTAATACAAAATAATATTGCAAGTAAATCACAATAAATAAACATTTTCCTCTGGGAAAAAGTAGTGTACATTAGAGCAATTGTAGGGGAAATTTATAAGCTGCTGAGTGGCTATCTAGGATAAATGTGATTTCATAGAACTTGGGTCAGGAATTTGAAGACAAATGAAGCTTAGCTATTTTTGGGGCGAGTAGGACAAAATAATTCTGGGGGTACAAGGAACCTCACACATTCTCTTACCAGAGTGCTTTGCCCATGATCCACCCAGCTGGCTGCAGAGTGCAGAACCTGCAGGCCCGCTCTTCTGGCTGCAGTCCCACTGCACTTTGCCTTACCCCACGGTAGCACCACTCCTTCTGTTGGCTGCACGGGGAAGAAAATGATGGTAGTATGAAATTTTTTGTTAATGTTCTAGGATAGTTTAAAAAGCACACTAACTGTGCGTGGCTCTGTTTATGAAAAGGAGTTATCCTAATGAGTTTCTGATGATCAGAAAAGTTGTGCTGTACACACGTGGCCTGAGGACTTAACGAACATGTGTGCTCCCCTGTTTACATTGCTGCAATGAGCCACGGGGCCTGTGGTTATGGATTCCAGTTCAGTGTGAAGTGGTCCTGCCACAATAGTTAGAATCCTCAGATCTGGGAGGTTCTGGCAATACAGGAGAATTTTTTGGTGTGCCTTTGTTGGAAGAGGTCATAGCTCTGAACTGTGCTGAGGTAGGTTCTTATCATTTTGACAGCTAGCCAGTGGGTGCACCTCAAAGCCAAGTGCACAGCAGTATATTTAGAAATGACTATCAAGTGATGACTCTTTAAAGAGGTCTTGTTACTTTTTTTTCCAAATGATAGAAGACATGAGTTGATTTTTAAAGGAAAAAACTGTTGGGTGAAAATATTTATTGGCATTTGATTAACGTGACTCTTATGAAAGTGATTGAATCAAAAAGAGCTGAGATTTTCAAATCCCTTAAAAATAAATATTTCGTAAGGCAGACAGAGCTTGTCCCCGTCACCCAGGAATTCCAGTCTTCTGGGGTTAATTTGCACACAGTTGTTTTCATGATTTTTAGGGATGTTTCTTAGGTGTTCATAAACAGCTTTGTGCTGTATGTGCTTTCAAGGCAAGATTGTAGAGATAGCAGCTGGTGGTCAATAAGAGAAACCCAAGTATAAAATTCTCTTTATTGAGGGGCAGTGGGAAAGCTAGGGGTTGGACAAACTTGCTATACAAAGAAACAGATAAATAAGCTAGAGAGTAACAGGCTAAGTTATATGGAGCAGTTTTTGAGAAGTTTTTACAAGAGATAGTTTTTTTGGTTTGTGTGTGTAGGTTGATTTATCATACGAACTGCTTTTCCTTACTTTCTTTACAAATTAAGGGGAAGAAGAAGTTTCTTCGTGTCAATATGTAGTGTTAACTTCAAGCAGGGTCAGCCTTTTTTCTAAGACTTGCTACTAAATCTAGAGTTCTTTAGAAATTGAGGTTTATTATCTTAGAGTATTTTATTGGCACATTGCACACGACTTCTCTAGATGGCAGTGTGCTTATGGAATTATTAGCATCTGGCATAGCAAAAAAGCTAAAGGTTACAGGATTTTTCCTAGATGTGTTTCTTGACCACTGTATTGCTGAGACAAGGGCAGGTAAAAGCGAAGGAAAGCCAGCTCCTGCATTCATTTGACCTGCTCACACTCAGCCTGAATACTGCTTCAAAGCAAGCAGATACTCAGAGGGGGCTAGAAAATGATGTCTGGTTGCCACACTGCTTATGTCATGGCAGAAGTAGGTTTCAAAAACAGCTTAAGATTTATTAAGGAAATTGCAAGCCATGGGGATCCAGGCAAAATATCTCTCATACATCCTGCTCAGTCAAATACCCATGTTGTATTGCATTATCATAACTCTGACCAGGCCTTTTCCCACTCTGATATGCTGAAACAATTTACCATGCCCTTGGAATGTCATGGGCAACCGCGTCAGTGAAATCTTTTCCCAGTTAGGTAGCTGCCACCTTATCACTAAAACATGTTTCTGTGCTGTGGTCATTTCCATTTCCTGCATTGTATAACTGGCACTCCCTGTTGTTTAACCAGTATGGATGGGAGTCCAGAAAGTTGGAGCAGAAAGAACATCTAGTTCATTCTTACCTTTTTAAATATGTGGGAATTTCTGCTAAAACGAGGTGAAGACGGGTGAAGTGATTTGCTCCAGCTTTAATGTCTGTTGGTCATTTTGGCAGAACCAGGACCAGAATGTGTCTCCTGACTCATGTTCGTGGCAGCCTGTCCAGTATCCTTTGTACTAGAATGTCCATTACAACAAAAATAACATCCTGATGTAACCACTTCCTGTCTTAGGTCTTTGGGCCAGATACTAAAAAAAAGCATCGATTAAATTTAATTTAGTCAGTTGTTTATTGATCTCCGCTGGTTCAAGCCCTTTCCCTTTTTCTTCTAAGCAAAATAAATAGGTAAAAGGTAGGTAGCAGGAAAAGAAAAAATTAAGCATCTTATAACAACATGCACCTCACATAACCAACTATTAAGTAATGGAGAGATAGTATCCTTATTGTTTTGTTTTGTTTACTTTACAGTATTTTTGAAATCCATTCAGTCAGATTTTGAGTTGAAGGGAAGAACATGACCATGAAGATGTGGCCAGATGGTGTTTGTTTTGTGGCTGCTGAGCCTATTCATGCCCTACTTCCGGTTCACAATGGCTGGGTGAGGGAATGGGGAATGCAGCTTGTTTGGGTTTGAGGAATGTTCCTTTAACATTCTGAAAAGATGACTCTTGAGTGTGAAATGGGGACAGGATGGTGGAAAGAGAGTTTGCTCCCACAGATTCAGTTTCCAATTCAATTCGGTAGTGGTAGCCTCGGGGTCAAGAGAGAGCATCTCTATCCCCATGTGACCCCCGTCTCAGTTCTTTTCTCTCTTGCAATTGACTTTGAGCTTGAAGGTTGCTTTTTCCTGGAGGACTCCTCTGCTTTGGAAGTGAATCTGAAGTTCGGGGCACATAGATGCCAAGACCTCCAGTGCATTATCTCTAGGACTCACCAGTCTGCTGGCAGTGGTGATCTGGGAGTAGAAGGGTATCCTCCTGGTCTGCTCTCAGAATCATCTTCACCCAGGGATGAATTGTACCAGTAATCAGGAATAAGAAATGTCTGGAAACATTAGATTTACTTGGGGACATTTTAGAAATCTTTAACTATAGTTGTTTTAGGATTCTATAAAGAACCCTGAAGATAGGGGTCTGTCATTTCCTCCCTACAGAACTCACCCACTTTGAGAGAGGCACTAACATAATTTAAGAATCTACAAAATATGTTGGTCTCTGTCTTAACACAAATGTGCAAGAAGTGTGCATATGTTTTAATGCTTTTTGAGGCTGACATTCTTTAAGATATGGCAGGTTTGGTGGTTCTTGTGAATACTCTTTTACATGTTAACTTTCCGAAGAGATGGTTTTTATTTGGGCACTTGTAAGTGGTGAAATTTAGTTACCCACCTAGCCCTTTCTTTTAAGTGTCCTAAATATAATGAATGGCCCAATACTTGTAACCTGGACAATGCATTTCTTTTCAAATTCCTCCCAGGTACTTAAAAATATATCAGTTTTTTGGAGCTTAATTCAAGAGGGTCAGTGTTACATACTTAAAAAAAATCAGCAAGGTGCCACTAAAAAGACCCCATCCTTTGTCAAGTGAGTTGCTATAATTTTTAAGCCCATTTCCATGTCTTTTTATTCATTTTGATTTTCAGAATGCATACATTGCTTACTTTTAAATATTTTATTATGGAATACTTTCAACATGCACAGAAGTTAAAAGAATGATGCAGTGAAATCACATTTACCCATCATTCAACTTCAACAATTATCTTGTTTTATTTCCTTCCAAAACATGGACTGTTATCAAGAAAATTCCAGACACCATAGTATTTCATTTGTTAGTAATTTACAGTGTAATTCTAAGAGATTAAGATTTTTTAAAATAAAACTATATAATTATCACACCTAAAAACAGTAATTAACAATATCCTCTATTTTCTAGTCAGTGCTTAGAATCTCTGATCGTCTCACACATTTTTTGAAATAGGTGGATTGTCCAAAACAGGATCCAGACAAGGTCTATATATTGCATTTAATTGGTATATCTTCAGAGTCTCTTATAAGCTAGAACAGTCCCTTTTATCTCTTGTTTTTGATATTTTTCTTGTCATTGGCTCGCTGAAGACTTTTTTTCTGTAGACTTGTCCAGAGTCTAGACTTACGCATCTTTGTGATGTTGTCTGATCTATTCTTCCGTCCCTTGTATTTTATGTTACAGGAGACAACATACTTTTAATTGAGAATTTTCCTACCATATCATTGTATTGAATTCAATTTATAATGTATATGTAAATACTTACTGAATTAATACCATCTCTTCTTTAAGTATTATTAGCTGCTTTAATGATCGTTTAAACATAAAAGGTGACTCCAATCGATAAAAGTCTTAACTATTTAGGTAAAAGTCAGGAATTTTGCAAGTGGGAAGGGAATTTGAATGACCCAGATGTTTTTTGAGGTTGCTTCTGCTTTCTGTGCCCCCTTCCCTGCCTTCCTCACTGGCCGCAGAGTGTTAGTACCGGAAGCACGCATCCACATTTTTTGGATGGTCTATCAGGGCTGTCCAACCTTTTGGCATCTCTGGGCCACACTGGAAGAAGAGTTGCCTTCAGCATGATTAGATACATTGCGACACATAATCACAAAAAAAAATCTCATAATGTTTTAGGTAAATTTACGATTTTGTATTGGGCTGCATTCATAGCCATCCTGGGCTGCATGTGGCCTGCGGGCCACAGGTTGGAGACCCTGCAAAGAATACTTTAAAGTTCATATAAACGTGATGTATTCAAGGGACTAACAAAACTTTCAAAACCCCTGGAATTGATGTTTTACCCTCTTCACTAAGGGTTCTCTAAGGTTCTTAAGAATTCCTGATATGAAACCATCTAGACTTATTTAAAAGTAGCCTCTGATAACTGGAGGTAAACATCCTCATTTGATGGGCTGTACACCGGAAACTAATATAAAATTGTGTTGAATGTCAACTGTAATTGAAAAATAAAAAAATTGTAAAAGGTCACAAAATATAAAAATGTACAAAGTTCAAGGAATCTTAATTCATTTTTGAAAATAAGTTATAAAACTGAAAAAAGAGATCCTCACTTGAAATATTGTTGTTGATTGTGATTACTTTTAAGAACCTTTGAATACCATCTGGAGTGATTTTTTTTTTTCTTTTTGACAAAGCCTAGACTTCAGTACAGCTAGAGATGAAAGAGAGCATGGTAGTGTGTGGTTGGACTCCTTTATTGTGATAGGAACAAACTGAAACTTTTTTTACTTCATGTCCTCACTTCTTCCCTCTGCATTAATGTTCTCCTTATTCCCCGTCACTCACCACTTCCTTCTGTGCTCCTGTCCTCTCGGTAACATCATCTGATACTGTACTTTTCTTACTGGTTTGCCTTACCTCTTCTTTTACATGTTTTCAGAATGTAATAAAGCAGAGGTTCAAAAGCAAAAACGAAAGAAAACAAAGAAACTTGTGTAATCCAGTGTCCTGAGACTCATATAATGGTTATTGTGGTCCCCATGTGCCCACTTCATCCCCACCCTGCTGTGCATCATCACCTGGACACTCCTGGTGAGCTCTGAGGATGCCTCACATTTCCTAGGTCCTAAAGAGCCATCTCTGGCAGTCACAAAAAGCCTTTGTGCATTTTAGACTGCTGTGGGTATGTGGGCAGTGTGCGTCTGTCTCTGTGGCTGTCTGTGAGTGCACGTGTGTGTGTCTACACACAGTAAGATTTACAGCCTCCTGTTGTAATAGGCTCAACCTACAAGAATAAAACAGCTATTATCCTGCTATTAAAATACACTTATTTCTATAGAACTGCTTTTTGAGACATGAAAATGTTCTCCTTGCAGATAATCAACTTACCTATGAGTCTCTAGTGGATAATAAGTATTTTGTTCAAATGGGCAGATCTTTAAATGAGAAAGAAATTGGTACAAAGGAAAAGCAGTGGAATCCATTTGCTGCTATGTTGACTTGCAAAAAAAATAATAAGAGTATTATGCCCACTAACAGCTTTTTTTCCCTGCCCTGGGATATAAAATCTTGAGTGTGGAGGAAGCGTTACAGGAACAGAGATTAGGAATCGCGGACCAGTGAGTGGGAGATGATGAAGCTCTGCAGAGATGGACATGAGGACAATGGGAAGGTGTGGGTGTAGGGATGCTTGCAGAAACTGTGGGGAGGTGATATGTAAAAGAGAGGATCTGGAAACGTTTGTGGGGAGGTAGTGTTTGCCAATGGGCGTGGGTTTTTGTGGAGAGGTGAGGCTTGTTTGCAGAGATGGGGGAGGCTGAGAAGGATTTAGTGGTGAAAGGAAGTATTTGTGAAGAAGGAAAGTGAGTTTGCAAAGGGAGAGTTGGAAGGACTGGGGTTTGACTAACAGTGGTGCTTGGATAATGCAGGATGGGGGAAATAGGCTGCATTTGAGTTTCTGAAATGAGAATATCGCTAGAGAAGGAAGTGGTTCTTCCTGGAGCTTCTGATTAGCCCCCTTCTTCATCATGTTGTCATGTGGGGATTAGTGAGAAAAGAGGGAGGGTTTTTTTGTGTTCATCACTCTCCATGCTTAAGCTTGAAGTGTGGGGCTGAAATAGAGTTCCTGCTTTTTACCTTTTAGTCCTCTAAAGGCTTCCCTTCAGGCTCCATCTGTTGTCATTGGTCTCCACAGAAATACCTGCCAGCGTTTATGTAAAGAATGGCACTGCTTCTGAGGGGCTGTTCTAAGCTGGTGTCTGAATTCAATTACATGTCATCAGTGCATGCTTTATTTATAACATCGTTGTAGCATAAACATCAGTGCTGAAAGAGACCAGCCTGTGGACCACCAGTGTTCTGGGAGAGCTTTGAACAGCAGGCAGCAGTCACTGTCTGCAACAAATACTCCCCCAGAGCCAGCCCCTTGGCTCTCAGGGCCCTTTTGTAGGACCAGGTGGAGGAGCAAACTTTGTTATAAAGTAAAAATCTTAACCTAATGCTTCCTGATTTTTTGTTTGAGATTACTTTTTCCTGAATTTGCTTCTCATCTATGTCCCTGCTTTCTCCCAGAAATACAAAATGATTTCCATTTTTCTATCACTTATTTTTGCAGCCTTCCTTTCATTAATTCCTGCTGTAGTAGGTGATCTAAGAAGTGTCTGTGCACTGTGATGTAAAATGACAACTAACTTGTATAATTCAGGACTCTCCAAACTGCCTTGGTATAAGTTACCTGGAAAACTGCATTTATATAGGCCAGACTAAGCCTCTCTCCTCCAGCACAACACAGCACAGCAAACACTTCTTTAATTTTTTTAAAACTTTGCTCCTGGGCATGTTCTCATAGCCTTGAAACCACATCACTACAGCTCTAGCACTCACAGTGCGGTAAATTCACTGTTGGTGACACGGTTCAGAGGGGGTCGGCTTCACTGAGATGTTATTTGATACAAACGGAGCTGGAGAGCTATATATTTAAAAAAAGAATGCCAGAATTGAGCCAAAGAGAAAAGAATCTACCAAGACACTTTTGAACACGATCCTTGAGATTAAGTTATCAAGTGATTCTCTTCTTCTCTAGGAAAAAAGTACTGGGACTGTCTGTGGTATCTTTCCGAGGTCTCTTCTTGATTCCTGCCATATTCTAGTTGACCAGGCGGTAATGTGCGTTTCAGGTGACGGAATAACGAGAGGTCTGAGGGGATTGAATTTATGGCTTGGAAAGTAAGTCCAAACGTTTCAACACTTCAGCTTCTTTCCTGTTTAGACTCCCCAGTGTTGTCTTTTCTCTCACGTGGGCTCCAGATGCCTGTCCCAGGCCCTTTCTGTGGATCTGCACATGCAGCCATTGCAGCCCACGGGACGGTTACACTTCCACAGTAACATGATGCAGTGATTTTATAATTTCCTGGAGACTTTTTTGTTTACATAAAATAGACATGGAACCCAAAATAAACACAAGAGTGTAGAAACCTTGGAGTCCTCCTCGCTTCTTCTCTTACACATGTGAACACAGACCTCCCCTGCACAGTGGGGGGGGGGGGTAGCTCTCCTTTGGCACTTGGGCAACACCTGTGGTGTTCTTCTCACCCTCCACCTAGCTCCTCCTTTCTTTTCCTAACCTCAGCTGCAGTCTCTGATGCCATCTGTCTGCAGAGCTCCCTCCTTGCTGGGGAGTTAAACCCCAGCTCTTCCATCATATTCTCCACCCTCCTGCCTCCTCTCTCCTTGCCCACACCTTCATCCTCATTCAAGGCACATTACTGGTTACTGTTGCACACATAAGAACGTCCAAACCTGTAGAGAATTTTTATAAAAATTTACTTGAGCCAAACAGGATTTGCCTAGAAGCAAGACTTCAGCACACTGAAAAAAAAACAAAAACAACAATGCTTCCTAGAATGGCAGTTTGCATTTCAAAAGTGTGTTAACCTAAATGCACAGGAACATTGGACAGGGCTTGCTTAAGGCAAAGATAAACCTTTTACTAAAGAGATTACATGCTTGAAGCGTGAGCATGACCATCCACCATGACCTGCCCAGTTAGGAATTTATGATCAGATCACCCTGTCGGGTTAGTTTTCATAAAATCCCCTTTTCAGTACACACTGTTCTGTATTCTCCTATCCTTCCCCCATTTCTAGACTCCACTCAGGTGATCTCACAGGCAGCAAAAAGAATACTACAGAAGTGGGGAAAGAGAGAGGTGTCAACAGCCATTCTTGTCACTCCTTGGGTCAGAAATGCCACCTGTGTGGCAGATTGTCCACCTGCAAAGTTGTACTCATTTGTGGGAGTGAGAGATGGCAGGCTGAGATGAGTATACGTATGCACTCAGCTGTGGCAGGTCAACTAAGCTTTAGGAAGAGGAATGAATGCCACATGTGTACTCGGTAAGTCTTTAAATGTACAAATTTTTATATATCTTCAACAGACCCAGTAAGGTTGAACTGAAAACCTGGGGTGTCAAACATGAATATATCCCTTTAAATATTTTCTGGAATGTCCTTCCATCCAAATCATCTGTGACTTTCTCCTACAAACATGTGTGGTGGAGCAGCGTTGTGTGGCTGCGTCTCAGATGTGGCTTATTGTTTGCAAATGTCCCGCTAGTCTCTCCCTGGAGGCTGCCGAGCAGATCTTCTTCCAGCGAATATTATTTTGAATATTTTGGTATTGTATTTTGACTGGCCAACAAATCTTTAGTAATTAAGTAATTTCTGTTTTTTTATAAGACTGTGTGTGAGGTGGAGGGCGAACCAAGTGTTGCCACCCTGCAGGGCAGTGAGGTCCCCTACAGTTTATTGGCCCAAATAGAAAGGGAATAGTTTGGTAATATTTCACTTGGGTTGATTAAGTAGCATTAGCAACTGCAAACAGGGTGAAATATATGAATACATTTTACCTAGAATGACATCAATATCTTCTATTTCTAAGTCAAAAATTAAACTTTCAAGTATCCATTTGGACATGAGGTGTTAAACCCTTCCGCTCTGTACTGTGAGGGTAAATATTTAACATGCAAAGTTTGGGCTTCTGCTTAGCTTTGACTTCTATTTAGTAACATCTGCTCTGCCTTGCTTTCTGGATTGCTGTGTCTGCACATTGTGGGAATAACTTTCCTATCTCAGTTCTGTTTCTCATTTTTTATACATTACCTTAAAACCAAAGTCTTCCCTACTGGCCTTAGTTCCCTTTTTGTGTATTCTAACACCTTACTTATGGATTTCCTTTTGTATCCTTGTTTAAAATATCCTAAATGGTTGGAGGATGCTGTCTAATTTAAGTCACTCTGAGGGCAGGCACCTGCCTTGAAGCCCGGACAGCATGTCTTACGCAGTGGCAGAGGTAGGAAAGGGTTAACTACGGGAGGGAAATACATGATTATTAAATACAGTTTATCCCAAGAAAGTTACATTTTTGATTTTTAAGGAGCATGATATGGAAAATAACTGGCTTTTTTTCTACACAGGTTTTATTTCGTCAGAGACAGGATATTCACTGGATGTACCAGTAATTTGGCCTGAAATGGGCTTGGGATTTAGTTTGTAGCATTAAAATCACAACATTTCAGGTGTGGACCTGGCTTTATGCTACTATTGGATAATAGCCATCAAATTCCCTTTCTTTCAGTAGGACTTAAGTTCATTGTCATTCTTTCCCCCAGACTACCAGTCTCACAGGGTTAGCCTCCCTTCATGCCCCTTCGCCAATCTGTGAATTCAGTCCTCCACTGAGGTTATGTATGGGCCACACTGTTAGAGCATTTGTTCATATGTGTGTCTTCCCCTTTGGTCTGTAAGCGACCCAAAGGCAGGACAGGGCATCTTTGACCACATCCTTTCCAGTGCCTAGCTCAAGGCCTGGTGTATGCAGGCACTTCATGAGGATTAACACCTTCCCAGGAACGACTCCCAAATCTCTGGGGCTTACAGCAGTCTAGGGTTGGCAAGGGCCCTGTTCCACGGTGTCCTCGTTGGAGAGTGTGGCCTCAGGAAGCCTCCGCAGACTTGGGTGTGTGCAGGAGGGTGGAAATGGCGACTCATGCTCCGGTTCTTGACAGTTCAGCCTGGAATTGACATGTCACTTTCACATTTGATTGCTCAAAGCCAGGAACATAACCACATCGAATGTCATGGGGATGAGGAAGAGCAACTCCGCTGTGCTTCTAGAAGGAGGAGAGCGGGAATATTAGTGGGCAACATTCATGCCTGCATACCAGTGTCTGATATGTGGTAGGCACTTAATACCTACTTGATAAAGTACCTAGAACTACCTGTTGAGATTAAATTTTTTTCTATACAATAAGCAGAATGACATGAAATCATAAAATATCCTAGTAAGTACATTTTTTAAAAATGAGGATACCAATATTATTGTCTAAGGTATGTTCAGCAAACATCTGGAGACTTAAAAATAAATACTCTGTTTATACTGTTCATATTAGGGAGTGTGTTGTATTTGATTTTGTGGATTTTTAGATGTATAAAATATAAGTTGGGTAAATTATCATAATTAACATTTTTGCCTGAGCCATTTAGAAGAGTTCAGAAGATTTGTCAAAGTCTTCAAATATTTGCATATTGAGTTAGTCTAATCAAAAGTTCTTTCAAATAAACTTTTTTTGGAACAGCTAATACCTGGCTCAAAAATTGGTCAGGAGCTTAGGTAAAATAAGTCTGATTAACCTGAAAATGAAGTATTGCTATAGGTTGTATTTTACTATTTTACACTAAGCAGGTTTTTTTTCTCTAATTGTGAAAGTAACCCAAATGCATTGTTTAAACTGTGGAAAATAGAAACTACTATGAGAAAGGTGAATTAAAAATCACCACCTAGATAAAACCACTGCTAACTTTTCCGCATGCTTCCAGTCCATGGTTATTCTTGTTGTAGGAGAAGAGGCGTATGGACAAGGCAGTAGAAGATACTGGCCTGTACAGGGAGGTAGCAGTGGAAATTGTGAGAAATGATCAGATGAGAATATGTTTTAAGGACAGTGTTGGTGGGATTTGTTGATAAATAAAATGAGGGAGGACATGATAGAAAAGTGATAGAGGATAGAAGAGTTACTGAAGGAGGGAGTTCCTTAACCCCCTCATAATAAATAAGGCCATAATATCCTCACTATGCACCACCTATTTTCTTGTTTCCTCAGTTCAAAGGTATGTAACTTGAGGGAATTGACTGAAGTTTGCTGGGACTGCAAACCCACCAGAGATGAAGATAGTTGGGAATAGAAGGGACCAAGCCTAGAGGTCATTTTGGTTTCAGTCCTCCAAGAGGGCGTGGTGAGACAAGTCTCAGACCAGGCTGCTGCTGCTCTCCGGGTCTGAATGGTAGTAGTGGGTAGTTGCTGAGAGGGGCGTTTGTCTCAGGGGCAGAGATGATGCTGTTCCTGAGGAATGAAAGACCTGGCAAGAACCAAATGCAGGGCCAGATTCCAGCTGGGAGGCAATTCTAAAGGAGAATTCCTTTTTTTTTTTTAAGGACATTTCAAAAGAATTATGCTTTTATCCATCAGGGCAGGGCTTTCGGTTGGAAGATAAGAAACCCAAGGCGGAGCTTGTTGGGGGAAGCTGCAGCTTTATAGGGTGATGTATAATACTAAGTCCATTGCCAGGATTTAAGCAGTCAGGCTGTCTCTCAGTCCCACTCTGTGGACAAAAAGCAGTTCCTTATTAGGCTATCCTGAATTTGCCTGCGAAGTCCGTGAGGCTGAGCAGGCAAGATGAAGTTCCTTGATCTGGGGCTGAGAGGGAGTGGGGAAGGCTGTGATTGAAATTAAAATCTTGGCTTCTTTGAGTGTCTCACCTATGAGACAGTGGGAGTCAGGCGAGGGTGGAGATAAGAGAGAAATGTGAAACATAACTCTCTTCCTTCATCTTGTGCCTAGTTACAGAAACAAGCACATTCTGAAATTGATTACTAGCCATAAGCGACACTGTTTAGGTAGAGACCAGAGATGTGATAACTAGTGTCTGAGGAGTCGGAGGACCACCTTAGCCATGCCCGAGTTCCATGGAAATATCTGTGCTTTCACTTTGATGATGATCTAAAGAAAATCTTTTCCTCAGTGAGATGTATAAGCCTTCTCATTTGCAGTGATACTTTGTAATTCAAATATAGTTTCATAGACTATGCTAAAACTTTATTTCTTCAGTTAATGTTGTTCAAGCTAGACCCCAAAAATATTTGTATGGATGCATACATTTTCAGAGAAATTATAATCATGGAAGATAGAATCCTAATCTGAGTCTTGAGGAGTGGGTGGATTCAAACAGGTGCAAAAGATGGAGAAGGTGCTTCTGAGAGAGGAGGGAGTTTGAGATCAAGGATGAGTGTGGTGCACTTGGGGTACCCGGGAACTCAAAGGATATGTCAGTTTCAGGTTTTAAAAACCCATGCACCCTATCTCTGATAGGGCAGTAATTTAGGGAACACTCTTTCCTGTATTTCCTCTATTACTTGCCTTTTTCTGGTGGTTGCAGGAGCTGTAAGAAAGTCTTGTTTGTTGAGAAGGTTTGTTGCAACCTTTCTTCAAGAGCCATCTTCTAACCTTGATGTTTTTGGTCAGCACCTCACATAGCATGTTCTTTCTCTGCCAGAGTGTGAATTTTGTTTTCTTAGGACTTTACTTTTGCACAGTTGATGATTCTAGCAGAGACATCTAAAGGAAGGCCCATTACATCATCCATCCCTTTGGGCATTTGCTAGGTGCTCAGGAAGCAGGTGGTCCGCCCAGGACTAGGACACTAAGGGGAAATGCTCGTTTTTTATGTGCCAGCCTAATCCTTCACCTGTGTTTAGGGATTTGTTCTTCTCAAATATCACTGATGTTCTCTTGAATTATTTTTTCTTTTGAACAAAAATATCCCACATCAGTGGTCTTCATTGTCCTTTATTTTGCAATACACTTTGGTTAGGCTTATTACTAAAAGAGAGATTGTGTTTGTTGGTTACATTAGGGCAGGCTGCAAGTCTGTTTGTTCAGATGTGGGCTGACAACTGCTTGGTCTTTTTAAATCTTCTTTAAGTAAAACTTTCTCTCTTTTTTTTTCTTTACAGATTCCAGCAACATTATGACAGAGCATAGCCAGATGCAACAACAGAACAGTAGTTTAGAGGCAAGCTTTGTGTCCAATTCCCTGGAGAACGATCCCCAAAACACGATGGAGAGCCTGAGCCCAAAGAAATATTCTTCCAGCCTGAGATTTAAAGCTAACGGAGACTATTCTGGTTCCTATTTAACCCTGTCACAGCCTGTGCCTGCGAAGAGAAGCCCCTCCCCTTTGGGGACCAGTGTCAGAAGTAACCCCTCCTTGGCCAAAATCCAGGGAAGCAAGCCATTCTCTTATGATGGAACTGACAAAAACATTGCCGTGAAGCCTCCCACTCCTGTACGCAGCGCCTCGCCCTCCCTCAGCGGCTATGCACGTGGGAAAGCAGACTTCGATAATTATTCTGGCCGGGACAGTGAGAGGTCCCTGAGGCTCTCCGAGAAGCCTCCCTATTCCAAACATAGCTCAAGGAATAAATCCCATGATAATGTGTACTTTCTCGGGGGGCTGGAAAGCCGAAAGGCGTCTGGCTCCCTTCAGGCCATGTGGAATGGAAGCTCCCTTGGAGACACTGGCCCCTCCCCCATCAGCAGATCAGGGGCAGCGAGCATGCCTTCAAGTCCAAAGCAAGCCAGAAAAATGAGCATCCAGGACAACCTGGTGCTTCCGCCCAAGTTGACCAGACACAGGGAGCCGGCGTCTGAAAACATCAGTTTAAGAACTAGGAAGTATTCGGGCAGCAGCCTGAGTCACATGGGAGCCTATAGCCGGTCTCTCCCCAGGCTGCACAGGGCCACAGAGAACCAGCTGAAGCCTCTCAGTGTGCCTCCAAGAAACTCTCTGGGCAATTCCAAACGAACAAAATTGGGGGAAAAAGATCTACCTCGTAGCGTAATAGACAATGACAATTACCTGAATTTTTCTTCTTTGAGCTCAGGGGCTTTACCCTACAAAACCTCTGTGTCTGAGGGCAGTCCTTATGTAAGTTCTACACTCAGTGTCCCTGGCAGTCCTCGCATGGCTCGGAAGATGCTTCTGGCCTCCACCTCCTCCGGTACCTCTGATGACCTTGATAAGGCTTCCTACTCCGGGACCAGCTCAGGCCATTCATTTCCTCTCATAGAGCCAGACAGAGTGTTTACGGCCAGGAGGAACTTCTCTTGCGGATCTGTCGAGTTGGATGATGCAGATTTGGAGAGCCTCAGACAGGCCTCAGGAACTCCTCAGCCTGCCCTTCGGGAACGGAAGAGCAGCATTAGTTCCATTTCAGGCCGCGATGACCTGATGGATTATCACCGGCGGCAAAGGGAGGAGAGACTCAGGGAGCAGGAGATGGAGCGATTGGTAATCATCTGATTTGACCTCACTGTTTCATTGAACAGATTCTTGGAGACAAGCTCCAAGGATCTACATGTGGGCATGTAGAATTTTCTTGGGCACCAGCCACTGCTGAACCTTCCTAGAATTTCTACTGCTCTCTCTCCTCTTCCCAGATCACTGTTTTTAGTCACCTGTGGATGTTTGGTAGGCTACATTTGCCCAAAGTTATGTTAAGTTGCTCTTCAGAATTCTCACTGGTATAAATTCTTGAGAAACCTAACAAAGGTAGTTGTGAATTTTACTGAATTTCTTAGGTCTTAACAAACTTCTTTTTTAAAGGCTGTGAGGAAACGCCAGCTTGTATTATGCATATCATCAAACTTGCATGTACATGGTGTGATAGAAATAATTAGTGAAACTACAGTGCATCGAGATCTAGGCAGGACTCTGTAGTAAGGTGTCTGGAAAAGTGAAAGGTTGACTCCATGGTGTCCAACCTCTTTTCTGCACTGCACACCCCACACGTGCCTCAGGCTCCCTGCAGCCGTGTCTCTCAGTACCCACTGTGACTCCCAACTGCACATACTCAAAACTGTTTGGCTCATCTTTCTCTGTTTAAAATGGATTTACGCTTGTTGTGGAAAATATTGAAAATAATGATAAAGGAAGAAACATTCCTTGAGAGTTTCATAATGAATGGAGAGAAACTACTACATTTTTCTGCTCTCTTTTCTTTAAAGCATAAGGGTTTTTTTTTTAATTTGTTTTGCTTTTGCTCATAGGATGAATTGGTGTCAGATTATTTTGATTCATTAATGACAAATTATGTATCTCTTTAATGAGGGAAGCGGCAGGATGGTAAAACTGGTTTACAAAGGTGTGGAAGTATAAAAAATATTTTAGTTACTAGAAGAAAGTATGCTGGAATAAGATTTTTGAATTATATATCAGATTAGCTAATGCCCTATAGGGCAATTCAATTGTAGCATTTGGATTATAGTGGTCAGAAACTATTGGCATCTATACAGGACAAAATTTGTTTCACATTTTAGCAAAAGAACTATTTGCAATACTCAGATGTGATACGTTAATGTCTATTCTTACAGTTTCAAAATATCCTAGTATGTGATAGTGAATGAAAACAAATGTGTGTATATCCTTAGAGAGACATTTCTTGGGTCGGTCTGTTAGATGATGCTCAAATATGGCAGTTTCCTTAGTTATCATAATCTCCAGAGATTTTTCATGGTCACAAAAGGCATTGTATTTAGGCTCGATTCATTGGCATAAATCCAGAAGAAGTTTTTTTTTAAATGTAATCTTCATTGTATTTTTCCATTACCATTTAACTCCCTTACACCCCCTCCCCCAAGCAGTCACCACGCTGTTGTCCATGTCCATGAGTCCTTTTCCTTTTTGCTCAATCAGAAGGAAGTTTTGATTAACATGTGAAAGCAGTATTGTATATGGATAGTAAACCTAGCTTTGTACTGTGCTAAACAACTATTATTTATGAAGCCAGAGAATTAACTTCTCTAATCATTTATTAAAAAACCTAGGAGAGCATTTCAGTGGTGTCCATCACTCCAAAAATCTTCCTCAAATGCTCTTATTTATTCTTTTATTCCAAAGATATGAAACCAACCTCAAAATTCATTGCTGCTGGGTTTCATCTTTAGCATTTATAGGTGTTGGTGAATTCCTCTTTCCTCTAGTATCCCCATGTCTGCTAAGGTTACTGGCAGTCGAGGCAGTGACTTTCCTTACTGCCTGTAAAGCTGGTGTCTTGTCAGCCCCCTATAGGTCCTAATGGAGCTTCTTGGAAGAGCATTATGGGTACTGGCTCCAGTTATTTTCCTTAATAATGGGCTTGTCATAGCTGATGAAATGAGGCTATTTTTAAGTATGACACTCTAGGTTTGGCCTCTGCTGTGTGGTCTGTCTGATTACATCTCAGTAAAACCAAGGACAGATTATTCTTGAGCCTCTGCAAGTAATGTTACTGCCATTAAAAAGTAAAGTGTTTTAGAAAAAATATTTCTTCCTGAAATCTGAGGGAACAAGAAGGACCAGCTACCATTAAAAGAATGTTTCATTTAGTTTGCAAAATCAGAGTCAACTAAATTGAAGGTTAGAGATAGATCAAGATGAATGTTCAAGGGTTTTCCCATCAGAAAACAGAACATTGAAAATAATACCCATAATTTTCCAAAACACATATTTACATTTAAAAATTAGATTTCCTATGTCAGTTCCACTAGTTCTATGTAATTAATTCTTATTCCTCTGCATCTTGGAGCATTAATTTAATTATGTGAATTCCTCTATTTCTGGACTAAGAGAAGCCCTGAAAATCTGATTCAGCTGCCTGTTACTGAAAAGGTCTCATCCTTTACTTGCCTATGTAATGGCAGCTCAGAAACCTCTACCCATAAGTCTATTCTTCGAACTATTAAGAGCGAAGAGTACCTGATAATGTTCTATCCATGAGGCTCTGAGACTCTCTTTCTTTGTTAAAGGCACATTTTAGTCTACAACTTAAGCAGAGTCTTTAGGGAAGCGTGAGAGAAAAGCAGAGACTACTGGTGAGGTTAAGAGTAAGTGGCCATGGTTCATCTTTGGCAGATTTAACAAATATCAACAAGAAGGAAAGTTAAAAATCTTCTACCAGGGCATAAGACGCTGATCTTTTTTATTAGTCAGTGTTTTGCCTGAGGGTAAAAACCAGAGGATGAGGACATTGGCATATATCCAAGATCTTTCTATAAGTATGTGATCTCTGAGCTTATTTGTATTATATTTTTTAAATCCTCACCCAAGGATATGCTTATTGATTTTAGAGAGGGAGGAGTGAGAAAGAGAAAGAGAAAAAGAAAACATCAATATAGAGAGAAACATTGATCAGTTGCCTCCTGTATGCCACCTGACCTGTGATCAAACCTGCAGCCTAGGCATGTGCCCTGCCCAGGATTGAACCTGCAGCCTTTTGGTGTCCTGGACTGCAGTCCAACCAACCGAGCCACCCAGCCAGGGCATGTATCGCAGTATTTTACCTGTACGAAATTAGCCTGGGAAAGGCTGAGCTTCTCATTTGACTTGATCAATCTTCCTATGGAATTCTTGACAATGTTGACCTATTTGTAAATAAAGGTCATAGCAAACAAACCTAATCATCTCTAGCATTTTAGGGGGTAAGATTAAGGAATAAATCTTTGTGACTGCCCACGGGTCCTCTGGGAAAATTTAAAGATAATTCAGATATGAAAGCTATCTGGGAAATTTTTTTTTCTAAATTTTGATCTGATCTTGGGAAAAGAGAATCAAATATTAACCAGTTGTCTGTGCCTGTGAATGAGTGTTTGCAGTTTGGTTACCTAATAATTAAGTGGCAGTAAGTTATTTTATAAAAAACAAGAAATCTTAAGTCATCTGGAAATGAGAAACTTTTTGTCACTTTAAATACATCCCAGTTAGCATAATGCACACAAAGTTACTCTTGTGAGATTCTGAAACTTTGCATTTCTGTGCAGATTACATAGAAAAATACACTTTTACTGCCTTTTGTAAGCATAGACTGATTTCTCCAAGAGATCAGTGTGTCATTTCGATAGATATAACTGCATTTCAGTTTTGCATTGATAGGGCCCTTGTTATGCATGTCATTTTTTAAGAAATAATTACTTCATAATTACCAAAGTTTTATAAACTTGCCAAAATTTTAACATTTTGTTGTGTCTTTATAGACATAACTCTTTGCATGTATTATAAAACAAGTCAAATAAAGCTCCATTTCTGCAAATCTGCACTTTTAAAATTTTCATCAACTTTTGTTCTTCGTGGTTTTCTTTCACATACTGGCACTTTAAGAAAAAAGTACTTAAAAGATACTAGAAATTATGTTTAAGCTGATATATATAAAACATAATTACTATTGATATAAAAAGGTTAGTTACCATTATAATTTTATTTAGTTGAGTACAAGTTTTATATTTTTCATAATGTGAAGCATCATATGGAAGTAATCTTAGCTTATCTAATATATGACATTTAAGACACTCAGATAAACTAATCTCTTTATGATAAACCAAATCCAACCTGTTTAAAAATGAAATTACACTTGTATTATACTATACACAGTGATAAAATAAGGCAAAGATATAGAGCTGTTTTAAAAATAAGATTTATCAAATCAGTCTGACTTAATATAAGCATTTGCTTTAATCATGTAAACTTATTTTCTAGGAAAAAATGCTCATAAAGTCAGCAGTTAGGATGAGAAAGGTCTTTTTCTAAATGAGGAACACATTAAAATTACTAGAGTCATTTGTTTTCTAGAACTTGGGAAATGTTAGGTTTATTTAAATGTTATTAGTCTCTATAAATTAATCAGAAGCAGAGGTCCTTTATTTTAATGCATTATTGTCCTTAGGACATAGGAAAATGTTTCCCCCACACAGTGATCTCCCCCCTCGGGCACAGAGATGCAGACGGAAACAGAACTTATTGCGTGAGTTCTTCTGCTTCAGCTGCAGGTGAAGAGTAAACACTGGAACACGAAGTCTCACTCTTCCAGTTCTCAACAGACCGGTGGCTTATCTGCTGGGTGCCAAATATTGTCCTAATTTGAATTCAGAAGTAGGAAAAAAAGCCAACAAATTAAAACCAACAACTAACAAATGTCCAGTCACCTTTCACCTGAGCAAGAGTAGATAGATTCCAGGTCTATGGGACAGATCACCAAGTGGTCCAACCGTAAAACCCGCTTCCCAGTCACTGCTACCACCGAGGGGGATCATAACAATTGGCTGTGTGCAGACCAAAACCCAGATCAAACTTGGCCGAGAATCAGAAACAAAAACAAAAGCATAGGGCAGGAAAACAAAACCTTCAGAGAATACTGAGTCAGTGAAGGTGAAGTTCTGCTGCCATTTGGGATTCGCCCCTGGAGCCAAGAAAAGCTCTGCCTGGGCTTCCAGCCCGTGAGATACATGCTTCGTGTGCGATGCAGTCCACTTGGGCATTTCACTGGGACCTCCACATTGTCACAGCCTGATTTTCAAAAAATAAACACAACTCTTAACACAAACACAGAATGAAGAGATGCCAAAGATTTATTGAATTCATTAATGAGGACACCAAGCAGGCACATAGCTGGTTCACAAAGCATAATTTCTGTGGTATTTTTTTAGCTTAGCTTTAATTATAGCAGTGTTTCAACTTTTTTTTTTTACTTGTTCAATCTTTATTTGAAAACTCAAGGTAATTATATTGAGTCTTAAAGTCTGAACCCTAATTATGAATCTCCAAGGACCAATTAATGAGGCATCATAATTTTCTTGAAGTCTACATTAAATAGCTTCCAAAAGCTGTGCTAGTTGAGCTGTTTAGTTTTTTAAAATAATTTTTCTTCCTTTTTTCTTGCTCTCAGCTGCCAAACCTTGGTTTTGTCATGGTGCCAGCCGTTTCTTTCTTTTTTTTATGATTTTAGAAATCAGATATCAAGCCTTGTTTAAAAATGTTCCAAAACTAACAGTTACTAGGTGTAAGTGAGGTCTTGAGAGGGTCGTGTGTGCATGAAGTGTGTGCGCTTCAGTTCATAGACATCATGACATCATTAGGGCTGGTCTGTGGTCCTTTAAACTTCCTGGTTCTGAGCTGTTTTCCATGTAACGGAATGCTGATTTTCCATGTGGGGTAATGCTGATTGTTTGACAAACAGATGTTCCAGAGGCTACAGAAATCTTTACAAAGTAGCCAGAATACTCTTTTATTCATCTCATTTGATACCTGATACTTCATTTGTTACCCTCCCAGTAATATGGAGGTAGCAATGGCCATCTTGTTCTTCTTATGGTTGAGGGCAGTTAAAGTCATTTTAGAAAGGCAAGGAAGGGGAAAACAATGTTAAAGCAAACCCTACTGCTGTTAAGAGTATTCATTTGGTTCCATTACCAAAAGCATCTGTGCTTCTGTGGAGAACCAATGCTCTTCCACAAATTGCTTTGTAGCAATCCAATATTTACTTTCTGGTTGACAACCGTCATCTGTGGTGCCCTGATAAACAACATTGTCGCCATTTAGAACTATGTAGGACCAAAGTTGGCATTCATTTCTCAAACATGTAATACGATGCCAGCTCTCATCAGGCATCATGGAAGAGGTATTTCTAACTTTTTACGTGCATATGGAAGATAAAGGTTGGATTTCTTTCGAGGCATATATTAATGTTTCCATGGTGGTTATTATTTGAATAGGTAAAATGCCTGGTCAAAGATTCTCCACCATTTGGAAGGTATTTTGCAACAGCTCCTGTGGAAACAGTTTATAACCAAAGGATTTTAAATTGTAAGAGGTTAGCACTGTGTCTGTCTTGCTCACTGATGTGTATCCACCCCTAGCCAGATGACTAGAGTATGGCAAGAAATGCATACATGTTAGTTTGTGAGAACAGTAAATAGATTTTTTGATACCTATTTATGGCATTCATTGAGGCTCTCCTTACTCTGTACTATAGGCTGTGTACCCCTAGTTCCCATGCATTTCAGCCTTAAGTGTATGCACTTCCTTCCAGGTAACAGTGAAGCTGTATACAAAATACAAATATCTCAGCATAGACACATTCTTTTGACTCCTAGAAATGGAGAAATTCACTCCCAATTTTCAATTAAAAATGAAAAGATGAAAATGAGTTATTTTCCTTTATTTTGGAAATTTTATAGCATTCTTTGTAAGGATTGGTGCTCTGCAAGGTCATACGAAAACCAAGGCTTGTGTACTGTTGAGTAGACCATAGACCTCTAGTGTTTCTAAAAGTAATTAAAAGTATAATTGAGCGTATTTAAGGAATTATGGAATTCTATAACATAAATATATATGATCTCTAATTTCATGGTGGTAAGATGCAGATACTATTTTAAAGACCAGAGAGTGAACAGGATTTATAACTGGGAAAAATTGTGTGGAAACCCCAGCAGAGTGAGGATCGCCAGGTGAAAGTCACACGCCACCTGTAGCTTGTGCGTTGCTCCTCCACCTGCTTCTCCCTGTGTCCACTTCAGTGGCTCCTACCCCAGAAAAGAAATCAGGGCATTCACCCCTTTTTGTTTTGTAAATTTGACATCATTTCTTGGTGGGTGCAGAATGGATAATGTTAAGAGGATGACTATTGTTGCTTAGCCATAGTATTATTATTACTTTTTTAAGAAGAATGTGTTTGGAATGTGAAGGCAAGCTTCAGTATTGAAAACTGTTTGGTCCTCTAATGTGACTTGAAAGGCATCTCCTTCCTGATGTAGCACTTCTTCCTCTTGCTACATCCTGACTAGTTTTAATTTTTTAAAAATGATTGCATTAGTGGGAAGGGAGCCAGCGCAACTGCAAATGGGGTGAGAGGTTGGTCTTTCTAACCAAATAAACTTGGTGGCTCCAGCTTTCTAAAGGGATATTAAGAAATTATAAATTTCTTCCTACGTTCTGAGTCAGAATGTCCATTATTACATTAATTGATTTAGTCTTCAGATTTAACATAGCCTTGTTTCTATGGAGCCTTGGTTTACTTAGCTTTGATGTTTTAAGCAGACAACTGGTTCTTTGCCAGTCTCTGCTTGCTTTCACTTTTATGCCTTGTTTGGATAGTTTCACTCTTAATGCCTTGTTTGTAAGGTTTATAGAGTCCAGCTCAGAAATACAATGTGAACCATAAATGTGAATCACATAACTTAAAATCTTCTTATGTTAAGAAAAATGAGAAAACAAGTGAAATTAGTTATAATATATTGGACAGCACAGAATTAAATTGTGATGCTATTTACTGCCTAAACAAGTTACCCATTCTCTAAGCTGACTTCTTTCACTTCTAATAAAATACATGTAAATCTGTAACTAGTGGTAATATAAAAAAGACTGTTTTCTGATGTCGGATCACCTTGAGTCACTAGAGAATAAAGACTTTATCTTTTAAAAAGCAAATTGCTGGCATATATGTAGATGCTCAGTAAATATTGAAACAGCCAATCATTAGCAAATTAGGATTGTCAACAGTCCCCAGTTAACCCAGAATAAAACAGTTATTGTATTATTTTTCTTCTTCAATTATAGGGCCAAGAGGGGGCTGAAAAAGGAAAAAGTAGTGTTTAGTAATAATCTAGTAACTCAACATTGGGGAAACACAGAGCTAGTCTTAGTGTACTTCTGTGTTACACTGGTCTATGACAGTTATTATGAAAAGCAGGTGCTTCTGTATTTGAAGGCAAACCCTAGGTTCTTGTTACAGTAGCAGTATAAGCTGTTGCCTCTTGATGGTGCCACACATTTAAAAATTCCTGCTCAGAATCGAGGGACCTGTACTGTGGATCTTACTTAGCATGCTGCAGCATTCTGGGGCTAAATGCTGAAATACAAAAGGTAATTTAGACTAAAAGGAGTCCCTGTATGCCACCATGTTCACTATTGAAAAAGTTTCATTCTTCTTTAGAAATGATAAATCAGTATTTATGAAGAGTCATCATTACATAAGAAATAAAGGACAGTAATAAAATTCATAGAAAAATGTACAAACTAGATGAAATTCAAAATGTAGTATGTCTATACCTATAGGTACATATAAGCGGAGTGGTGAGGGAGGACTATTGACACTTTCAAGGAAAAGTGATTCCTGTATTTGTTGTCAAATTACTGAGTATCTCTAAATGAAAAGCCATTTATGATCTACCTTTTAAAATTTTCTCATCAAATAATAAGTTCATGACTGTGCTGGCTAATTCTGACAATGAGAATTTTTTCCCCAGTTCTAGAAAACTTTATGGGAATATTTGCTGTGAAGAATGTTTTTAAAAGTTTGAGCTTTTTTTTAAAAAAGTCTGAGCTTTTTTTAAAGTCCAAAACAAGTATTATACAATAATACAAACACATTCATCACTTTTTCAGGAGAAGAATTTTAATTCAGCCATCTCAAATTGTCGGTTAAGACCTATTGGAAGGCACTTAAAAATGTTAATCTTTTTATTTTGAGGAAACTGTAGATTTACGTACACTTATAAGAAATAACATGGAGAATCTGTGTACCCTGCACCCAGTTTTCTCCTGTGGTAACATATTGCAAATTATAGTACAATTTCACAACCAGGATATTGAACTTAATAGAGTCAAGATACAGAAGACTTCTAACACCACAGGAGTTTGCCCAGGAGTTTATGTTGCCCTTTTATAGCCACTCCCACTTTCTTCCTACCCTCATCTCCTTAACCCCTGGCAACTGCTCATCTGTTCTTCATTTCAAGACTAGAACATAAATATAACGTTATGCTATGTAACCTTTTGAGTTTGGCTTTATTCTCTCTGCATAATTCTCTGCAGGCTGAGGCAGAGTGTTGCATGTTGTTGCCTGTCTTGAGCTCCAAGTCGGGGATTTATGCTGCAAAGGAAGTCCCAAGAAACTTGGTTCTGTGTTTTTTCCTTGCGTCCTACTTCCTAGCTTACTTGCTGCTTTTTCTCCATGTTTCAGAGTCTTTTATGTTTGTCTTACACATTATACAATGTCCAGGGTTCTTAGTTGTACTTAGTGTTTCTTCCCAGAAGCAGAGGTCAGTGAGATTAGTATTCCAAAGTTCAAAACATTCAAGAATTTTGCTCTGCTGACTTCTAAGTGACTGCAGGGCAGACTTTTCTGTCAGGACATGGTCTGTTGAAGAATTTTGGTTTGAAAAAAATGGTATTTCTTGCTCAAAATTGCTAAAACCATGTCCCAGATCTGGGATTGTAATTTAGATTTCAAGAAAAGACAATTTTGAAAAAATGCTAAGTGGAAAAAAAGGAACAAGATTCTCAGACAATTATTAATCATTTTCATTACAGAATAACAGAACTGGAACTTTGAAAGTCTGTCTTTTCTATCATGTCACAAAGTTGTCCTAGAAGAAAGGAAAATGTTACTTTCCTAATATCTCAAATATAGAAAGAAAACATGTTATTGCTTATTCTGAGTTTCTATACATAAAATGCTGTAGCATGCTCTTTAAATTTTAACACATAATATTAATACTTTTTAATATTACCAACCTCTTTATGCATGAAGAGTTCCTTATATTTTTTAGGATAGATTTATTTTTTAAATGTTGAAGATTTGGCTTAAGGTCTTGGTACCTCTCATGTATTTTTTTTTCTTAAAGTAAAATATTACATAATATTCTAAAATTATATAAATGAGTTGTGTTTTAAAGACTGGTTGTTCAGGGGAAACAAACAAAAAGATCCTTTGAAACTTAAGCCAAGGTAAAAATGTAAACAAATGGTAGTACTATTGGACATTTCTCCCATTTCTTTATTTTAGCTGTTTTTTTTATTTTTATTTTATTTATTTATTGTATTTTATTGATTATGCTATTAGAGTAGTCTTAAGTTTTCCCCCTTGTCCCTCTCCACCCAGCAGCCCCTATTTCCTCAGGCAATCCCCACATCTTTTTGTTCATGTCCATGGGTAATGCGTATAGGTTCTTTGGCTGCTCTATTTCCTATGCTGTACTTTACATCTCCACAGCTAATCTGTAACTACCTGTTTGGACTTAATCCCCTGATCTCTCCACCTATTCCTGCACACGCTGTTCCCATGTGGCAACCATCAAAATGTTCTCTGTGTCTATGGTTCTTTCTGTCTTGGTTCTTCTTGTTTTCTTTGTTTTTCAGGTTCAATTGTTGATAGATATGTATTTATTGCCATTTTATTGTTCATAGGTTTGATCTTCTTTTTCTTAAATACTGTATTTTGCACCCATATTTTTGTGTGCATTATACATGGGATGATTATACCCATGATATGTAATCATTGTACCCATGTATAATGCCCATCATTATTTTTACCTCAAAAAATTTGGGCCCAAAACTGTGTATTATACACAGCAAAATACAGTAAGTCTCTTTAACATTTCATATAATAATGTCTTGGTGATTATGAACTCCTTTAGTTTTCTCGTGTCTGGGAAGCTCATTATCTGCACTTTGATTCTAAATGATAGCTTTGCTGGGCAAAGATAAATCTTGGCTGTAGGTCCCTGCTCTTCATGACTTTGAAAATTTCTTGCCAATCCCTTCCAGCCTGCAAAGTTTCTGTTGAGAAATCAGCTGACAGTCTTATGGGAGCACCTCTGCTGGTAACTCCCTGCTTTTCTCTTACTGCTTTTAAGATTATCTTTAACTTTTGGCATTTTAATTATGATGTGTGTTGGAGTGGGTCTCTTTGCACCCGTCTCATTTGGGACTCTCTGTGCTTCCTGAAATTGCATGTCTATTTCCTTCACCAAATTCAGGAAGTTTTCATTAATTACTTTTTTTTTACGTAGATTTCCAATTTCCTCCTCTTCCTCTTCTCCTTCTGGCACCCCTATGATGCAAATGTTGGAACACTTGAAATTGTCCTGTAGGTTGCTTGCACTATCCTAGATTTTTTGGATTCTCTTTTCTTCTTATTCTGATTGGTGATTTTGTGGTTCTTCATGTTTGAAATCATTGATTTGATTCTTGGCTTCATCCACTCTACTGTTGTTTCCCTGTAAATTGTTCTTTATTTCAATTAGTTTATCCTTTGTTTCTGATTATCTATTTTATGCTGTTGAGGTCATCACTAAGCTCCTTGAGCATCCTTATAACCGGTGTTTTGAATCTGCATCTGATAGGTTACTTATCTGCATTTTGTTTAGTTCTTTTTCTGGAGTTTTGATCTTTTGGGGGGGCATGTTTCTTTGTCTCCTCATTTTGGCAGCCTTCTTGTTTCTTTCTATGTATTAGGTAGAGCTGCTATGACTCCCTGTCTTGGTATGGTGGCCTAATGTGGTAGGTGTCCTGTAGAGTCCAGTGGCACAGCTTCCGCTATCACCCAAGCTGGGTACTCAAGGTGGGCCCTTTGTGTGGGCTGACTATACCCTCCCTCCTCTTGTGGTTGAGTCTTGGTTGCTGTTGGCAGGTTATTTGGAGGGATTTACCCAGGCCAGTCAGCTGTAAAGACTGTCTATGACCACTGACACTAACCTTGGTCCTCTGTGGAGGATCAGCTGTGCAGGGGCACAGAGGTGGTGCTCTGACATGGTCTGCAGCTGTCCACTAGGTGTGCAGGCTCTGAGGTTTCCTGGGTGGTACAGGCCACGGTCAGCCCCCACCTGTGTTTTGCTTGGGGCACCCTTTCTGAGCTATAAAGCAATCTGAGATGGCTGCTACTTGTGCTGGGCCTGGGGCCACTAAGCAAGGAGTGCAGGGGATGGAGGCTCACTGAGGCTAGCTGTTGCTGCTTGGGAAAATTTAGTAAGTTGTGAAGCATGAGCCCAGACCAGCCATTCATATGGAAAAACAGCTTGGTTGAGCTTGTAAATTGGGTGGGATGGAGTCTCTGGGGATTTCCAGGGTGGAGCACACAGTGTTAGCCAAGTTGATGGAGTCTCAGATATGGCAACTGCCTGCTGGCTCTGTGGCTTTGTGAGGGGACAATGGTGAGCTCTCCTTGATGCCCTACACTTCAGTTCCTCCCTGTCAGCCACTGGTGCCTTTCAAGCTACTACCCCAGTGCTGAAGCTCAGAAAGAGTGAGTCTGAATACATTTTTGTGTTGGTTCTTTAAGAGGAACTACTTGGAACTCTAGAAGTTTCTTCTACCAACTCAATCCTCCTGGTTTTTAGGGAGGGACTTACCTTCCTGGCACTGGATCCCTGGGCTCAGGGCCTCATATGGGGCTGGGACTCCTGAGATATCCCTCCCTAATTTTTATCTACCATGTGGATGTGGGGCCAACCCCTTCCCCGTCTCTACCCCTCCTCCCAGTATGGATGGATGTGGTTTCTTTAATTCCGTAGTTGTTGGACTTCCATTCAACTCAATTTCTGATGGTTCTGAGTGATGGTTCATCTATATTTAGTTGTAATCTTGATGTAGTTGTACGAGGAGGTGAGCTATGTCTGCCTATGCTGCCGTCTTGACCAGGAGAGCCTGTCCTGCTTCTTTACTTGTGGGGAACAAGAGCATCACTAGTTTTGACAGAAGGGGCTCAGGCACCTTATAGATTTCTCTTCTGAAACACTGTCCATTTAAGATGAACAATATCTGAAATAGTCAACTGCCTTAGATACCAAGTAGAAATTATGATTATAGTGATCACATGAATTTCTTTTCTTTATAGCTAGTGTTTTTTTTTTCAATCTATAGGGAGGAGATTTCCAAGAGCAGCACTGAGCTTCCTTCATAAAAAGTCCTGATGTCTTTATTACAAAGCACTTATTCTATTTCTGGTCACTTTACTCCTAATTTTTCTGAAAAAATAGGAGGTGCCCTACTTCTTATAGGTTCCCCCATCCGCACACAGGCAGGACGCACAGTTCCAGATTGCAAACAGCTGGGAGTGATGGGGAGTGAAGCTTAAGCATTAGCAACTTCTTTGTGATTGGGGGTGTGGAGGTGGTGGGTGTGTGAAGGAAAGGAGGAGGGAAGTAGAAGAGTAGATGTGCTGAGTAATCTGATAAAGATACTTCATTCATTATTTTTAGGGGCATCACGGACATTTTCAGACAGTGGAGCAGCAGTCAATAATGAAGAAATAAAAGTGTAGGAGGATGGATAATCGGGACATCCCACAAGGACAGTGCCAGGGCATATGGGTGCAATGTTGCAGGCAGAGGGTTTAGCCTGAGGGACTCTCTTAGATAATGTACTGTGTTTACTTTGTCCCAGGCTCCCTTTTAAGTGTCAGCCATATGTTATATTCTGTTACATATTTTAATCCTTTCAGCCACTGTATAAGGTAGACACCCCCCTTTTACATGAGGAACTAAGACAGGTAGAAGTTGAATGACTTGCCCAGGGCTACACAAGTAACAACAAAACCAGAAAAAATTAAATTAAATTAAATTAAGAAAAGACAAAAACAATCTTGTACTAAAAGATTATTATAAAATCAGTTTATACCATATCATCTTCCTCATTTTCCAAATGGTCAAACAAAAGCACCAAGTCTAGAATCCCAGCCATCAGATTGAATCCTATTTTTAATTCTAGAATTATTAACATCATTCTCTATAATTTGCTCAAAGTATAACTTGATATGTAATAAAAATATCAAATAAGCAAACAAACAAACAAACAATAAACACACCCAGGCCATCTGGCTCCAGAGTTCATGCTCGTAGCCACTACAGTACAATGAAGAAGGAGGATCAGACAGATACAGGAGGGAACTTCAGGGAGTTTAGGCAGGTTGACCTTGATCTCTTTAGGCAGTGTGTCGCATACAAGAGTGCGTCAAGTATATTTTGGGAGCAGGTACTGAAAAATCACTGCACAGGAAATGCTATCTTAGTTACTTGTACATGTCTACTCAGTACCTAGTTTTCCATTACTGTGGGTGGAGAATGGCTATATATGGTGCCATATCCTGGTAGTAATCTGCACATAACAAATGTTTATCAATCAGTAGCTGACATATTTTTAGTCATTCTCCAAATAACTTGCAGTCACCTGCAGAACAGTTATAATCATACAAAACCATTACTCTTTCATTTGTCCATTGGGCCTCTTTTCAGCTCAGTCTTCTTAATGAGGCACACACGCACATCTATTTAAGTAAAAGGTGGCAGAATAAAGCACTTTCCTGGCAACAAGCTGGAACATGGATGTCCCAGACAGACTATAAAATAAAGCTTTCTTGGATATTAAGCTGACTTCCATGAAGATACTTAGTAAAACCAAACCATAAAAACTCTTTACTTATATATACAATTTCCTAATTAGGTCATTTGTTCAAAAAATGGTAAAAAAAATACTAAGGCAATGGTTAGGCAAGTGCAGAGGCAATTAAAGGTCACTGTCTCCACACATGACCACCTTCATATGACACCAATTGCAAGTTCAGGGAGTGGCCAAAAAAACCCTTTCAGGTTTAGCAATTTGCTAGAAAGATTTACAGAACCCTCTGAAAGAGGTCATAGTCACGATTATTGTTTATTATGGGGGAAGACTACAGATAAAGATCAGCTGAAGGAAAAAACCGTGTAAGGCAAAGTCGGGAGGTCCCAAGTGTGAAGCTTCCACCTGCCTCTCCCTGTGGAGTCAGTACATTACTCTACCCACATGGGTGTGTGACCATACACTGAATTACTGTCAGCCAAGGAAGCTTTCTTGAGCTTTGGTGTCCAAAGCTTTTATTGGGACTTCATCATGTGGGCATGATGGATGGATTGTCCATGAGGTTAGTCTCTGTCTCTAGGATGACTGAGACCACATGACCCAAGTCTTCTACACTAACTCACATGGTTGGTCTTTCTGGAGTGGCCAACCTCCACCCTAAGATTATCAGGTGCAGCCAGCTTTGCCCTAAACAAAAATCTATGTCGTTGTGTATGACATAGCTTATCTTCCTGAAGCCAACAGCAAGGACCATACCGCTCTTTGGGCAAAGCCAAGTACTTTATTACATAGTAAATAACTCTGCTTCCTTTAGGAGAATCTCCAAGTCCCTCATCTCTAAGTTTTGGGCCAGTTACCTGCCTGAAATTAAGCAAGACTTGTCAGGTATAAAGGATTTTGGTGGGGTTAAAAAAAAGACAAGATCATTCATCTCAGAGACTTAAAGCAACATGTGCCTATTTCTCCTTCACCCCCCATGACCAACATGGGTTGAATGAAGCCTGCACCCCACATTTCCAGACTCAGGGTTCAGGTAGATGGAGACAGCACTCTGTCACTCTGCCATGGCAAAGACAGGCATGTAATGAGTCATGCACCGCTGTTCAGGCAGAAGTCACACACATTGCTTCTCACATTTCATTGGCCAGTGAAAGTGTGACAGTCACATCTAATTTGGGTGCAGGGAAGAGAAGAATTGTTATACTGTGTCCAGGAAGAGAACTGAGCCCCAGTTCTCTTAGGAGTCCCAGTAACTATCCCAAGGGATTTATCTCTTAAAACAAGCAGACTCGCATAAAAGACTTTTAGCCACTTAATTTAAGACATGAGAATGTATTCATGGAATCCTGGAAATTTTGCTTACTTGCTGTCAGCCCGGCTCTTCTCATGCTGCCATCCACTTTCAGACCACAGCCTCTGACTCTTGGTGGTATGCCCTATGAATTTATTCCAGAAGTTTGTGTAGGGCTGTTGGGATCCCTTGAGTCCTGATACAAATAGGAAGGAAGTTGGCCTGTTTCTCTTCAGGTACCTCATCTCTCTTCCGATGAAGAACCCCATCTCTCCAGCCGCATAGCACTGTATGCAGTTGCTGATCACCGAGCGACACTGTGGTGTTCCACGACCCTGTGCATTTGCTGATGTTGTTCCTTCACAGAAATGTCCTATCCTCCCTACTGTTCAATAGGCCACAAAAACTCATTTTTTCTTCAGGACTCAACCCAAATTTGTTCAGTGATTTTTGTGTATTTCCTCATACGTGAACCCATAAATTTTCTGAAAACCTTTGTTATCACTCTTTTGTTTAACTGATTACTCATTTGTGCCTTCTGTTAAAGTTTTGAGGGTAGAAATGCTGTCTTTTTTCATCTTTGTATCCCCAGCACATTGGGCATCATGTTACTTAAAATATCTTTGTTAAATTGAAGAGTATAGAGATACTGAATCTCAAGGGTTAACAGTAGAGAGAAGTAAAGTCATTCTTATTTGATAAGAATGACTATCTATAATAGTCCTCTTAATATTATAAAAAACAATTTTCCTTTAAGCTAATTTGTATCTAACCATTAAAGATTGACCCTGTGTATTATGTAATAAATGACACAATATATGTAATTATAAGGGGAGGATTTTTTAAAAAAGATTTCACCTGTGCATAAGTATCAACAATTGGTCTTCTGCATAATGTATTTCTGCATTATATTTACAGTCCTATGGCCTAGACTGGCTGTGATTGTTTACAAGGAAACTCAGTGATTTTGGGAGTTGGATGAGGGCTATTTACTGCAGAGAGACAGAGCCAGACACATGCTTCTGAACAGGAAAGAAAGCTCTGAGCTCATAAAACATACACTCAGCCCACAACTTTTTTTTAAACCCGAGGGAAAGAATTACACACCATTTTCTGAAGCTATATTTCTTAAGATCTTGTGTCCTTTTCAAAGCTTGCTTTGATATACGTGGTGCACAGAGATGGAGGAAAGAAAATGGAGAGGGAAAAAGTTAAAGTGTATTTGAAGTAGTTTGACTCAAAGTTACCTACTTTCTTGGACCATTGGATGGCTAGGTTCTGTTCGGTGGCTCCTCAGGAGGATGCACAGTAGAATGCTGGTTTGGAGAGGTGGTGGGAATTACAGATCTCCAGGAGGGTAGCCTCCTAGCTCAGCACATTGCCAGGTGAAACACCAAAGAAAATCAAAGTTTAGGTAGTTTTCCAATCCCAGTTTGCACTTGATGATCCAGAGTAATTATTACTAGTGCCTTATTTGTTTCCCAGTGCCCTGGTCTGGAGTGGTTGCCCTGGTTTTAGGTCACTCAGAGTGGAGAATATTGGTGTGGTGAATGGAAAGGAACAAAGAAGTTCCTTCCGGAACTTCTGGAATGAAAAGGGCTCAAAGGAGAATTATTGTCTGAGGGTAAGTTCTGTTCAGGGTTTTCCTTAAAAGGCTTCTTATGGTGCTTTCTGAAATGTCTTGAAGACTTTCTTCTGATCCACTTTCATCATTTTTCTTTGGTGCTGCTTTCATGGGGCCTTTGTGTCTCAGTGTGGGCCAGATTTCTTACAGACTCATGGGCAGCAAGGCTGTGTGTGTGTGTGTGTGTGTGTGTGTGTGTGAGAGAGAGAGAGAGAGAGAGAGAGAGAGAGAGAGAGAGAGAGATTCAACCCTAGACAGATTGGCTTGTGAATGGGATGATAAGAATAGAGAGAAGCACATACCAGGATACCAGACTTCCTGTGCACAAGCCTTTGAATGCTGCGTTTCAGTCTCTGAAATAGAATTCATCTTAAGGCTGGGATCATTTATTCCCTCTGGAATTAAGCAATAGCACTGGCAGCAAAAGAAACTATTTTGGGAAATAGATGTGGGAGGAATTTTGCTATGTATTACAGGCTAGGCAGAAGTACCTTTTATGCTTTTAAAGACCACACTCCCTTAGAGCCCTGGTAGATAGAAATTGACAACTTTCAGAAAATCCCAAATGGAATTAATGTCCAGACAAATGTATACACACTATGATCTAGAAAGATTACTAAAGACTGAGTGTAGATGCTTCAACTTAATTTACCTACAGGGTAGAAAGAACACTTCTTTGGAGATTAGCCTTTAATGCAGATGCTGTTGAGAGAAGGTAAAATATAACATCTTGTTCCTGTCCCTTTCCACAACATGCCCTTGCAGGTTGTTTTTGGGTATTCCCATGCAGACTTTTCTGGATTGTTGGAGAAGTTTAAAATAAGACAATGAATGCTGAGTCCACCCCCTCCCTCCAGTCCCTCCCCATAAAGCTAAGGTGGGTAGGGCTTGGCAACTGGTGGCAGCTGTGGAGATAAATAAGCACCGGGGCTCCTGGGTGAACAGGGTGCCGAAGAGCCTGGGATGAGGTTGCATGGCTCTGAGTGCCTGCGGTGGGAAGAGGCCATGAGGACGGAGCTGCAGCTGGAGTCCAGGAGTTCAGACAGTGAGAGGGAGGTGGGGGCTTATAGCAATCAGTTCAATAGTCCTTTTGTCAAGCTATTGCATTTGGGGGGGGCGGTTGGAGGAATGCTTTAGAGGACAGATAAAAGTTGGATACAACTTAAATGATTTCTATCTCATCATTTAATGAATATATTTAGTGGAAACCAGAAATTATGTTGGTCTATACTTATTTGACGTCTCCATTTGATAGTCTTTTGACTATTCAAAAGTGAACTGCCTTCAGAATTTTACCTTTACAGGTTGGCTGAAATTAGAAATGGAAAACAGCAGCTCAGTGCTGTTTAAAATTTTTTCTGTTTTGTTACTGATAACCAGTTTGGAAAATGCTTTTCTCTAGAAGGCTTTTGAATTCTCTTATAAGTGTGGTAGTAGAAATCATAATAGATGGTTTTTGTCAGTTTGTTTTCTTCTTTCCACTTAGGCATTAGAATTAACGTGAAGATGTTGAGATTCCCCAACCCAAACAGTGCTATCTAGGCTTCTGATAAGCACTTCGTCAATTATATCCTGTTGTTCACAAATATACAGTAAATTTACTTGGAGTCAAGAATCATATTTATCTATTTGCTTTGCATGGGAAGTTTGGTGAGTGCCAGGTAGTGGTACCATTATAGACATTAGTGGCCTGTGTATTGATTATTTTTAAAAACAAATGAATTACCATCTTATTTTCCAGATAAATAAATCAAAGATTTGATGATCTCAGAATATGAAACACATTGATGTCTTTCTGTGATGGTATAAAATTTTCTTCATTTTTATGCAACATTTCCATCTTCTTATCATTTGAATCACTCATGTGAGAAATTGGTGGAAAATGCCTTTACATGGCGAAAACACAAAAATGTTTTGAAAATTTTGGAGCATTTCAAGAAAATAAATGAAGACCTACTTAATGCCTTTTAAATTAAAAAAATTGTAAAGTTACATTTTTCTTTATGTATGTCTAACAGGAGAATGATAATGGGAAGTTAGAGAATTGCTTTCAAGGGCACATATTAAGTCTGTAGTGATGAAAGAGTTAGGTATTGTTGAAGGTAGATAAGTACAGGAAGAAAAGTGGGAGTGAAGAGCTTAAAAATGGAGATTAAAAAAAAAACCTTTCAAGTGTTTAGAGAATTGATAAAGCAAGAAAAGTCTTGCTGAGTGCTGCTCCGTGCTAGGATCAGCACTGGGATATACAGATGAAGGGGGCAGCCCTGAAGGGAGTTTGGGAGGGAAATCAGACATTGTTAGCTGGTGTGTCATGTGGATCCTGAAATGCATCTGTCAGAGACTGTGGGTTTATGTGTGGGATGAAATCACCAGTGGTCCCAGCCCCTTCAGTCTTTCTATTGGGAGTTGTCTCTGTTCTCACTGACCTGCCCTCCCCTCTGTGTTTTAGGAGAGACAGCGTCTGGAGACGATCCTCAGCCTTTGTGCTGAATACTCAAAGCCTGACAGTTGCTTGTCCACTGGCACCACGGTGGCGGATGTACAGAAAATCAATAAGGAACTTGAGAAGCTGCAGCTCTCTGATGAGGAGTCTGTGTTTGAAGAAGCCCTGGTGAGCCCCGATGTCAGATACAGGTGCCACCAGAAAGGCTCTGGCCATGACGCGGACTTGGCAACCTTTGGGAGCCTCAGTCAGAGCAGTGCCAGCTTCCTTTCCCCCAGGAGCACCATGAACGAGGAGCTGCTCAGGGACCTCACCAGGACTCCCCCACCGCCCCCCTCTGCCTTTCTGAAAGCTTCCAACGAGTCCACTTACCTAAGTATCCTACCAAAGGTAAAGGAGGCAGAGCACAGAGACTGGGATTGAGGGCCTAGGACGATGCATCTGCATTGGCCTAGAGATTATAGACACTTTATGATGCTTGCTTTCCAAAATGTTTTCAGTGAAGCTTCCACTGAAGAGGTAATCGGCAAGGTGTAGTGTTTACTATAAAGTAATAAATTTGCACTGCAAAAAAATGTAGCAGTTCAGGAAAGTAGAAAGAAAGGTTTTTCTTCCTTTTGTCCTTTCTTAGTGGTGACCTAAGAGATAAACACAGTTAAAGTATTTTACATGCTTTCCTAATATTTCTGTGCATATACAGCCAAATCATAGTCATAGACACACACACACACACGCACACATAATGGTCTTCATTCTTCCCTCCCTAAATGTCTGGCGCATCTTTGCACATTAGTATACACAGCTTTACCTCAGTCATTTCAATAGCTGACTAGTGTACTGTTTGGAAATACTATCTAAGTTGTTTCCAGTTTTTGGTTAATAAAATCTTCACACATATATCCTAGCAAATATTCTAGGATATATGCAAATGTTATCTGTAGGATAACGTACTAAAAGTGGAATTGCTAGGTCAAACCAGTGTATATTATTTATTTTAATGAATATTTCTAAATTACACTCTCAAAAGAGTTACAGTTTCACTAAAGTTTATTTTATGAGAACATCTTATTTTCCATACACTTGTTAAGGCTGTGTATTATCAAAAACTTTCAATTTGCTAAGTTAATAGGTGTTTTAATTAGCTTGTTTTAATACACATGAAAGTAGGCATCTTTTCATATTTTTAGTTGTTAATTTGTATTTTGACACAATTATTCATATTCCTCACCCATTTTTTTTAAAATGTCTTGTTTTTACTGAGTAATAACTATTTATGGTAATGAAATTAGTCTTTTATTATGAGTGCTAGCTTTGACTTTTGACTTTCTTTGTGATATTTTTTGAAGTATAAAAGTTTAATATGTTATCATAATTATTTAGTCTTCTGGTTGTTTGCTGACTTAAAAATGTCTTCCAAATGTAAGGATTTTTAAAAAGGAGTTCAAGGAAAATCTTTTGGTGGTTTTTTTTCACAGAGTTAAGGATTTTTTTCCTATAAGATTAAAAAAATTCCTTACCTGTTTTTTAGAAAGGATTTAAGAATGCTTATAATAAAAGATATTAAAAGATAAATATTTTATTACAATAAAATTAGAACACCAAGATGGTAAATAACAAGGAAAAGCAGATCCTGGAAAAGCCAGTACCATAATCACAAGAATTTATTTATTTAAGGATGAATAAGACTAATTAATTAATGTACTTAAGTAACTCTGACCATTAAGTGCATCTCTGAGATTCTTGGTAGTCATGGCCCAAGAACCAAAAATAAACAAGTACATTAGTTATATTTTTGTTTTAAGAGAAGGACACATAATGATTGTTTAAGAGAAAGGCGCCCTAAATTCTGGAAGTAATTTCTCACATGAAGCACTATTCAGGAGAATTTAGGTGTTTGTTTTTATTTTTGTTTCTTTGACTGCAACAAGATTTTTCTTGTTAAAAAAATTTTGAATGTTCCTGGTCAGAAGTCCTTACCTACCTTGAGTTCTCCAATTGTGTACGTCAAGACTGTTGAGACTCTGGACTGTTCATCCCTTCTTTCTTGTAATGACCACACTTGCCTGACTCAGTGGAGTTATCTCAGTGCAGAGGAACTCTGAAGAGAACAGCTGTCTCTACTGCCAGAACGATGCAAATGTTAGAAACTAGGATATGGGAGGAAAATCAAGAGCTGTTGGTGTTCAGGCAGAGTAAATGATCCATCATTTGATAATTTGACCTGTTGTCATCAGACATTGTGTTTTCTCAGAAATCCTTTGCCCCCTTTTTATCTTAAATCCTTTTACATTTCTTCCTTCATGGACAGCTGCTAGTTTTGGCATGGTGGTAAGCTGTGCGCTCTCTCTAAGGATTGTCTTTTTGAAGACAGGTTCCCTCCTGAAGAGGGCTATGACAAGAAAGCTGCTGGTATGGAAATGAGCAGATCGTGACAGATGTTTTTCATTGCTCAAATGTGCTTTTGTGGAATAGCAGGCCTCTGATGCTCCGCGCAGCATCCCTGTGTGAGAGAAGTAAGACTGCCTCCTTGAGAGACAGGAAACATCAGGAGCTCCTCTGCTCACCACACAGCAGTTTAACAGAGTGCAAGCAAGAGGGTCCTGGGTGCCAGGGAATGCATTTTCATTTATTACTTTTTTAAAAAATCCTCACCCAAGGATATGTTTGTTGATTTTAGAGGGGGGTGGGAGATAGATAGATGATTGATAGATAGATGGATAAACACACATTAATGTTACCTGTCGGGAATTGAGCCCACAACCCTGTAGTGTGTGAGACAGTGCCCCAACCAACTGAGCCACCCAGCCAGGGCTTGCCTATTACTCTTTGAAGACAGACATATATTACCTGAAGCCAGGAGGTAGAAGAATCTTTTTAAAAAGTCCTGGCCATTAGTTTTAGATGCCCTTCCACTTTGAGTAATCTGCTCACTGAATTATTAACAAAGCACAGCATTTGTTATTCATCAGTCTAAGGATCAATGAAGAGAAGAATGTGAAAAACACTCTAATCTGATGTAATAAAACAAAGATTTCAATGATATTTAGGAAACTGTAGGTCTACCATTCTGGAACTTGCTTCACAGAATACTTAAAGATACAGATGACCTTCGAAATATGCTAATTTTTAATTTGCTTTTCTCAACATATCTACCACCACCTGAGGTGAAAGTTAAGAGTAGCTCACTCTTCTCCATTTTTTTGCACTTTTATTGAGATATAATTAACATACCACACCATTTAAGTTTAAGGTGTACAGTATATGACCTCACTTACATATATTGCAAAATGATGACCACAATACATTTTGTAAATGTTCATCACCTCATCTAGTTACTAAAAAAATTTTTCTTTGTTATAAGAATTTTTCACTCTTCTCTTTTTGAGTCATCATTCTATTGACCATGGACAGCCCTCACACTCGCAACCTCCACTGGTTGCAGAGGTTTCTAAGAAGAGATCCTCAAAAAAGGAGGCCAGTGCAAATTGTTTGTTCCTTCTCTCTCTCCCCTTTTTCTGTGTGTATCAAGTTACCTCCAAATGGCATATTTGGGGTACATATACATGTGTAATGGCTTATTAAAACATGTCACTTTCAGTGGGATCCTATCCAGTACAATTTTTAAAAATCCCAGAGAGATTAAAATGAAAGCTTTCTTTTACCATAAAACTGAAGATACTCTGTGGACACCACACCATGGCTCTCTGTTGATTTTTCTTAATTTAGATATAAATCAGATAACAATATCCTCACTACATTCTATTACAAACCAGAATTTTAGAATACTTTTTTGGAGATATTGTTTTTTATAAATAACACTAAAACCAGTCATTTCCTAGATGGTATTTATTGCTATAAACAACCTCTCAAGTTGTTTTTTATTAAATATACCTATTGTGATAAATTTTCTTGAAACTTTGAATTATATAGACACTCATAATCACTGCTATTACCTATCTTTACAGTTTTGCAGGTTGTTCAGTTTTTGTTTTCTCTTACCACGTGCCTTCCACCTGTGGGAGAGATATTTTTAAAACATGTTGGAAGTTGAAATCTAATATGAAATGTTGACCCAACAGGATACTGGCCTTCTTGAAGCTTTCCTGCTAGGATTACTCGTCGGTGATTTCGGAATGCCAGTCACTGTCACAGGCATTCCTCGGGCCCTGAAGCAGGCACCTTAGCATTAGGACAATGAGCTTCATTGTGATGAAAAGGTCACAGATGTTTTATTAGTCAATAAGGTACAGATTTTAGGTGGCAAATATGAAGCCAAATGTCAAAGTTTGGAAGGTCTGCATTCCCTTGTTCTAATTAACCTGAGATACTTGTGACTTCTCAGTCACTTAGTCTCCTTCGGTAGGTAAAGAATAAAGGACACAACATGATGCCTGTCTTCTTAAAGCTGTTTTCAGGATTGTTGAAGTGAATGAACATAGTGAGGTACAATACATTTCAATGGTTTCTCTGATTAATTTGAATATTCCTTTTAATGATTAGTGAATTATCTTCAATAATTTACTTATCTGAGCTGCTGCTTTTAATTTCTAATTATGAAATTGTGGAACCATTGACTTACTGATACAAACAAAAATAGTTTTTTTAAAAGAGTAATACAACTTAAAAGTACCAGCATTCCTTGACATACAGAAAGACTGGTCTCTACCTGGTGATATACAAGATATTAACCTGAAGTCCTTGAAAGAAGAGGCTATTTGCAATTCACTATATTCTCTTCTTAAAATAACAAGCTGTTGTATTTTGGCTGTGTGTGTGATCAGTATTCCTTTTTTCCCTGGGCATCTGTCATGACTGTCCAGGACTGAAAATATGCCCTCTCTCACTTTATTTCTTTCTTGACTTTCTCATTTCTCACTAAGGAACTCAAATTTTTATGAAATCGTTTTACGAATGATAGCCAATGTCCTGTTTCCTGTCACTGAAGGCCACTGGCCCAGTTAATGCCTTAAACATTATGTAGGAAGAAAGTTCTATAGGATATAAGTAGTGTGCTGACACATGAATTGACTTAATAGTGAGCCTAGTTTTAAGTCATTTGCGGGGGGGGTCACAGAAGTAATTAAGCCTGTTTTGTCCTGATTACTGACTTTGTGGAACATTTCCGTGAGACTGGGCCAAGTGTGACCTGCCCTTGCTTTTCCCCACCTCATGTTGGAAAGAAAATAAATAAGCATGAAAGCCCATGTGCAGATAACCTTATCAGGGGCACCCGGTAGTATGGTAGAGATCCCGGAGACTGTTGTAGGTGTACTCACCTGGATGTGGGAGGGATATGGAGTTTGCAGTGAAAAGTCCAGGCATGCCTAAGAGATACCTGAGGAATATGTCCCAGTCTCATCCAGATTCTGCATCTCTGTTGTGCCCAACTGTGTGTGTAACCTTAGAGAAGTCACTGCAATCTCTGTGGACCATAGTTCCCTCATCTGTATAACCTCTTAGGTATTTCAGCTTTAAAAAGATATGAATTCATGAATTTACGTTGTGTACTATGAGCTGAGCTAAGAACCTAACTGCTGTTTCTGTGGGAAAATGCAGAGTCCCTATTAAACCATTAAGGATGCTTTTAGAATCCAAATAAGCATGGAGATAGAAATATTAGACCTGGGGCCAGTTTATAAATTGGGAAATTCTGGGACTGAAGTGTGAGTATCTCTTTTCTGTCTTGATTAACTACAGACGCCAGAGGGTATAAATGAGGAGCAAAGGGTCCAGGAGCTGGCTGCCATGGAAGAGGCCCGGATAGGAATCCTGAACAACCTCGAGGAACTGGAACAAAAAATCAAAGATATAAATGACCAGATGGATGAATCTTCCCGAGAGGTATAAACCATGAGTTCATTTTTTACTATCTCCCTGTTTTGTTTTGTTTTTTAGCTTAAAAATATTGCTGCCCATGAGGGCCTGTGCATTGGAAACAATACGTAAGTCAACATGAGTGAACATTTGTTCAGTGGGTACATAACACAGGATAAAACTGGCTTCTTTGTACATTTCTTTTTCTTTTTTGTAATAAGAAGAGAGAGACATATTCAGCCATTTTCATGTACTTTATATATAAACTGACTTTGTTGTAACTAGTACAGCAGGTTCTCAAATAACGTTTTGTTCAACTTCATTTCATTCTAACATTAATGAGATACTGTAGGAACTTTTGTTTATATCAACTAGCCTGTGGTAAATTGGGTTTCATTAAACATCATTTCACCACGATTCTAAGAACCTATTGATGATGTTAAGTGAGGACTTGCTGTATATGCTTTCTGACTTGCTACAAATCTGTGAGATGAGGTAACATGAATTTAGGTGTTCAAGTAGAAATCCAACAAATATTTTCTGAGCGTGCTCACTATGAATTGGATATCATGTTGGTACTATAGTGGATTTACATGTGAATCGAACATAGACCTAGCTTTCTAGAGGACTCTAGAAAGTCCTCTAGAACCAGGGAGGAGACAGACACAGACAGACTGTAATTCTGGTTACAGAATTAATAACTATAACTGAAGGGAGGGGCAACTTTTACATTACCTCCATGGAGTGACAAAGAGCAGATAACTCTGCCTAGGCAGGATCTGCGTGTCCGTACTCACAGATGACTCAGACAGCCCCATATGTGGCAGGGGACTGCTCACCTGTCAGCTTGTGCAGAAACCCTGGAAGCCCCTCCTGCTGGCATCGCTAAGGAATGCAGTGCTTGCATGCTGGGCTGAGTGTAATTTTTACTTCCCATGCTCTAGGGACAAAGAAAGAAAGACGTGGTGGTTCCCTAGATGGTGCATGCTTGAGTCTCAATCTAAGCAAATAGGCAAAATATTTTTGAGAAATAAGCAGAAAGGGGGTCATCATAGAAAAATTGAATAACTAGTTCTCTTATATTCTAGGCTCTCCAGCTTTCTTCTGTAGGACTCCTGAGCCTCACACGGGCTCTCTGAAATGCTCTGTAGGCCCTACAGTCTGGCTGACACAGTAGTTACTTTCTGAAATCTGTAGCTGTTAAAAATGTACCTCTAAAGTAAGTAGCTAAGAACTTCCCTGAATGTGAAACACCTCTGGGCTTTGTTTTGTGTCCTCAGTTGGATATGGAATGTGCTCTTTTGGACGGAGAGCAGAAATCTGAAACAACTGAGCTGATGAAAGAGAAGGAGATCTTGGATCATCTAAACCGGAAGATAGCAGAACTGGAAAAGAACATTGTTGGTGAAAAGACCAAGGTAAAAGAAAATTCTGTTTGAATGCAATTTTTGAGGGCAAAAGGGTGGTCCCATTTCATTGGATCTAAATGTTGTATGAATTGCCATGGTTTTGTATTTCTGTGTCCTGCTCCTGGAGATGTCAGCACTAGAGAAAAGTCTTAAGAGGAGGTAAGTTGTCACCAACTAAGAACTGTCAGGTACCGAGTAGCTGACGCTGAGAGAGTACAGCCTGTGTAATGCCAAGCTGATATTTGTGGCAGCTTTTTCTACTTGAGATGAGTGAACTGCTTTTTTCATCAGCCTTTCTGCTCTTCTAATTCTACTGTGGGTTTTTTTTTTTTTAAATTGACTTTAGCTTACTGAATTTCTTTACCACTGCTGCCCTGGAGAAATGGCTTAAGCACATGCAGATATGGTTGCCTCATTTCTTTTCATTCTTTCTGTTTATTAAAAAAGATGAATAGGAGGCATTCATCTCACTTGCCTTGTCTTGCCACAGTCTTCATTGCAAGTGCACTGCTCTTTGGAAAACGCATTGCAGTTTTCCTGAGATCCTCCCACACTGCCCCGTAAACTCTGTCTCTGAAACACAGTTGACACTCATCTTGGAAAAGGTCTTATTTATGCATTTGAGGCTATGACCTGAAAGGTAGCTGATATCTACTAGGGAAAGTATGGGAAATTACTTACTTGTAGTTTTTTAGAATCTGGGGTGGGAGTTGTGTTTTCTGTTTGTCTGTTTTTGTTTATTTTCTCTGGGAAATATTTTGCTTACTCTCTTCTCACATTCTAAATTGGTAACAGCTGAAGTAAGCCTACACCAAAAATTAAAATTCCAGTTTGGGGAAGAAAAAGCAAAATGAACTTTAACACATTCTTTCTTGCTTTCCATGTTCTCCACTAAGGAGAGAAAAAGAAAAACAATGTTCAGTTTGAGTAAATTCTACTGGTAGTATGTGGAAGGATTTCTGCTGAATGTGGCTTCCTTTTTATAGGTCCTTCTTTGTTTGAGACCAATAAATAAGGGCATTTGATCTTGGTGCCAGAATATGAGCTCAAAAAGATATTGTCAGAAATTGAAGTCAGATTAAAAGCTACACATCAATATCTTGGCTTCCTGCTTGTCAAGATTAAACTGCACAGCTTTTTCATATTAAATTTTATGTATGTTCCGTCTAGCCCCAGACTTTGAAATAACAAAGAACCCATTTGGGTAATAGGTATATTTTTCTTTAACAGCTCAAAACCAAGTCAAAGCATTGATTGTCTAGTTCTGCAGTATGGGAAGCTTATGCTTTTCAAAGGTTCTGTACTGAGACAGCAAGAAAGTTTCGTGGGAGGCATCAGATGTCTTTGTTTTGAGACTTACTAGTATTTTATGGTTTATGTCATTCCAGAAAACTTGTGGGAAATAGGAACGGGTACCATGTTCCCAGAGAACCTTTCTGCCTTCCCCATTTATGTAGTTATTTATCTTTGTGTAGCCCACACATGGATGGCATGGCCAACCAATTCTATTTGTCTGTCATTAGCATCAGATTCTACACAAAAGTGAAGTAGGTCGAGTCAATGCTGAATCTCACTTCCCAGGGAGGGTTGTGTTATGTTCTCCAGACCTAAAGTAATGTGGAATACCAGGAACATGGGCAGGAATGAGCAAGAAGGTCACCTCCATCCTTCCTGTGATTGTTCGGTGGCTGGACAGAGGCTATGCATAGAGGAGAGGACAGTGGGGGCCTGAAGTATAGGATCAGCTCCTGCAGCTGTGAGGGGATTAGTTGGTCTTGGATGATGGAATTATTGTCTGTCGTCGTGTGATGTGAAGAATGGCAGAAACTGGCTCTGGGTGGGAGATGCCAAAGGAAGTTGAGAGAAGTAAAGACTGACTGGGCTACATGATGTTACTACACATTCTTGACAACCAAATTCAGAGACTCAAGTGTTGCTTAGTGGCATTACTGTGTTTCTCAAATAAATTTATTCTACCATTTTTATGGCATGGTGATTTTATATGTTCTCTTTGTTCAAACCTTTGGTCCCCATTCCTCCCACTGGCTTTGAGATGATCTCACTACCCACTTCACTAAGAAGTTAGAAGCATTCCACCTCTTCCACAGCTAAGGAAGCTTCTTTTTCCACCCCGCAAAGACCAAGGCCTGTGGACATGCCCTGGGCCTCATGCCATTCACCATCTCAACATCTTCAGTCCTTTGTCCCTCTTCCCCACCGTCTTCCTCTTTACTGAATCTTTACTGTCAGCATGCCGACATGATTGTTTTTAAAAGCTATTACTGAAAAACAAACTTTTTACCAGCTGCTCCCTTATTTCACTTCTCTTAATCATAGCCAGACTTTTCAGTTTCTTAGCACTCTGTGTGTTCCCCTTCTCTGCTCCCACTTAACCATTCCCCTCGTTCTAGTTGCCTGGGCTCCCACACATCGGATTTGTTCCTGCTAAGACTGCTAAAGACTTAGGTGCTGCCCAACCCATGGGTGCTTCTCAGTCCTCTTATGATTAGATTCCTGAGGAGCATTCGAGACAGGGACAGCTTTCCCTGAGCACTTCCCCTGTCCTGCACCCCTTTGCCTCCACATACCACACTCTTCTGGTTTTCCCTTTTTATCTCTTACTTGTCTTTCTAAGTTTTCTACCTCAGTCCCTTTGCTTGTTCCTCCATCTCTATCTAACCAGTTGTTAAGAGTGTTTGTCTCTGATCTGAATCCTCTTTTCTTGTATCCTCACATTCTTCTATGGCCATGCTTCCCAATGCTGGTGACTGTCTCATGTTTGTCTTTGGCCTACCGCTCTTCCTGAACTCTGACTCATATCCTGTGGTCTACCTGACATCTCTACTCAGATATTTCACAGGTAGTGCCAACTGAACGCCCCATCACTGAACTCTCGATCCTGTCCTTCCCCTTGCCTTCCACATCCTGCCCCCTTCCAATCCTGTTCTTCCTCCAGTGTTCCCAGTTTGGGAAATGGCACCTCTGTCCACCTAGATCCTTGACACTTCTTTCTTTGTCACTCCACAGCCAACTGATTATGAAAACATTCCTCAGTTACTTCAACTTCTCTGCATCTCCTCTAACAGTAATTTCTTCTGACCTTGAAAGTATCTTCTTTAGTCCCATATCCAGCTGCATTCCTTCAGGCCATTCTTTTCACAGCAGCCAGAGTAATTTTGTTTAAAAAATAGAAATTAGATCACATCACTCTGGTTCATGTTCCAGATTTATATAAAATTATATTTTATATAAATAAAAGATTTATATATTTTACATACTCCCCCCTTCTTCACAGCTCTCTCATGGTGGTGGTATTCTGTTCTATCCATTTGTTTAAAGATCTGTTCCCCTGCCCCACTGCCATCACAGGTCCCTTGCTCATCGGTTTGCTCTGCCTGGAACACCCTTCCTCATACTCCGTGCCCGTTGTTTCCACCATTCAGACCTCAGGGTCAGTGTTGGTTTTTCTGAAAAGTTCTTCCCAGTCTTTCTAGTTCACATAATATTCTCCCTATTGTCCTTTTAGTCCTTTTGTGAATCGTATATCATAATTTACATTTGTTCTGGGCTTGTTAGATATTTATATCCTTCTGCAGCCTGTGAAATAGAGGAAGGTGGCATTATCCGCTGTTTTCTGAGCTTGCCGTGGGTGCCAGCATACCACCCAGTATTCTTTGAGAATTGAGCATGGATCTCCTGCTAACAACAAGTCTAGGCTGGGCCTTACCACAAACACTGAGCCAAACACCTGCCCAAGAGCTAAGCAGCCAAGTGTCAGGACAGCTGGGCCGGTCTGCTCAACTGCACATGCCAGTGGGCTTGTAATCACGCTGCCAGGCGAGCCAGAGCGTAAGACAGAAGGAGGAAGTGGCCTTTGCTCTTTTGGATTCTCGTTTCCTTTTCCATACACCTGTTGCTGCTGTCAGATATAAACTGTGGAATGAGAAAACCAACACCTGAAAAGATATCCCTGTTGGTCAAGCTCTGATTCAGATGTCGATAGCACATCCTGTAGGCCCAGCTCTAGTTCTTTTGGAGGCAAGGCGTGGAGACATAGGAAGAAGGTTTAATAACACCTCAGAGTTCAAATCCTGGTGTGAAATCATTGACGTCATTCCTTGGCTCTGAAGACCAGTCTTTAGTATTATTTCCTTTAACTGAGTTGGGAACTATCATTGTACTTGATATATTTAGTGTAAGTTAATATATATTATAGATGATTATTATTTATTATATGTTACCACATAAAATATAAACTGTAGACATAGTTATATATACAACATAAAATATAGACAATGTATTATGTATTTATTGAACATTTTCGTGATGGCTCCCTGGACGGACCCTTCACTGCCATGGGCAGCAGTCAGCTATTTCCGTGTCGCTCTGAGCCCAGGCCCTGCCTGTGTGTTCTCAGACAGCTGTCTCATCACCGATAGAGTCTCTATGAGTAGGGATAAACCCCAAACTGATATAAGTATCCGATGCAAAAATCTTTCCAGAGGAGACGTTTACTTGATGAAGGAGTAAGCAGAGAGGCCGCTATGTTTCCTGGGTGAGTGACAGGAAAGAGGGTGGTTCACTTTTGCTCCAGTAGACGGCTTCAGTTTCCTGGGCTGGGTGGGGGAGAGTGGGGAAGCCACCAGGGCTGTGAAACTTAGTGTGGGCGAAGGCCTGGTGTGGAGCCGACCTCCCTTCCTTACACTCTCCTCATCTTCTGCATTTTTTAATGGCCCTCACTCAGATAAATTATGATATTTTGCAGCCATCTTGACCTGTACACTTTTATAGCTAAATATGCTTACAGGTGTGAACTGAAGCTTAAATCACTCTATGCCATACAACATGTTCCTGAGTGAAATTTTAAATTATTGGATTAATTGTTCTACAGTAAGCATATATTACCATATTTTAAATGGCTAGATTTTATTCCCTATTATTATCTTGCCAAAGTACCTGTTACTTCCTCCCCATCCTTCCTTCAGAGCCAGGGGATGACAGTGAGCCAGGCCCAGAATTCCTCAGCACAGTGTTAATGCCTCTTGAGTTCAGAGCATTGGCCAAGTCACAGTCGATGTTCAGAGGGACCCAGCCCTTCCCGTACCTCTTTCTTACATTTCAAAGGTAGCTCCCTGGTTAGAGGAAGTGGAAATATATCATAGGATTTGGGGATTAAATCAACAGGATTCCAAATTAGGGTATTTTTTTCTGGTGGTTGTTTGATTACATAAATCTTAGTGTTTTGATTTTCTAACTTTTTCTACACTAAACATCCATTCATTGTATAATTAAAATGTCAAAGCCAAAGAGAAAAAATTCTAAAGAGAAATATAGGGATATGCCTCCTTACAGTTAGGCAGGGAATGGGTTCTCGACAATCATTGTTTGTCCACACAGGTTTATTTCCTCTGTCATTCCAAAATCTGAAAAGTTTGGTGGAAAAGAAAACATCCTTTTGTAAGGTTGGCACCACAATTCAGATGGTTGCAAAACCTGACTTTGACTAATATTCACACATGGTGTGAATATTTTTAAGTAGCTATAGAAGTAATAATGTGTTTCGGTAAAGGGTACTTCCTCATATAATATATGCTATGTGAACTGTGTTACCCCTCGAAAATTCAGAATATTCTGAAATCTGGAATACATGTGGCGTTAGGAATTTGGAGCTTAAAACAGTTGCCTAACCCATGAACTTAGGAAGATGCCTGCCTTGTAAATAAGCCCACAGCATTTAGGAACTGGAAGGAAAGGGATTCTCTGGTACGAAGAGGATTTTGGATGGCTTAGGTACTATGAATTTTAACCCATCATTGTATCATTTCAAAACCTGAACCAGTGTTTTATGAAACATGGTCTGATTACCCAGCATTGCTGGATTCTGTGCTGAACAATTTGGAAGTTAAAACATGAATCTTAATTTTCAGGAAAACCTTTTCAAGTTAATAAGGTTGCCAGGTTTTCCCCTTTTCATATATTTATGTGTATGTGTATACGTGTGTGTGTGTGTGTGTGTGTGTGTGTAGCATGCTCAGTTAAATTTGAATTTCAGATAAACAGAAAATAATTTTTTTTCCTTTTGCCCCAAACTGCCATCTCCCAGTAATTCACCAAAATGACAAATACAAAGGGAAAGAGGAGAGACCCCCGCTGTATGTTCTCCAGGCCTTTTTGGGAAACAGAGTTGTGCCTTTGGCCACATACGTGCGAACCTACAAGAAAGGCGATATTGTAGACATCAAGGGAGTGGGCAGTGTTCAAGAAGGAACGTCCCTCCAATGTTCTTGTGGCAGAACCAGAAGGGTCTACAGTGTCACCCAGCATGCAGTGGGCATCCTTGTAATGTACTAAGCATGCTAAGAGCCGAGATAGCTTCCTGAAACATGTGAAGGAAGTGATCAGAAAAAGAAGGAAGCCCAAGAGAAAGGTACCTGCACCCCCCAGAGAGGCACAGTGTGAGAACCAACGGAAAGGGGCCTGAGCTGCTGGAGTTCATCCCCTGTGAAAAGGCACGAGCAGTGTAAGAAAATAAAAGACCTCTGAACTGTTAAAAAATAATAATAAGGATTTTTTGTATAATTATGCCCCATGAATTATTTGGAACATACTTACATTGAAAGATAATTTGCTGTTCACCTGAAGTTAAAATTTCACTGGGTATCCTCTATTTTATTTAGCAGTCATACAAGCTAATAAAGTAGCATCTTTTCAGGGTAACCTTGAATCTGCTTAACAAGCATTGCACACTTAGATATGGTAAATGTTTTTTTTCACTGGCATTCAAGAATTTCTGTGTGGTATTGGAATTCAAATAGAGCCAGTGAGTTAAATTGCAGTTCACCAATACAACTTAAAAGGGAGAAAACTGATGTTACTGTCTTCTCACCACAGATATAGTAAGATGAGCCTTTTATTATTATGTTCCTTCAAGATAATAGGGAACTCTTGTGTACACATTCAGATTATTTATGGTAAATTTATAAATACTCTTGACCATTTGTCTATTAGAAGATAATCATTTTGCATTTGGAATTGAAATGCATCATTTCTCTCTGAATGCATATTCGATACTGGAATCTCTCACAGTTTATTTTTTATTTTACTTGAGGTGTTTAAGCTGAATGTCAAAATTTTGGACAAAGGCAACTGGGATGTTATTTGTAAGAGAGACCTTTTATACTATGAAGCAAAAGTGCTAAGGCCAAATGTTTTAAGAACAATTTCTGGTGGATCCTGTGGTAGAATCTGGTGTCTTCATTAGAAAAGTCAAATTGTACTTGATTGCTTTGCTTCTCACATCATCCTGGGTGATCACCACTGGGTGAGAACCACTGGGTAAATCAGTGGTTCTCAACCTGGCTGCGTATCAGAAAAGGTGGAGAGATTTTTAAAATACTCATTCCTTAGCCTTTCTCCTGAAGTGGAGGCCTGGAATGAGTATATTGAAAAGCTCACAAAAGTTATTCTAACAAGCAGTCAGGGCTAAGAACCACAAAGCCAAATAGCCTGTACTTCATGAGGAAACGGGTCAGCTTCCCTCTCTTCTCTACCTCTAGTTGCTTATAAATATTTCTTGAGTGTGTGAGTAAACAAATGTAAGCCCAATATCATGTACTGATTTCTACTTTTATTTGCCCATGAATAATTTATCTTTGGCTGTAAATATACTTTAGTCTTAAATATACAAAATAGTCAGAACTGTTAATGAATTTGCGCCCTAACCCGGCGTTGCCAGTGCATCAGGAGAGGACAAGCCCGTGGGAGCACAGTGCTGCTGGAAGCCACCATGTCTCTGGAAAGTTCATTCTGTTCTTGGTGTTAGAAGTGTCCCCTTGCACATCTGGGTTTTCCTCCAGTTTCCAATTCCTTGACATCTAAATTTTTTTCAACAAAGTTAAATTTGTTGAAATATTAATAATTTACCTTTATTTATTTCATGAATATAGATTTAGGAGTCTTTAAAAAATATTCTATCTTTCACAATTTAGTGTTTGAAAACAGCACTGTGCCTGTACTAGTTGGAATAGGTGAGTCTGTTTACCACTTTAAGTCTGGGGGAAGAGAATAACACCCAGTTTTAATATTTTACCTGTGAAAGGATGAATCCCTGAACCCTGGAATGCCATCTGATTTGTCCATCAGTTTTACCTTCACTGTAGAAGGTGATACTTTCAGCCCTAATTAACTACTTGTCCAGAGCTAGCTCTCCTTTGAAAACTTCCTGGGCAGTAAATAGAAGAGAGGAATATTAATTTCCTTCTGGCTCAGAAATGGTCTGCTCCTGGCTCTTGCAGGAGTGATGTCACCTCTGTGGGCCTCTGTGATTTATGGCCAGGCCCACCTGCCACTAGTCCTTCTTTCATCCTTCCCCTTGACTTCCTTTGCCCTAGCTTTGGCCCCAGGGAGCTTTCTCTCTGAGACCCAGGTAGTGATCACAGTCTTACTGATAAGTCTCAGAGAAGCTGCAGACGGTTCTGATGGTGCCTGCTTGCGTAATTCTTCTAACGGCCCCCTTGTATAGAATTGCAAAAGGTTTTGAACACCTCAGGAGGAAGGCACTATGTAAACATAAGGTATTTTTTTCCTAGTTGTTTATTTGTGATGATTATTAACAATATTTAAAAGTGGGAGGATCGGAGCAATGGTTTGATTATTTCTTCAGACTGAGACCTGTGTTTTAGGCCAGTGTCTTTTCATATTATCAAATATTGTGTCAGTGTTTTCTATCAAATAAAACTTTAAATTTTAGGGCTTTGAACCTATGGTATTTAATGGAATGAATGGTTTTTCTTATTTGCTTAACTTTCTGTTTGGAACTAAATTTGCTGCTAAATCTGGTGATACAGTATCTAGAAATAGAACTATTTTTGGATAAAATTCTCTTGCTTTGTAAATAGGGCCATCTTTGATCCACACACAGAGGAAATGCATTCTCTTAGCCAAAAGACAAAGGCGTTCTGTACTGCTGGATTTATTAAGGGAAAAAATTATTAATTCTGAAAGTAAAGATTAAATCTAACTGGTACTACGAGTATGTTCAGTTTTACTATGAATTAACACTTGAGACTCCTTTTTTCTATGAACGATGCCATTGCTTTGTCCGATTCCTGCACAAGTGGATGTGCCCAATGGGCAGACTTACCATTGAAGACGAGGGTACTGCCTTTATAGTCTGCTGAGGTTTAAGTTGTAGATTCATTTTGAGGTTGATAGATGAAGTAGGGTTCTCAGTTTTATGACTTCTGGATCTAGTCATTTTGAGAAAAGAATACATTTCTAAATAAAAATATACATTTCTAAAATGCCCTTGAAATTTAAAAATTTAAGCCAAAAATGGAGACTCAAGTGAACTGGTATAGGTATTATTGTCATATAGTTTCAGGCCTAAACCATAACATCTTTTATAAAGAATCTGACTATATGTTTACACAGGAAACCATGGCCATGTGGATAAAGAAGTTAGAGTAAGTATAATTTTATGTGGCTATTTCAGAGCTTCATCCTCAAAAAAAATATATCCTTCTGTGATAGACTTAGAAGCCAGTTTTCTCTCTGACAATTCACATAGAATGAACTAAGGAAAGCAAGGTCGTGGTGTTTTGCTTATTGAGAGTGAAGTTGTGGTAACGCTTCGTAAAGTGCTTCTGTTTAGTCTCAGAGTGATATGCAAGCAGAGAATCAGGTCTCAAATTTACTTGAAGGGTTCAGAGTATCATAAAGGGAACACAAACTGGGAAGACTGGCACTAAACACGTGGAAGTTTTGTATCTCTATTTGCAAGGTGGCATTGTAAGGCCTCATAATCACTGTATTGTGGTATTTGCCTATTACACTCCAGAAAATGTCTAGGGCCACATTGAAGTGTGTGACTTAGGAGGAATTTAGTGTTATCTTCTACTTTTGCTTCTATTCTCTGACTCTGGGTGTTCTCCTTTCCTCTTTATTCACAGACCAGGTTTCACTTACTTTTTAAGTCAGTCATTGTAGGGAAGTTCTTATCTCCACAATAAAAGTCGAACTTTGGTGTCTCTGAACTGCCTGATATACCTTCCTCATGCTGCTTGGTCAGCCCTGCATTTTTACTATCTCACTCAGCCTCTGAATTAGATGCTCTCCTTGGAATCAGATTCTCTAATTGCTCTGAAGTTAAGCTCTGAAAATGTTTCAGATGACCAGGGTATCAGCTCAAGTGCCTAATGTGCCTCTGACATGGGAACAAAATTTCAGTAATTTCCAAAGCTTGCCTGAGAAATGCCTTGAGCAAATGGGACTACCACAGTACTAGAGGCACATGCCTGCTTTTCACTGTCTGGTTCTCTGCCCAGTGACTCTGCAGGGCCATCTTAGGAATTTGGCTGGCATTTCTTTTGTTCTTTGTTGACCATCAATCAACTACCGTTGCTTCCCTGGCTTTTGTAACACGGTGGCAGGAAATAGGGAAGGAAGGAAGGAGGGGTGGAGGTCACTGCCAATACTCAAGGAAGTAGGTTGTGTTTCGAGAATACAGAAATGCGGTCCCTTGTCTTTGCTTCCATTGACACCCCTTATCCTAGTCACTAACATATGTTTCTATGTTCATAGGATATCAAGTGTCTGTGTAAACGTGTTTGTGTGGTCCTTGGGAAATATGCACTAACGTCTGCTTAGGTGTGAAGGTAATTTCTATTCTTCTATTTTCTGATTTCTGAACTTCAGGAGAAGGTAAAGCTTGATGCTGAAAGGGAAAAACTAGAGAGGCTTCAGGAGCTTTACTCCGAGCAGAAGACGCAGCTGGACAATTGTCCTGAGTCCATGAGAGAACAGTTACAGCAACAACTGAAGAGGGTCAGTAGCAAACAGGAATGTGTCAGTTGTTTTTTTGCTTTCTTTTTTTTTTATTAAATTCCACTTACCTCTGACTTCCTTCTTCACATACCATAAAGTTGCTTGAGTTTTGATCATTAGATACTTTTCAAATAGAATATGCATGCTGAAAGTATATATTATTTCATGCTAATCAGTTAAAAGTTCCTTGTTAGAATCTTTCACCTAATGGATAAATGTAAAAACATGTCTGGAGTCATTCTTTGTAATCAAAGAGAGTGATTCCTGACATGTAACAGTCACGGAGATTGTAGCATTTAATCAGCTGACATCTTGCCCTACTCTCTGCTGCATTGTGAGTACTGTTTGCCCTTGAATGTTTTCTTTTCAGCTTGATGTTATACTCTTGTTCAAAAACTATCCTATTCTCTGATTTGTTCCCCACCACTGCTTATTGTAAAGTTTTTCTTTTTCTTTCTGCTTCTTAGTGACATTGAACTTACTAGCACAACAGTCAAACATCCAACATGCAGGGCAGTACCAATGTCCTCAACATCTTCTAATAGGATGTTCATGATTTTTAAAAACTTAGAGCAGCATAGACCTTCTAGTTGAACTTTATCAAGCTGTTTGCTGATCCTGATGCTGGCAGTGTCTAACATGCACACACTCTGAAACCAAGACTTCCTACATGGGTGGTTTCACAGTTCCTGGCAAGGCCACTGTGATTTCATAGACAACGGCTCTGCTTCCTCTAAACAGCAGCCCAGATAAATTGTGACCCTGGGAAACAGTCTTGGACTTTTAAAGGAGTCGCATAATAGTGGTTGGTCCTGAGCGACTAACAGTTTATGATTCCACATGGGTAGGAAAGAAGGCTAGTTTCACTCATGTTATTATGTTTGTGCCTTCTTGGGAATGGGCAAGTTGAAAAATAAGTTAAGATAGCCCACCTTTGAAAGTGTTAGATGACCTTTAGTACAAAAATAGTTGATGCCTCAAGTATCAGTAGATTATGAAAACTTAGTTAAAACTTTTCAATATATTACAGAGGTTGAAAGCATCTTAATAAAGATTACCAAATACAGGCAGATTAAACTGCAGCACATCAGTTTTAATATTTGTTCTTTCTTACAATCTTGAATCAAAGAAAGTTCCAACAGTGTTTCTCCCCCTTTACTAATTTTATTGCACACCGCTAAATTTGCTGTGACAAGATGAAACTTCTCATTCCTCAAGGTCACTGTTCTCTGAAAATCTTGTGGTAAAATGATTAGGAAAAGAATAGTATTTGTAAAATTACTTTAGTTTCTTATTTGTTTGTGTTTATGCCAGTTCACAAAAGAGACTGGGAAACTGGTATTTATAGTTGTTTAATGTTCACTTTCCTGATTACTAAAGTTTCTACATAGTTGTAATACTTTATTTTGAGTCAGAAGAATAGATATATATTTTGTTCTTTCCTTTCTCTAGTTATGTAGTTAATTTTTGTATTCTTTATAAACATTACTTCAAATAAAAATCAGTAGATTCTATTAATAACCTGAACTCGGGCTGGTATAATTGTTGTTTGCTTAATCTAGCTTCTATAGGATATAACTCATAAATTTGTATATGGTCTAAGGATTTGACAGTAAAGGAGTAAAGAAAATGATGCAGTCTGTTCCACTAACGAAAGGCAAAGACTTCTTCCTCTTCCTCTCCAAGTAAAGTGTAATCGTCTTATCATAAAACCCCTTTTCTTAGAGACAGAAACTCGTTTATGGTAGCTTCTGTTCACTTCATATCACGAAGTCTACTAATCCTGTTTTTCAGGAATGATGACCAGAATCCCTTGGCTTAATCAGTAAAAAATTCACTTATTTCATTGGAAGTCCATTCATACTAGGAACTTCCGATGTTATCACAACTCATTTCCCTTCAGACTTCAGACACTTCAGAATACCACTTCGCTACAAAGTTTCCCCAAGGCGTTTATTTTAACTCTCGATTCAATAAAGTTGGTTTTACTACAACAAACTTTATGATCAGGCAAGTTATACAAAATAAAGGAATAGGGAGAACATCATTTTCCTAAACTGTAGATTGTCTCAGACACTTAAGGTAAATGACTTACAAAATGACTTTGTGTATCAACACTGTGGGTTAACGACTGGGCTTCTGCCTCTAACTTATTACTTTAAGAGTCACAATACAGTTTATGTCTGATGCTGTTTCCTGACCTGAGGTTGTAAGTAGTTGACATGGGCTCGACCACTGAATTGTTCTCTGGGGTAGGAGTAGTATGGAAAGGAAAGCTGAAGTTAAATGAGTCTCTCATTTGCCAGGATAAGTTCCACTATCAAATGCAGACAACACCTGGCGAAAACATTTTTCATGTGCTTTTGATATTTACTGAGCTGTCTGGTTGATTTTAGTCTCTTGATTTAAAAAAAAAAAACTATTCAGTGATATCTATGATTAGGAAACCTTTCTTCTCACTGACTGTACAATCAGCTTATAATTTAATTTTGCACAACTCATTCAGCCTCAATGGGCCTCAACATCCTCATATATAAAACGAGGAATTTCTACTGGATGTACCATTGCACCATTGTCTTTCCAAATTCCAAAAGTGTGCAGTTCAAGTGTTTGACTATAACACAAGATGGAAGAATGTTAACAAACCCTGAGCCCCATTAAAATGTGTTTTCAGACTTGGTCTTGAGCTGTTAGATTAGTACTCTGATTCCTCCTGGCATTACACATCTGTTCTCTTATTTCTCTATGCAAAGAAAACATCAAGATATGCGTGTAAACTCTGCTATATAAATTCTCAAAAAAGTTATTGGAAAGAAAAAAGGTATTTGCATTAAATTTTCTTTACTGAGCCGTTATAGCTTTTCACACCTGGTCTTTAAGCTTGCCAGCTGATAGAGGTTTGTAATGTTCCTTTAGTAATGAGGTGGAGCTCAAATTTTCATTCAACTTATCATACACTTGACTTTGAGCTACCTACATATATTATTCTGTGTTCAGTGAAACTACTCCTGCCCCCAAATTCCATCTCCTGAATTCTTATTATCTAATCTCTTTTAAGAGTCTCCCCCAAGTTGTTTTTCTTTCACAGTTTAAGTTTATATACACGCAATTTAACAGTTTAGATAACTGGATCAGATGACTACACCCGTGGAATCCAAGTGTTGAGTTTAGCTTTAGTTTTCAAATTTCCTTCCTAGTGTACTGTTATTTTCATGCAGTAGCTTAAACATTTGCTACAAATAAGTGACTCTGTGACCTTTATGCGGTTAAAATAACATGTTGCATGTTAACCAGATGTGGAGAGGGGGACCCACTAATGTAGAGTATATTGTGAGCCGTCTGTCCACTTTGTAGATGTTTTATAAACTAAAAAGGGGGGGTTATTCAATTTATCTCAATAACTTCTAGTCACAAACCAAGCTTAATGGAGAGACCTTCAAAATGAGTGTACATGCCTGTAGGAATAAATAAATCAGCTAACACTGCTTCAAGACTACAGATATTTTGTTTTGATAGATAATACTTGAATTATCTCTTAATTCCTTTAGTAGTGACTAGATTTGGTCTGAATTTTTTAGTTTCTTTAGAAATTATAACCATGAAATAAATGTCTGAGAAACTTGAAATGTCAGCCAATAACTTGAAACCAAAACCACATTTTGTCTGGCCAATTAAAATGTAAAGAAGTTTTAAATGATAAATTTTTCAAATTGTTTTTCCTGCTCTTAAGCTTTGAGAACACATGGTCTGGTTGATGTAATAACCTTGTTGCTATAGTGTTGGTTTTAATTACATGGTTACATGGTTGCTAATATCTCTTCCATGAATCATTCCCAGAATAACACTCATTTAATACAACAAATATATTCCATTTGATTAAAAGATTTAATTTGTCATTACTTACATAAAAAACAGGTGAATGGAGCTAAATACTGATACAGATCTAATTTACCATATGTTTATTTTTCTGACTCTTTTTGATGTTTTGATTGAAAAATATATGTCCTAGCTCTTTTACCTGTGTACAATTGCAAGCCATGTAGTTCAGCTGGCTTTTCCTTTTGGCCATAGCTTATTTATAAATTATATATATTTTTAAAAATCTATGTATACTACATTTAGAGCTCTGTCAAAGTCTCCAAAAGTCAGGGGGCAGGTGTTTTTTTAAAAAGTAGATTGGAGAATAATTCACACAACACGAACCAATTTTGCATAGATGCAGATCATTCTTATCCTGAGACATTTCATACGTTGGAGAATGCCTGTTCTAGACCCTCTGATTTTTATGATTTTAATCTTTCTTAACTGCCGTAGGATTATCCACAAAGTAGTGGTATGTAATCTTTTGAGTCACTCTTTGTGTCTGATGAAAGCTGTTGTTCTGTTCTTTCCACTGAAAAGGTTTATAATCAGTTTTAAGGGATTTACAGAAACCTGGTTTAAGAACCCCGGTCTCCAAATATTTTTTATTACATTTCTCTTCAATAAAATTATGTGAGCATGCATCTCTATATATATTATATAGAGCATATATATATATTTATGCATGCTCAAAAATATATATTTATTTTAAATAATGTACATATACTATTCTACAGATGTCCATTAAAAAAACATTTGTTTAGACATTATAAAAGAAGACTTCTGGGCAAGATGGAGATGTAGGTAAACGCAGCTCGCCTCCTCACACAACCACAGCAAAATTACAGCTCAACTACAGAACAAATATCACTCAGAACCACCAGAAAATCAAGCTGTGTGGAAGTCCAACAACTAAGGAATGAAACAAACCACATTCATCCAGACGGACCGAAGTGATGAAGGGGTGGAGGCATGGAGACGCAGGACAGTCTGGTCTCAAACCCACATGTGATGGACATAAAACAGAGGGACACCTCAGGGGCGAGGAATCCCAGACCCACATCGGATCACCCAGCCTAGGATTCTAGTGCCAGGAAGATAACTCCCCACAACTTCTGGCTATGAAAATCTGTAGGGGTTGGGTAGGCGGAAGAAACTGCAGGACTCTCAGGTGGCTCCTCTTAAAGGGCCTCGCACCACACATGGACTTACTCAGACTCACTCCCTCTGAGCTCCAGCACTGGGGGAACACCTTGAAGGGGACTGTTGGCATACCAGGAGGAACTGAATCATCTGGCGTCAGGGCAAGAGCTGGGGGACAGCTTCCTGCCAGACAGAACTGCAGACAGCAGCCATTGAACCTTTTCTGAGCCCTCCCTGCCACAGAGCTACAGTGTGGCAGCACCATATCTGAATCCCCAACAACCTGGCTCACACGGTAAGCCCTGCCCTGACAGTTACATAAGGATCTGCCCCATCCAACTTATAGGCACACCTGAGCTGGTAACGGTGGCTTTTCCATAGGAAGGGCTGGGCTAGGCACAGGCTTTAGACTTTCCTTAATCTGCTCAAACATGCAACAGCTGAGCCCAGCCCCCATACCTCTCTTGCTGAGTGGCCCCAGGCCCAGCATCAGCAGCAAAGCTATCTGCAGATCATTTTATAGCTTATGCCAAGGAACCCCCGACAGAACACAGGTGGAGGCTGACCTTGGTCTGCACCACCCAGGAAACTGCAGAGCCTGCACACCCCGTGGACATTTACAAACCATGGCAAAGCACCACCCAACCACCTCCACAAGCCACAGGAGGGAGGTGGTTGCTATACAGGGGTGTCAGCCAGTCCTACTAGCTCTCTGGCCTGGGTAAATCCCTCCCATTGACCTGTTGAGAGCAATCAAGACTCATCTACAAGAGGAGGCAATACTCAGCCCATATGGAGGGCACACCTGGAATACCCAGCTTGAGGGGTAGAGGAGGCTGAGCCACTGGACCCTGCAGGAAACCTGCTACAATAGGCTATGCTACCAAGACACGGAGTCAAAGAAGCCCTACATAATATATAGAAAAAAAAACCACAGGAGGCCATCAAAATAAGGAAACAAAGAAATATGGACCAAATAAAAGAAAAGATCAAAGCTCCAGAAAAAGAACTAAACAAGATGGAGATAAGCAATCTTATCCAATGCAGCGTTCAAAACACCAGTTATAAGGATGCTCAGGGAACTCAGTGGGTACTTCAACAGCATAAAAAAGACACGGGCAGAAATGAAGGTTACACTAATTGAAATAAAGAACAATGTACAGGAATCAACAGTGGAGTGGATGAAGCCAAGAATTGAATCAATGATTTGAAACATAAGGAAGAAAAAGACATCCAATCAGCACAGCAAGAAGAAAAAAGAATCCAAAAAATTGAGGGTAATGTAAGGAGCCTCTGGTACAACTTCAAATATTCCAACATTCACATCATAGGGGTACCAGCAGAAGAAGAGAAAGAGCAAGAAATTGGAAACCTATTTGAAAAAAAATAAAGAAAATTTCCCTAACTTGGTGAAGGAAATAAACATCCAAGTCCAGGAAGCACAGAGAGTCTCAAACAAGATGTACGTAAAGAGGCCCACACCAAGACACATCGTAATGAAAATGCCAAAGGTTAAAGAGAAAGAGAGAATCTTAAAAGCTGCATGAGAAAGCAGAGTTACCTAAAAAGGAGTGCCCATAAGACTGTCAGTTGATTTCTCAAAAGAAACTTTTTAGGCTAGAAGGGACTGGCAAGAAGTATTCAAAGTGATGAAAAGGAAGGACCTAGATTGCTCTGTCCAGCAAAGTTAACATTTAGAATCTAAGCGCAGATAACGTGCTTCCCAAGAAAAGGTAAAGCTAAAGGAATTCATCATCACCAAACCATTATTATATGAAATGTTAAAGGAACTTATTTAAGAAAAAGATCAAAACTATTAACATTATAATGGCAATAAATACACAATTATCAACAACTGAATCTAAAAAACAAACTAAGCAAACAAGTGGAACAGAAACAGAATCATAGATAAGGAGAACATTGGGATGGTGACCCCTTGGAAGGGAGCTCTGGGAGAATGGGGGAAAAGGTGAAGGGACAAAGCAGTACAAATTGGTAGTTACAGGATAGGCAGGGGATGTTAAGAGCAAGTATAAGAAATGGAGAAGCCAAAGAACTTGTATGCATGACCCATGAACATGAACAAAGGAGGGGGATTGCCAGAGGAAGTGTGTTCTGCTGGGTGAAGGGGGGCAGAGGGTGAAAAATTGGGGCAACTGTAATATACTAATCAATAAAGAATAAATAATGAAAAAAAGAAAACTAAAATATAAAGAAGCTCTAATATTTTCACATTTTAGGGGATTGTGTTGTGTGCCATTTGGGGTACATCTTTCCCCCTAAGGCCCCTCTGATCTGTTATGCGTGCCAACTTCTTTCGTACAGTCAACAACGTTTACACTAAACTCTCATTTGAAAATTTGTGGAAAAATAATAATTTTCTCAAAAGACTGTCACACCTTTGGTCTGCAGATAGTGTTTAGGTCATTTACTAAATTCTTTTTATATTTTGTGATCCATTTTAAAGTCACCTAGTAGATTTAAAACAAGAATTTCCATATCCACAAAGCAGTCTAAGATCAATGGTGAAATAAATGTGCCCCTCATCACCTGTGCCCCAGTCCCTTTCAATTCCAATAACAGTCTCTGCACTGGAGGTGCAGATTCTTGCCCTGTTCAATGTTGTAATTCAAAAAAATATTTGGACTATTTGCTTTTAATAATTTTTGTCCACATTAAAAAGGCCGCAGCCATTCTGGTATGTCGTGTTTTCATTTGCTTTTCTCCAAAGGACGCTGACCTGTTGGATGTTGAGAGCAAACACTTTGAGGACCTGGAATTCCAGCAGCTTGAGCGCGAGAGCCGTCTAGACGAAGAAAAGGAGAACCTGACCCAACAGCTCTTGCGTGAAGTGGCTGAATATCAACGTAACATTGTTACTAGAAAGGTACTTTTACCAGGTGTCATTCAATGCAAAAATCATAATATACCCCTCTCCATGTGATAGTAATCTTTGTCAATGTACCCATCTTTACATCTGAATATTTTTGTATATTTAATTACATATCACATTTGACAATTATGGAGCTTGCCGTTTATATGCCAAATGCTTTAAATGCTTTAAACTAGATAAATATACATGTTACAGTCATCTATTTTTTTCTTTTATGTCAAAACCAAGGCAGTGAAAAATGAGAAATTTAGATATTTTTTCTAAATTACTTCCTTTTGCAATCATCATAACTAAATACAGAATAATTGTATGACCAAAGTCTATTTGGAAATTTTCTCTGTCCATTGCTCAATAGTTCTCAAAGCTGGCTGACAGCTTGTTACCCTTAGAAATAGCCCCATGGAATGCCATGCACATTACTGTCTCCACCCGGCCCAGAATTCAGCTCTTGTTTCAGAATTTAGAATCACACCCCAGCACTCTGGACCTAATCCCATAAAATTGAGGGAAGGGAAGATGGAGAAGGTATCTTCTTAAGATCTGTTTAAATAAGAAATTTTATTGTTTTTTCAATGAGGCATCTCCCCGGATGATGTCAAAAATTCATTGAAAGTCTAAAACAAGATTTCCTGTTGACTTCTGGGTTCTAAAAATAGACTTTAAATCACCTGAACTGTGTTGGCCTTAGGTGAGGAAAACCCATGAGCTTGGCAGGTCAAAGAAACGGTCTCTGAGTAATAACCACTGCCAACTGTCAATGAAGACGTGCTCACTGTTATTCCCGCCGTGAACACCTTTTCTCCCGTTTCCAGAACAGACTGACAAACCTTATGTATCTTTTCTATGATCATCTTTTTTTTGTACAGGAAAAAATTTCTGCATTGAAAAAACAAGCCAATCACATTGTCCAGCAGGCTCAGAGAGAACAAGACCACTTTGTGAAAGAAAAGAATAATTTAATAATGATGCTGCAAAGAGTAAGTATTTTCTTTTCAGTGCTGGCTGCAATAAAACACAGGTTTCAATTTGGGGAAAGTCATTTTGTTCAAAGCAAATGCCTTTTAATAGCGCACAGTAGATTGTAATTTAAAGATGACTTTTTAATATGCGTGTTTATTTAATCATCCACATTAATAGGCTGATGTTCTGAGAATAACTAACTATAATTCAGAAAATAAGCAAGGATATATTCTTTGTTTCTTTCAAAGTATGAAAATCCCAAGTGTAGGAAATCTGTTTTCTGATTTTCTGTTTTTGAAGAAATCATATTTTTCTTCAAATAAGTAAAACATGTTATGTTTTTTTTTTATGGCTGTCAAACATTTTGACTCAGCTGCTCTGGTGTTTTGAACTCCAGTTCCTTCCATGGGGCGGTCTTCCTAGCAAATGCCACCTGGATTTGGTTTAATTTAATTAGTGAGGTAGGCACCCCCATGTGGGCCTCAAGGTCATTCTCACCAAAGGGACTGTGTTCACATCCTGGCACCTAAAGAGACTACATGGGAAGGGATTCCTCTGCCCAAACTACAGTCAGATCTTGTGAAGTGGCCATAGTCTACTTTCAGGAGTAAGGTACGAAAGTTAAAGGTGATGGGGCTAGTCTCCCGACAGAGCCTTGCATGCAGGCCAGTCCTGTGAGTGTGACCCTTGAGATCATAAAAATATGAGGTAGACTCAGAGTGGTGTGCAGAAAAAAAATACAAATCCAGAATGATGCATTAAAGTTATGAGGCTGTACCATGATCCCACCGAGAAGAAATGTAGCAGGAATCTTCCCATTTTATCAATTTTTGGTTTCAGAAGAGAGAAAAATTGATCTTTTATATAGAATTATGAGTTTAATCAGGGCACCTCTGCAGCCCACACCGATCAACAGCAGTTCCTCTCCTCTTGCTTCTGTGGTACCCACAAACCTGTGAATGGAGCCATATTCTCCACTCCTATCTCTTGCTCCAGGAGTGAACCCTGCTTAAGTGCCATTAGCCTCCCCACCACCATTTTACCCTTCCACACGATAGTCAAAGGTACAGATTGAATTATATAGTGTAATATGTAGTATTTAAGCAGTTTCTGAAATTTTAGCAAAAACAAAAAGGTTTCTTAGGAATAAATTTTTAAAAATGGGTAAGCACCATCACAAAAATACCATTTTCTTATTAAAGATATATAAAATATAATTCTATTGTAAAAATTGTGGTCCATAAGTATTAAGATTTTTATTTTCTCTAATTGATCTATAGATACATCTCAATCCCAATAAAAGTCCCAACAGACATTCTATAGAGACTAACAGGTTGCTAACACTTAGCTGCTCCTCATCAACTGTGGATTCTGTATCTGTGAATTTGCTGCCTCACTAAAATTTATTTGTAATCCCCAAAGTAAGAGCTGTCATTCAGTCATCCATGGACATGCACAGAGCAGGGAAAAGTTTGACTCACTGGACAAGCACATTCCCTGCTGAGGTTGAGCAAGGTACCCTCTGCTTCCTTGCTCAGCTCTCATATTATAAACAAGTGTCCTTTTTGGTGAACTATTTAGTGCCATGTTTTCACACTTTTGTGGGGGGTTTTTTGTGGTGATTTTGCCATGGGAAATGGCTTGCAAGCACAATGCTAAAGAACTATCTAACGTTCATAAGCACAAAAGGGCTATGATGTGTCTCCTGGAGAAAATACGTGTGTTAGGTAGGCTTCGTTCAGGCATCAGTTGTTGTCCTGCTGGCTGTGGGTTCCATGTTAATGAGACTACAATATATTAAATAATGTATTTTTAAACATAGACATATAAAGTTATGTATTGATCAATCAGTTGCTGAAAATATGACCAGAAGCTCGCAGACACCCAACACTGTCATTTCCCTAGGAATAAGGGGCAGTGTTCACTGATTCAGGGTTCATGGCAGTATAATAGAATGTTAACTATGCAGAAAATGAGAATCATCTGTGTACAAAAATGCAAAGGGTGAAAGACATAGAGATCAATGGAAGCACACAGGGAGTCTACAAGTAGCCCACACATATACTGTCTATTCATTTTTGACAAAGGCTCCAAGACAGTCTAGTAGAGAGAGGATAGTCCCTCCAACTAATGGTGCTTGATCAACTGGGCAAACAAGAAAGGAGTGGAAGCTTAACACCATCCATTCTCACACCATATATGTAAGCTAATTTGAGAGAAATCATAGACCTAGACCTAAAAACTGAAGTGATGAAGTTTCCAGAAGAAATTATAGGAGTGTAAGTCCTCCTTCAGAGCTTTGGGGTAAGGAAAGGCTTACCACATTTTTTCTTAAAGGAAAAAGGAACATTTTTAAAGGAAATGACAAAGGACTTTTATCCAGAATAATTAAAAATGTCTATGACGCAATAATATTATATGAACACTCAATAAATATTTTTAAAAGCAGGCAAAAGACTTGAATACAAACATTTCACAAAATATATATGAAGAGTTATTAAGTCACATGAAAAAGTATTCAACATCATTAATCATCAGGGAAATCCAAGGTTGACTAAACTTAATGGATTTTGTGTTCCTTCAGGAAAAGGAAAATCTCTGTAATTTGGAAAAGAAATACTCCAGCCTCTCTGGGGGGAAAGGGTTTCCTGTCAATTCAAATGTGCTAAAAGAGGTAAGCTATGATTTTACATGTTTGCTCACATCACCTTAGACATCAAGAGATGTGCCTCAGTTTTACGTGATTAGCTAACTAGACAAAACATTAAACAAAACATTAACTTAAATGACTTTGGAAAGTACTCGTTGTGTGGATGGCTCTCCTGCCTTTCATTATTTAGGCTTTGAGGATCAAGGGATTATCTTTGTGTCTAATGTGAATGTCCTGTGTGTGTGTGTGTGTCTGTGTGTGTGTGTGTAGTGTGTACTTTGCTTTACAATGATATGGTGGGTTCATTTGAAGTTTCAAGAGATTTAGGATCCAGACCAAGGTTAGTCTTCAGTTCTCTTTTCTCCCTGCATTTTCTTTTCTCAGTTTCACCTTTACTTTACTTTACTTCATTTCTTCTACATCTTCTAAAACATGAAAATGTCCCTTTACATTTGAGGAGGTAGTCTGGTTTCTTTCTTTTCTCTACCTCCTTTTGTTTCACAATGTCATTTCTGCTATTTTCCGTCTACATTGGGAAATCCTATTTACATTAAGCTATGCACACTCTTTACCCCAAACATCCATCTTCCCCCAGCCCCTGTTACCCCTCTCTCCCTAGCATCTTTTTCAAGAGCTACACTGCTACAGTGGTAGGCTATTTTAACTAATTTGGAAAAGTATGACCTTGACTGGGAAATATTTTCTTTATATTTATTTTTTTCAAAAACTAAAGAAAAAGCTTGTTCTGCATAAAAATTGGTATAATGGCAACCCCTTTATTTATAAATTGCTTTTTAAAAAGACATCAGAGCTAAAAATTCCTACACAGAAATCTTTTGTCTGTAGGCATGTAAAGTAAGTGTGCATCATGTAATAACTGTGCTTAATGTGTACCTCAGATGCATTTTGTGAAATATTTCTATAAAAGCTTTATTAGAGCATTCAGTTTCATGGTTTCTCTCTCCTTACTGACAACATGGAACTGGCGGATTCTGTGGACAAAGGGTGGTGGTGAGTGCAGTGTAGCGGGATAAGATAATGCCAGTCAGGTGGACGGGAAGCTGGGTTTTGAGTCATGTCAAAGACACTTTGTGCGTATGTGGTTTACTTTATGTGGATACGAAGCCCTGGAGTGGTTTTAAGCTTGGAGGTGACATTATTTGAGGTCCAGTTGTTAAAGATCACTCTGGGCAACTCCACTTGGATTATGAGAAGGAAGAGGAGGTGAAGATGCCAGGAAACCAGTGTGGCAGTGATTGCAATAGTATTGGCTAGAGCTGCTGGTGGCTTGCATCTGAGCAGTATCACGGAGATGGAGAAAATTAGCTGGGTACAGATATATCTTGGAACCAGAGTTGACAGTTCTTGTTGATAGACTGGGTGGAGATGAAGTAAATTACAGAAGGTGTCAGGAGTGATGCCATTATTTGGTTTCGAATAATGAGGTTGATAGTGAGTACCTTTCCCTGAGATGGGGGGTCTGGGGTAGGAATTGGTTTAAGAGCATTTGACTCTGGACACACTGAGTTTGAAGGGCTTGTGGCATCCAAATGAGTTACATAGGCTTTAGGGTCTCTTTTAGTCTTAGTAGAAGAATAAATCTTTCCTTTTCAATTAATGAGTTCTTCTTTTTCTCTGCAGACTTCCTGGTGTGAAAAGACCATTTGGCTTTTTGATTATTTTTGCGTGTCCGCAGCTCTCATGTTTGTTGAGTCCCAGTGTGTTCTCTTTCATGGGCCAAACTGACTTGACTCACAAGATGTCTGATTGTCTCTCTTCCTTTCTGTATTTCTTTCTTTCTGACTCTCTCTTTTATTTTTTCTCTCTGTTTTTTTAAGGAGTGATGAATTTCTATCTAACTCTTTTAAACAGGTGCCACTTTTGATAAACAGCATACATTTTTGAAGTAACTAATTGGATTGTATGGTCTGTGACTCATATAAGGAATGAAATCTTGATTTTGAAACATTCTACAATCAGCTGAGTAAAAGAATCACTCAGAGTTGCTACTCTTCATTCTGACTCGTTATCAAAGATGAAATGAAATTTGACAACCCAGTTGTTTGCTCCCTTTCTTCAATTTAATCTTATAAATCTTTGCATAGTATCCATTGCATTTTTTGTTAAAAAGTATAATTTACATACATATACACCCCAGACGGAAATTAACAAAGAATTATACTGTACTAGTTAATGTCTACAGAATTATCATTTCAAGTCAAAGGAGTATTGATAGACAGTTTTTATCTTACTAAATATTTTTTGCATTTTCTAAATTTTTTATAATGCACTTGTATTATCTTTATAATAAGAAAAATAATATTATTTTTAAAAACAACCGATATGCTCCCAAAGACTAAGTCCAAAATGTTTATACTTATTAATTTTTATCTTTACTGTCAAAAGAAAGGAGGCTACTGTTTTTTATTTGCTTTTGTGAGTTCTTTTTAACTGAGTCCTGCCTATTTATTTCATCTTCGTTTGCCTTTTTCTTTTTTGAGCTTGCTGTTAAACCTGAGTATTTTTCATCTGGGGTACACTTGACTGGTTTTCAATACATGATTCTTCCATCAGCTAAAGCTGGTTCTTCATCTGCTTTGGCGGTCTTTATTTCTGCTTTAATTTTCATGACTTCCTCAGCTGACAGGTTTCCCTTTTTTAAAATCACCACTTGAGGCTGTTCACCTTCTTTGTCACTGTGGTCACCATCTTCATCTGGGAGCTGAGGCTGGACTCCCTTGGTCTCCGTGGTGGACCCTTCCCTGCAGCTGACCTGTTCCTTGAATTGGGCCAGGAACGCCGGTTGGGCTGGCTGCATGTAACACACCTGGTTCCGTTTGTTCCCCATTGCATTCTGATACCTCCAATTTATAACAGTCCATTCCAGCTTTCTCCACTTTGTCATAATTATAAATTATTCTAAGTAAAAACCTTGCTTTCCAGCCTGGGATTTTTGTCTCATCAGCATAATGACATCTTGCCTTTCTCAAAGCCATTTTTAGAAAAGAAAGATGGGCTAATAGAAGACTTTACTCATTAAATTGAACAGTTTTACTTTTGAAGGAGATATTATTTTATACTCTTTATTCTTTTTTCATACTGTTTTATTGGTGTGGTGAAAATCATTGGTTTGTACAATTACTTTTCACAAAAATTTACAAGTGCCATTTCCTCAAATATAAATTCAGGAGTTTTGAAGATAATACATTTTGATTCATGGATATATTCTCTATGCTGAACCCAAAACTGAACCTTGAATTTAAAGTAACTGGAAATTCACTGTCCTGGGGTTAAAGTTGGGCATTGGGGAAGCTGCCTTGAATTGAAACACCCTCAAGTTGTAGCTCTCCACTTTAGGGTGTGTATGTGTGTGTGTGTGTGTGTGTGTGTCTTCATTTGTCTTTCTACGGAGAGCTCACTGGAGGACAATGTTGTTTTTACTTTCACTTGGTTCAGATGCCTAAAAGCTGGATTCCATTACAAATAAATTACTGCTTTACAAATATCTTAGAGCCAAGACCAATTGTCCTGAGCCCCTTTCACTCACACTTTAATTAAAATGTCAGGAAGCAGAAGAACAAAAAATCTAAAAATAGAGATTTGTGGAAAAGGCTCTTGAATTAGAGAGTGAATGATTACAGTGTCAATTTTATATCTGAGATTTGTGTGGGTGTGATTATTTTAATGTTATGTAGTGACAACCTCGTTCAGTCAACAGAATGAATGCTGATACTTCTCGATATTTTAAAATTGAAGGTGTTGGGTTATTTATGATATAGCCTTCTTGATTTTACCAGAAAATAATTATTTTTAATGTTTGGAATACCATTTTTAATGATTAAGCACCATAAACCCATTTTGATTGCTGACGAGTACCTGATGAAACATTTGATCATACCACAGATATCTGGCTGTGCCGCTCTAAGCTAACTCCATTGTGTTAGAGCATTAATACTCTCGCATGCCTCAGCTTTTGCTTCCTTTGTGTTTGACTTCTAAATTCCTCCTTTTAGGGCTATATCAGTGTAAATGAAATTAATGAGCCATGTGGCAATTCCACGAATCTATCCCCTTCCACTCAGTTCCCTGCTGATGCTGACGCTGCTGCCACTGGGCCTGCCACAGCTGTACTGGTGAGCCAGCCACAAAATAAAGAGGTGTGTTGGCATGACATTCCATCATCCACTGCTTTCTTCATGTCGGAAATTAACACGGGGTAACCGAAAATGAGGGCATTTGTGACAAATATGTGTCTTTTTGACCAGAGGGTCAAAGTGATGTTGCGTTTGAAAAATATACCAATTTGGGGCACTGCTCTCCCAATTCTAGTCCTAGAAACCATGAAATATGTGGGACAGAGTGGACTACTGAAATAAGTTCAAAAAAATAAACTCTGTGTCTAAGTACTGTAATGTGATAGTTTTCTTAAAAATCAAGTCTTTCTAAAATTGTTGAATTGAGTCACCTTTCCAGTTTGATTTGTTTTTTCTATTAAGTTTTGCAGTATGGACCTTTTTAAACTATGTGGAAAAGGGCAAATAATAGTAAATGAAAATACCTTCTCCTGATCTAAGTTGTTTGCAGTTTGGGGTTTTAACAGGAGGCTAAATGGGAAGATACAGCCCATCATTTGTGATTTCTTGATTAAAATAGAAGAAAAGAGAACAATCAGATTATTGATTTCATTTCTTTGTCATTATTCTTTCATTTTATGTGGACACATATATACTTTTTCTTTTTCCTATAAAGCAAAGATCACCTGTCTGTCCCGGATTTATGTTTCCTTCTACCCTTTCTCCTCATCCTGTCACTCAACCTCCATCAGCCCCTTGGCCTGAAGCCCTGGCTCCATCTGTCGATCCTTTCCCCTTAAATGACACTCCTCCTCCTCTACCAGCTAAGAAACACAGAAGGCAGCAGCAGCAGGAGCAACAGGTAATTAGCAACTGGTGTTCAGGGTCTGGGAATCTTTTCTTCAATTTTTCCAAAGAAATTCTTTAAAAAGACAAGATGCATCCTCCTTTGCTGATTTTCTTGTTAAAGAACGCTTAGCGTGTTCTAAGGGTGCTGGGAGTGCTATAAAGTTTGAGACCTTGGCTGTGTGCTCTTAACTTGATATGTGGGAGTTAGTTTTATATCCTCATCCTTCGGTTTCCGCCCAATCAGAAGTCCACAACCTACCTCAGGTGTTTTTCAAGATAGTAACAGTTACTGCCGTAAAATCCACAGTATAAAAATTTGTGTCAACACAAATTTTTCACACATTATTTAAATCATGATAATAGACATCATTTCCTTGCCATGTGTCAAAATTTGCTAAACATTTTACAGACAGAATCTCATGTCTTCTGACAATCCGGTGAAGTAAACTTCCCTCCACGTTGCCGTCTGGGGAACTGAGGCCCCGTGCAGGTAGCTTATCCACGGTCACCCCGGAAGTCGTGCTTCCGGCCCCTGGAACAGCAGTTTATACTCACCAGATTTTTAAAACTGGTTTGTTATTCTTGATGTTGCCCTTTTTTTTACTACATTTAGTGCACATTCATGCTTGGGTATTTAAAAAAATCTGTTTTGAGCCTCCTTTCAACTATAATTCAATTCCTATGTGAATTTGGCTCCAGAAGATCCTAAGGAGTTGGAGACAGTAGTCCCCAAAGTAGACAACTCTTGGTGTGCTATGCCCAGCCTTTACACTTCTTGAAGGTACCTTTACTACTCTTACCTTTGTTAAAGGACTATATGTATCCACTACTTTTAGGTTAATAAATATTAGCTAATATAAGTAGATAATGGTAAAGTTAAAATGCAAATTGGCATGTGTGAAGGATAATAAAACTTTGGTAACTCAAATTTGCATTATTTTTACATATTTCAAAAGCCCTAGTTTAGTATGGAAATAACCAAACCTAAAGAAACTTGAGTTAGGGAATAACTTTACCATTGAAGGCATTTTTTTTTGAGAGGCCAAGAAAAATTTGGATAAATTTCAAGTTGGCAAAAATTTTGCTGTTAGAATCTGGAAAAAAAAGAGAAATAGTCAACAGGAGGACTTTTTAATGTTCAGAATTACTATGGGGGCTTCTTGGCCAAGATCTTTTTAAAAATAAAATAACAATCTAGAAGAATGCCTTATGTGCAAATGTTATGTCCATTTGGAGTGTGTTTATGTGCCTGAAATAGTCTTCCAACTTTGAAACAACTCCCCTGTTTACTCGTTCTTTCTCTTCATCTTCTTCCTCCTCCCTTTTCTTGTCCTCCTCACACTGGGATCTGTGCCACCACACAGAACTGTCCAGACAAGACAAGGGGAGACACTGCTTACTTGATTTGTCCACTGGCTGTTCCGCCATCCACATGGCAACCATCATAATAATTTGTAAGTTGTCCTGAGGCCCCAAGGCAGCAGGCACTCATTATGGGAGTGAAAGGTAGATTATTTTCTTTTGTTTCTAGGTTCAGAAATAAATTCTCCCAGTGCCTGTGTATCTTACCAAATGCAAGCTAGCCCAAGTCTGTTAGTGAACACAAGTATAAGTTGAATTTAAAGAAGAAAATCTGTTGAAGTTCCCAAACTTCTTTGTGAATGCATACTTCTTAATTTCTTCTGTGACCTGTTTCAATTAGTCAAGTTTTGCTATTCTGCTTTACATTTGCGTTTAAAGCACTTTAGAAGTCTGGAAGAGAGGAAAAAACAGCATAAAGAAGGCCTCTATCTGAGTGACACTTTGCCTCGAAAGAAAACCACAGCTTCCATATCCCCACATTTCAGCAATGCTACTCTGGGGAGAAGCACCGCCCCAAAGGTAGGACATGGGGAGAACCATGGGCTCCACTTTCAGGGAGTCTTCTTGTCATTGTGTTGATTGATGTGCAAAGGTCCTTAAAGAAAATGCTAAATAATAAACCATTAAGTTTGCTTGTTGGGCAGACATTATGACTAAATTGCATTTTCTTTCTTATTCAGAAGACATTTGGAATTGTACACTCTGGGACCAAGAACCTGGTCCAGGGTATTTTTTTTACCATCACCACACAAGTGGCAGGTGGCATTCATGTGGCAGACTCCCATGGCTGCATCCCAGGTCTGGAAGTTGGAAGATATAAGCTCTAGATTACAGGAGTAATAGCACCAGTTCTGAACCTGACACTGGGCTAAGTGCTTTATGTGGATTGTCTCATTTTAAAAACCAGCAACACTATTCAGTACTAATTGTTATCCCCATTGTACATATGGATAAACTGAGGTATGAAGAAGCTAAGTGACTAGCCAAGTACCCTCAGCTGGTCAGCCACGAAGCTGGAATATGAACCCATGTGGTCCGATGCCTAAAACCTCATTCATGTTCTGCTGACGTGCCTGAGAGGTCATTGCAGGAAGAGGAGGAAGGCAAGTGAGAAGGAGGATCTGAGGGGGACAGGCTTTGGGACCCTTCCTTTGACCTTTATCAGAGTAACATTTTAATCTATTTTATAAATTGGTGTTCCAAGTATATTTTACATAAAGGATTTTGCTATTAAAGAGACGGCTGAAACCACTAGGGGAGTTCATAGTCTTCTCCAGCTTTCAGGCTACTAGGTAGCTAGGGGTGGATGGGAATTGGTGCGCTTGGTACAGGATAGGTCTTCTGTGTTCTGGTGCACGCTGTGCATGTGTGCCTGCCCTGCATCTGCCCTCTGCTCCTTATGCATGAAGAGCTTTGAGTTGTTCTTGAAGGGGGTTTTGGAGAACAGGTGTTGTCCTCACCTTTTGGAATTGCTGCTGCTGACAGAATCGCTGTGATGTGGAGACTTCCATGGAGCTCCTTGGGAGGAACAGTGACTGGCCTTCACCATGGAACGTCCATAAATGGGATGGAAGACCTCTCTCCCCTTCCCTCTGCACTTAGATAGGAGCTGTGGAATCAGGGATGTCGTGTCCTGAAGGACCATTTGAGCTGCAGTTGCTTAAGTGTTTCTGCTCACCCCCACATTCTCACAGGCTCACATGCCCCTGGGACAGAGCAACAGCTGTGGCAGTGTGCTCCCTCATTCACTGGCGACCATGACCAAAGACTCAGAGTCTCGGAGGATGCTCAGAGGTACGTAGCTGTAAAAGCAAATGTGGTGTCTTTTGTTAAGCATTAGAATTTTTCAGAGACAGAGGGAAGGAGAACAAGGTTGAGGCTCATTGGAAAGGGCATCAAGCAAAGTCCTCAATTTTACTCTTAACGTGTTCCCTTTGTGAGAGGGGTGTACTGGATGGGACAAATGTAGGTTTATGGTTGTGAGCATGCAAAACACAGTTTATCCTTGTACTATTATTTAGTAATTATTATTTCCCATAGGAACAACTGTAAACCTATTGTTGCCCCCACCCTGTGTATATACATATATTGTTCAAGTTGTACAAAGGTAACTTTTCCTATATATGCATATGACTGGTTGCATAAATGTAATAGTATTCTCAAACCAGAAAGGTTTCTAGAGAATTACTAACCTTTGCATTTGATAGAAAAAAAGAAAAGAATGACCGCTGAGATCCTAAGTTACTCACCCGGTTTGTGGATGAGCCACTGTGTTGACCCATGTGCTAAAGATTCATTGAGCTGGCACAGTAAATAGAGCACTAGTGGCCCAGGACAGAAATCTCTTGGGACTTTTAATGTGGTTTGAACCTTTATTCTCTGTGGTTACTAGGTTTCAGGTAGGTTTTTGATTCTCAGCGTATTTCATTTCTTTATAAAAATACATTGCATGCATTTGTAATGAGGTTCTCAAATAGTCCTTATGGGACTAGAAGAAAGTACGGCAATGCAGTTCCCACTGTGAGATTCTTGTTGAAAATATAGATTTATTGTGTTAACATAGTTGTTTAGGCCAACAACTTGTATTGGCCCTCACTTTTGAACAGGTATGGTGCTAGAGACCAGGAATGCACATGAATGACACGACCCTTTCCCTTGAAATGCTTATAGTCTAGTGAGGGAGAAAGACACATAACAGATAATTTTAATACAATGTGGTAAATGCAGTGATGGAGGTATGCTAGGATGTAAGCGTGGAGGCTGACAGAGTGATGGGCATTTAGCCCTTAGATGTATTCATGCACTAGTGGGATTGAAAGCCATCCCTCCAAGAAGGCTGCCATTCATTTCTGACTCTCAGCCTCTCTGCCAATGATATCAGGATAATCACTGATTTTTCTATCAGAAAAAAACCCTAATATATATATATATATATATATATATATATATATATATATATATATATGAATTCTCGTGTGTATATATATATATGTATGTATATGTAATATGTATATGTATGTATATAACTTTCCTATATATATTCATATATATCACTTGAGTGAGGTTTTTAATATTTACTAGAAGTAATTTAAGAGTTAATAGAGGTGAAAAAGAGTTAATAGAGGCTATAGTGGTCATAAGAGAGGTTTGTAATGTATGGTATGCTTGTGTTAACATTTAAATCAAATACATTTGATTGAACTCTTTTATTTTCTTTTTTTTTAAGATTTTATTTATTTATTTTTAGAGAGGGAAGGGAGGGAGAAAGAGAGAGAGAGAAACATCAATGTGCGGTTGCTGGGGGTCATGGCCTGCAACCCAGGCATGTACCCTGATTGGGAATCGAACCTGTGACACTTTGGTTTGCAGCCCACGCTCAATCCATTGAGCTATGCCAGCCAGGGCTGAACTCTTTTATTTTCTTTACCATAATTTCTTAATGAGCTAAAATAGATCTTATGACTTATAGATAAGAAACATAAATGAATATATTTTGGCTATCATTTATCACTGTTCATTTGTGGGTCAAGTCTATTTTTTATTGAAGCATTTTTCTGCAGTATTTATAGACTTCTTTTTAAATGTGTTTTTCCCACTGGCTGAAGACATCAAAGCATGGACTGGCCCCAATATCTTACTTTATGTTGAAAATATTTTCTTAAAATAGAGAGTAAGAAAAGCTAGACCTTTATACTAACTGGACAGATTTGTGAAAATCAAGAGCTGTTAACATCATTGTGTAAGATGACTCTTGTGAGAGTATGGTGAAACTGAATGGATGTTTGATCTCTAGTTTTATAGTTTAATCTCTGTTTTCCCCTCAAAGAATGGGAATCTGCATGCTAGATTCATATGGGGAAAACTGAGCTGATCCTCTGAGATCACATTAGGGATGTGCCCTCTGCAAAATCTGTTGTCTTTGATCATCCTGCTGTGGTTCTTCCCTGGTAGGCCTTCTGTATGCCTGAGAAGGCTGCAGCTCCAGGCTTTTCCTTCTGCAGCTCTGGTGTTCCTTAAACAGTGTCTGTGGTGCTGGTGAGACAGCTTCTGAGGGAGTAGAGAACTACTGTGTGTATGTCGATCCAACTGGATGTGATGTGTCTTGTGAGGCCAGCCTGCCTCCCTTGGCCCCCCCCCCCCCCCAGAGGGGAAGGGGTTGGGGCTGCAGTTCTTAGGGCCACAGCAGACCATGTAATTGGCCCGTACTGGTGGTCCACCATGACCAGGAGGGTTGAATCATAATACCATTTAGGATTGTTTCACTTGTTGCCTTCATTAAAACAGCAAACACAAGTAAAACTCCATGGTTTTGAAAAAATTGGATCTGGCACATACATTTTCATTAACTCAAATTTAATAATCTTACCATTTTCCTTGATTTACACAATTAACTTAAATGAACTATTTTTTTGCTGCTTATTCGTAATGGATACGTCAAGGACCATGGTGTAAGTATAAGCTTTCCTTCAGTTGCCATTGCTTTAGTGAAATTGACAGCGTGAGTCATGCAGACAATCCGGGAGAGTGGAGTTTAAAAGAGAGAGCCCAGGAGCTGAGCTCTTAAAGTTGTAATGGTCATTGGCTTTTGTGCAACTTGTGAACTATTGCTTTGTAAGCTTTAGAATGAATGAAATCTTTGTCCTTTTGTTTTCCGTTTAACGCAGGAAAGTCCAAGAAAGGTATGACAACCTCCTTGTGTGGTGTTTTTGTTTCCAGCAAGTAGTGAAAGGTCATTGTTGAGTCATCTTTAAGAAATGATCGACTTTAAACCTGTACAATGACAGACTTTTAGTCTAATAATTATATTCTTTTTACACAATGGAGAAAAAAATGTCGCACATTTACTGGGTGCAGCTGCTGTTCATTCATAGGCAGCTGCATGACCCTCTTTGTTTTGCTTTTTATGACGAGGTCAGACTGTGCAGGAAACAGGAATGCTTGGGAAGCATTGTTTTGTAAGACTCAGAATCTAGATAAAGATAAGAGTGGGCCTTGTGGTGTAAATAGGCTAAGTGTAAAACAGGAAGTTACTCTTTTATAAAAAGCCAGGTACAATAAAGCAGGCTACATGGGAGGATGGAAGGAATTAAAAGGTTCCTACTTAATCATGCCATTTAAGACTATATATGTGAAAGACTTAATGGAGAGTGAAGAACAGTTTAAATGGCTGGCCCGAATAAGTAAGATGTTATTACTGTGGCTAGCCGGTAGGGATGTAGGTTGTTAGAGGACTGTTATAAAATTTGATGGATGCTGCTTCAAATAATTGAATGGTATTTTACAAACCTTAGCTCTTAAAAACAGTTTGTTATGTCTGCATGAAAAAAAAGAACTGTTTTATAGATATAATCTTGTTTTTATTCTCCCTGTTTTCTGGTTGACTGATGTATGTGAAAGACTTTTTTCCCTTAACAAATCTTTTTTGACTGTGTGCATGTGTCATAAGCTTATTTTTTAACTTCTTGAATTCTCTATAAACTCTGATTTAATCTAAAAATGTGAACATCTTGCCTTGTCAAGCTGGTATCTATCATTACTAACACTGCCCATGACTGCATGTTGGAAGTGTTGTATATTTTTCCCATCCCCTGATCATCCTTTCTGATCTTGTCTTTTCTTTCCTTTTTCTGTGATTCTCTTCACTTCTGACTTGTCCTGTCCCTTCACCTTCCGGCTGTGGAACATGGTTAGGAAGAATGAATTTCCCAGCAGGTGAGCTATGAAAGGTTAAATTGTGAGAAATACTGATTGGTTTTATCCACTTAAACCCAGCTTATAATTTTACATCATTTTATTTTCTATACTAAGGTCTAGATAGTAGTTTAAAGTGTATGCCACACATTTGGAAGATGCATATCTCACAATGGTCACCTCACATAGCACTCCTCAGGCCCCATTAGCCAGAATTCACAGAGACTGGCATTGAAGAGCATAACAGTAAATGGACCTGGCACATGCAAAATACTAGCTCTTCTTGGGCAGTGAAGAGACTTAGTTTGTTTGAGTTCCTTGTATGTATTATGCTTAGGAGCTACCTCAGATATTATCAGGCCTCCCTGTATAAACCTTGTAAGATACCCTTTCAATTAGCTATTTCTGTCTAGATAGGAAGGAATTGAAGCATGTGCAAGGCCCTTTTTACTGTACTTTTCAGTTGCTGTCCACAGCTGAATGTTATTCTTGCTGCATAGCTTAAAAGCAACACAAGCAGTCTCTGAGGCTGGGAAAATCTCATTTTTCCCAATCCACTGACTTGTCCCACCCCAACAGTAAATGCATTCCAGTTCCTTATTTAGCCACTAATTTGGTTGCCATTTGTAGATGAGAAATGAATTCATCAAGCTACTCTTCATTTCATGACATCCATATGCTAAATAAATGGGGATTCTGTGATGAACAGCATAGGTGTGCCTTGATAAATCACACCTGTTCTGTGATACTTCACTGCTCCAGAGCTGCTCCTTGGGCCTCCTACTAGGTGCCCTCCTCCTACTCTCCTGTGGTGTGTCCTCCATCGAAAGTACCTATACTTTTGAATGGCCAGGCCAGAGGCTGAATCCCCAAACCAGCCCTTTGGAACCCCACCTGTACAATTCCAGAGGAGCACTCTGTGCCCTTATTTGTAACTGCAGGGGCAACTTGTTTTGGGGGCGAATTGTTCAGGAGGGAGGAGGTTAAGCCAGGTGACAGTTGAGTTCATTGTACTCAGTAAAGTGTCGCCAGTTGGGAGAAATGAGGAGCTCCATAAGATACAACATTTCCATTCACATTGGATCCACAGGAAACAAAAATCCTGTATTGTGAAATATTTGCTTATTAGCAGCAGGCTTGTTCATTTAAGCTGCTATAAAAATGTAAGGTTTATTTTACCACCGGAATGATGGAAGAGTGTCTGAGACATAGAGCCAAACCTCAACAAATAGTGAGGGGATGTGGGGAATTTATGTGCACACTCCTTAGCACAGCACACCCGGTCACACACCTCTTCCTCATGCCCGCATCTGAGGAAGCGTGCCCGCATTTTAATTTACTGTCTACTCACCTGAAGGTGGTAAGTTTATTTTCTTATTCTGTGATACTTGGGGGTAAGGGGGAGGACATCCTGGAAGGTCTGAGGAACAGGGCACGCACTGTTTTAAGAAGAAATATACTTACCTTCTTTCCTGCTTTTCTAAGAAGGCATTAGTTGCCTTGTAGGGGGTGACTGTTCCCCATTATGAAAAAGTGAAGACAGAGGGGAGGTTGTGGCAGGGCCCATGTCATTGCCAAGGGGACGACTTCTGTATGTTTTACATGCCATGGTTGTCTTTTCGGGATTTGGTTTTTATACTAACACAAAGAAATGTCATCCATGCAGTTGGTGACAACGTGGAAGTTTTCTTTGCTAATAAATCTGTTTTGAAAGCATAAGGCAAGATAACATGTATGACCTTTTCGAATAATTTTTGGTGTTTTTTTTGTTGCCCTCCTTTTCATCATGAATAATTGGAAACAATTTAAAAGGAGCAGTTAGTAATTCCAAAAGTTCAAATATCAAAGGTAAATAATTAAGTAATGAATTATTTTGCCTTTGTTTTTCTTAATTAAAGGCACATGCACAATGCATATGACCATACTGGCTTCACTTAATGCTTTATGCATTAATCACTGCAATTAATGATAATCTGCTTAACATCTCCTGGTGCACATCTTCCCTTAGCTAAGGGATATGTAGCTTTTACATAGGTATGTGTGTCTGTCTTGGTATTTATTATTACACCTAATATTAAGGAAACTTACTTTCCCAAAAGATGCCTTAATCTGAACTAATGTATTTTCACTTAGCTAAAACGGCTTCAAATACTAATGCATGAAAACTCCTCATAGAACTGAAATCAGTTGACAGTAACTTTGGGTGTATGATGCTTTGTATCATGGATGTGGCTTTTGGTTTTAACTGGAAATGTTTAATCCATAGCAGAGGAAGCTACCCGGAATCACTCTCCTTCTCTCTCCCTCTTGCCTGATTTTTGATAATTTCATGACCTATTAAAAGCCTCATTGAAAGATAGGCAGGGCACAAGAAAAGCAGCAAAATTCAAATGGCCCAATTGTAAACTTTTAATAGGTCTGACAGTCAGTTTACTCAGGGAGAAAGAGATGATGCAAACTACAGTACTGGCTAGAGCAAAATCTTTTAAATGAAGTGAAGAATTTGTTTATCAGTATGCCCCATGCTTCCTGAGTGTATGAAACACAGAGAACCGAAAGGAAAAACATAGCGTGACTCATGGTACCCAATATCAGCTACCAGAGAGAAAGCCATAGCAATAACCAAAGACATAATGTGCAGCGGACTAAGTACTAGGGCAAGAAAAACACCTGTTAGTAATGGCACTTCTGCTGCCATTGTATTATAACAGTTCCTACATTGTCATGCGGTTGATATCATCAACTAGCAGAGGGCTGACAGTTAAGTGGAAAAAGAAGACAGCTATAAAGAGTAGGTTCTCGGATAATGTCGTTTTGTTATAACATTGGTGAGATGCCATAGAAACTTAACTCATTTACATCAATTAGCCTATGGTAAAAACTGGTTTTCTTATGCGAGTTTCACCACAGTTCCAAGAACCTGTCGATGATGTTAGGACTTACTGTGTATACAGTAATGAGGAGTACAGTCATTGAAAGAATTATTGACTCTGAATGTTTTATATAAGTATTTGGCAGACAAGGGAAATTGAAAAAAAAAATGAGAAGAATGTCCAGTTTGGCTCTTACCCAGATTACAAGCATTGGTGATGATGAGTGAGTGACAGGTTCCTCAACTGCTACCCCGAGGTGGTCCACTTGCTCCTTCGTGACCTGACCCAGGATCCTTTAAATAAGAATATCATTAAGGAGGTGGTTGCCCGAGGACCCTGGTGTTGCTTATCCCTAAGAGTCATTTTGCCTTGACTTGAACCCAGAGATTTTGGGAGGACTCAGGGCCTGCAGTTGTGTTTCTGTTTTGGTTTTCTTTTGTCTCTGTGTGTGCTGGTTATCGCTCTGAGTTGTGCAGAGATGTGTGCCTGGCACAGGAAAGTATCAAGTGATCTACTGGCAAAACAAGATCAGTCTCGAGAGCACTTTGAAATTCTTGCTTGCACCAAGCATGATGCTGTTTCTTTGATCTTCTTGGCTTCAAAACAAACTAGACCAAGGGCCAAGTTTCATAGGCAGATGTTTTGGGTTGCTGGTTTGAGTCTTATGAGATCTAAGACTGAAAAATGAGGCATAGTAACATATTTATGGCTCTTTCCTTAGGGTATAATCACCAACAGATGAGTGAAGGACAAAGGCAGAAATCTTCCGAATTCTACAACCGCACAGCATCTGAATCAAATGTCTACTTGAACAGTTTCCACTACCCAGATCATGGCTACAAGGACCAGGCCTTTGATACTCTGAGCCTAGACAGCTCTGATAGCATGGAGACCAGCATCTCTGCTTGCTCACCTGACAATATTTCTAGGTAAGATTTATTTGTAGGTAAGGTTTCTGGTTTTGAGAAGTACCTGCTGGTTTCAAAAAGTAAAGACATCAATTTCGGTAATGTATATGTATATGTACAAGCCCAAATTTCTGTGACATAAAGAGTTTGTAAAGCAGAAGAAGGTTGGGTGTGATGGTGGCCTTTAAAATAGTTTCTTTGTACCCTGTGTGACTTAGCCAGTCACATAATTCACCTTTCTTCTTTATTACATTAGAATGCGCATGTATACTGTGCTTCAAAATCGTTCTGCTTCTGTCAGTTGACTACCAGCTTCATTAGGACCATTTTTGATTAAATGAAAAAATAATTTCCGCCATGTCTAGTGTGGCTCAGTTGACTGGGCGTCGTCTGCAAAGTGAAAGGTCATGGGTTTGATTCCGGTTCAGGGCACAAGGCACGTGTCTGGGGTGCAGGTTCAGTCCCTGAGAGAGAACTGATCAATGTTTCCCTCTCACATCAATGCTTCTCTCCCTCCCCTCCCCTTCTCTAAAAATAAATAAAATGAATTTTTTTTAATTTCCAACAACAGAGTAAGAACTTTGAAGGATCTCTTACTCTTGTGGTTCATTAAAAGGCAGGCTTTATCTGTTCTGCATATTAAAATTTTTATAAGCATTTAACCATTGACATTTGTTTTCATAGTTTGAGACAAGCAAAGATGTCTTTATGGAATTATGGCTAAATGCACATCTAAAACATAGATCTAGTCATGGTACCTCCTTCTCTTCAAAAGCTGTGATGACACACTACTACCTTTTGAATAAAGTCAGACCCCAGAACATGGCATTCTAGATTCAGCCCAACTCCCCAGTCACTCTCTCCTCCCGGTACCTCTCACAGAACTTCTTATTAATTGACAATGTGAAGGCTTCTCAGGTCTCTGTGCCTTTGACCGTATTGCTCCTTGTCCTGGAATTGTGTAGTTTGTTCATTCATTCATTTATAGGCTCTTTCATTCCACAAACACACGTGGATTGCTGTACAGTCAGTGGTAGGCTGGAGTCGGCTCACACTGGCTGGCACATGTGAAATGTGCACTTCTTCTAACTCTGTGGTCAGTGATGCCAGGTCAGTAGTGTGAGACTGGCCATGGTGAGCGTATATATTCCCCATAAATCAGCAATTGCCATACATCAGGGTTTTTGTTTTCCTCCAGAGAGCTTGTTTACCAGCACACCTCTGCCTATAGTCAGTTCATGCGTTCATGTGTTTATTCACTCAACCTGTACTTGCTGAGCACAGATCTTGCCTAGCATTGCAAAATATCTACTCCATTCCCATTGTCCTGCTCCCATCTAAGCCTGGAGAAATTCTCCTCATTCCTCAAGTTCAAACTTAGGTTGGAAACTCATGAAAATTTTTTCTTCATGGCTTTCTTTTCTGTTTCCATTGTACTAGATACCTTTTCCTATTATATCTCTGATCCCATTGTAGTACAAATTGTTTTCTTCAGTAATTAATTGGTGAATTCCTCAATGTCAAGGGAGTTGTCTAATCATCTTTCAATTTTTACACCCAGTAGAGATATTGGCAGAGTGCAGGTATTCAATAAGTGTCGGCTAAATAAATGCCTCAGGATATAGTAAAATGAACATATTTTTAATTTTGATATTTTTCTGTTTGAATTATTTAATTGGCTGAGAACCATTTCGATTTTAAGCTCCCTAAAATGTCCAATATTCAATTAATGTCAGTTGGTCACTTGTGTGTCTCAAAAGAAAATGTCTGATTGGATAATTGCCGTCAAACTTTCCCATGGTGGAATGAAGCCTCCAGCTGGAAACAGGAATACCTGTACTACTTAGAGCAGATCTCCGACCTTTCGTGGCCCCGATTGTTACTCTGTGAAATGGAGGGATTATTTTTGGAAATAAAGAGATGTCAGATTTTTAAATATTTTGATAGAAAATTTCTATTATCTAAATATAATTTCTTTTCTTACAAAGGTTTCAATAATTCTCCCCCTACCCTGCAAAAAAAAAAGTTAAAAAGAGTGACAGAGGCAAAGGGAAAGTAACATTATTAGCAAATTATACTTAGCTTTTGGGTTAGTTTTAGTTAGTATTTCTTAAATTAAAGGAATATGAGAGACCTAAATGTAACCAGACATTAGAGCCAGGAAATCTGGGAGGAGGGGAAGAAGGATAGATACTACATTCTGTGGTAAGTACAATACAGTATATTTTAGTTCTGGCATTAATGGGTGAAGTATTAATGTTACTGGATATATTCCATCAGGAGTTCCTGGGGAAAACACAAAAGCAACCCTACAACTATAGTTTTGCTTGTCACATGGAAATGACCAAAATTTAAAGAGGGAATTATATAATAATAATAATGAATAAAGATGATATTTTTGCTGCCATTATTAGTTAATGTTAGAAGGGTTAGTATTTCACTTTATTTGATATTAGAAGATGCAGCATCTCACGAATAAAAAGTGTAACATGACTGTTTGGGGAAGACACTTGAGCATGTGGAGCAGTTGGGCACCCAACCTTCTGTCGCCCGCCAGGTGCCCAGGTGGCACCTGCTGTCCTGCCGAGGCTGCTGGGGCCACTCCAGTGGGCCTGGAGCTAAGGTTCTCAGGAGAGAAATCCTAGAACTTTGAGTAGTTATTCATAAATGATCGGTGACCAATGTAAACTGACCAATTTGGTGTGGTATTTTTGAATAACAGGATACAAGCAAAAGTCAGAAACTCAGCAACTGTTACATAATGATGATGGGGGAATAAAAGTTGGATGTTAAAAGAGAGACTGCAAAATGCAGCAATTTAGTTTTCCAACGTAGTCATCTCAGAGGGACCTCCCACATTTCTTTGGCACTTTGTCCTTAGTTGTTATTTTGAAAACATCAAACTACTCTTCCGTCTTTCCTAATAATTGTGAATATGTTAATAACGATATTCTCATGGTGAACCCTTGATAGCTTGGCCTTTTTAATTCCTTTTTATTTTTGAGCCATCTTTAATAAATAAATACACTCTAAGGTTTTTTCTATCTTTATGGCTTTTCTTCTTCTGTTTCCTGCTCCCCACTTCTCTTTCCCCTCCATAGTTAGAAATTCATGTGCATCTCCCCAAATCCACACTCCCCACACTCCATCTCTCATGTTTAATGGTGGTAAACAAAAACGGTGCAGCAGTGAGTACCGGAAATTACCTAGAAAGGGACCACTTTGATTATATTTACCAAGCATTAGAAGTTGAGATTTGAACACTTAATCACAGAGACCAGCAAAAATTTAATTTATTTTTATTTGCTCATTCAGTTGCTTTTTCTTAGAATGGTGTCTAAGGGTAGAACATGAGAATGTTTCCACTGAACATGCTACATTTAGAAAACAGCATTATTGGGGGGATCATTCCTGGCAGATATGATAATTATATGTGGCCAGAGTCATTTTCCACAGTTACTTCACACAGAATTTGTTAGGGCGGTTGGCACTGTGGGCTGTGAAAGAATTCACAAAGAGAATAAATTGTAGAGAGTAAAGACTTCATTCACTCTCCAAGAAAGGAGAGGGGCATGGTGTGGGAGGATACACCAACATTGATGGGTGGGATCTTTGAGCTCTTATTGAATTATGACTGGATTATAAAAGGGTGGGGCGGTTGCTGTTGTGAGGCCCCAGGCTGTTGGGGGCATCATAATAGGAGGCTGCAGTTTGTTCCAATGTTATCTTCTGCCTGTGGCTGTAGGGTGTGGTTAGTCACCTTCAGTTCTTGCTTCCCAGTAATTTCCAGTCCTGGGGACAAGCTCAGAGGAGTAAAATGGCAGCCGTGTTCAACAAGGTCACATGCCTGCTCAGCAAATGGTGCCAGGATAGCAAATGGGCCTGGCTTCACCCTTTCAGAGCTGACCTGGTGGTGCTAGCAGTTGTGGATAATCAATCACCACAGTCAGAAATTACTACAGCATTTATTTAATTTTGCTGTCAGATCCTAAGAAGGTCAAAAAGTTGAAGCCAAAGTAAAAGATGCCTGTTAACAGTCTAGTATAAAAGGAAGAGAGAGAAAAACAAAAAATTTCTCCTCTGTGCCATCATGTATGTTTTAAAAATTTCATGTTACCCTAAAATAAACTTACATCCATAATTGTGATGGAAAATAAATGATAAACATCAGGTAAGTGGGTTAATAGGAACTACTATTTGGAATATTCATTATGACAGCACATTATTATTATGTTTTATTTTATTGTATTTTTTCCATTACTATTTAGCTCCCTTATACCCTCCTCCTTGTGAACATAGGTGCTTATGTTCTTTTGAATTTATGTTTTGGGTTTCTTCAGATATATTCCCAAAAGTGGAATCATTGGGCCACGAGGCAGATCCATTTTTAATTTAATGAGGTATCTCCATACTGCATTCCACAGTGAGGTATCTCCATACTGCTTCCACACAGTGCAAAAGGATTCCCCTTTCTCCACATCCTGACTCTTTGTTGATTGATTTGATGACAGCCATTCTGATGAGTGTGATGTAGTATCTCATTGTGGTTTTAATTTGCATTTCTCTAATGATTAGTGACATTGAGCATCTTTTCATATGTCTACTGGCCATCTGTATGTCCTCTTTGGAGACGTGTCTATTCAGGTCCTTTGTCCATTTTTTACTAGGCTTGTTTATTTTTTTTTTGGTGTTGAGTTTTCTAAGTACTTTATAAATTTTTTATATTAATCCCTTATCAGACATACTGGTGAATATGGTCTCCCATTCTGTGGGTTGTCTTTTTATTTTGTTGATGTTTCTCTTTGCTATGCAAAAACTTTTTAGTTTGATGTAGTCCCATTTGTTTATTTTTTCTTTTGTTTCCCTTGCCTAGGGAGATATATCTGATAAAATATTACTATAAGCAATGTCCAAAATTTTGCTGCTTATGTTTTCTCCTAAGATTTTATGGTTTAAGCTCTAACATTTAAGTGTTTAATTCATTTTGAATTTATTCTTGTGTGTGGTGTAAAAAGGTGGTCTAGTTTCATTTTTCTGCACGTGTCTGCCCAGTTTTCCCAACAGCATTTATTGAATAAACTGTCTTTAGCCCATTGTATGTGCTTACTTCCTCTGTCAAATGTTAATTGACTATAAATTATGGGTTTATTTCTGGACTCTATTCCATTGATCTGTTTGTCTGTTTTTATGCCAGTACCATGCTGTTTTGGCTACTATGGCCATACAGTATAGTTTGATATCAGCTAATGTGATTCCTCCAACATTGTTCTCGTTTCTCAGTATTGCTGTTGCCAATGGGGCCATTTTTGGTTCCATATAAATTTGTGAAGTATTTGTTCTAGTTCTATGAAATACATCATTAGAATTTTGAGAGAAATTGCATTGAATCTACAGATTGCTTTGGGTAGTATGAGCATTTTAATGATGCTAATTCTTCCTATTCAGGAACATGGTGTGTGCTCACACTAATTTGTATCTTCCTTAGTTTCTTTCTTCAGTGTCTTATAATTTGCCAAGCACAGTCTTTTATACCCTTTTTTAGGTTTATTCCTAAGCATTTTATTCTTTTTGGGGCATTTGTGAGTGGGATTGTTTTCATAATTTCCATTTCATTTAGTTCATTATTGGCATATAAAAATGCAACTGATTTTGGATATTAATTTTGTATCCTGCTATTTTGCCAAATTCATTTATCACTTCTAGTAGTTACTTGGTAGAATATTAGGGGTTCTCTGTGTATAATCTCTTGTCACATGCAAATAAAGACAGCTTTACTTCTTTCTTTGCAATTTGGATGCCTTTTATTTTTTCTTCTTGTCAGATTGTTATGGCTAAGGCTTCCAGTATTATGTTGAATAAGAGAGGTTAAAGCAGAAAACCTTGTCTTGTTCCCAATCTTAAGGGGAAAGTTTGCAGGTTTTGCCTATTGAGTATGACGCTGGCAGTGGATTTGTCATATGTGGCCCTTATTGTGCTTAGGGATGTTCCTTCTATTCTCACTTTGCTGAGAGTTTTTGTCATAAATGGGTGCTGGATTTTATCCAGTGCTTTTTCTGCATCTATTAATATGATCATGTTGTTTTTATCCTTCATTTTTTTTAATCTAGTGAATCACATTTATTGATTTGTGAATCTTACACCAACCTTGCATTCCTGGAATAAATCCCACTTGATCATGGTGTATGATCTTTTCAGTGCATTGCTGTATTTGGTTTGCTAATTTTCTTTCAGGATTTTCACATATATGTTCATCAGGGATATTGTCCTATAATTTTCTTTTTTTGTACTATCTTTATCTGGTTTTGGAATTAGGACAATTCTGGTCTCATGAAAGAGCTTGGGAGCTTGCCTCCTCTTGAATGTTTAGAAATTGTCTTAGGAGGAATTCCAGCCAAGGTGGAGGCATAGGCAGAAATACTTCACTTATATAGACAACCAAAAGAAGGATAACAACCAATTTAAAAACAATAAACAGCCAGAACTGCTAGAATAACAAACTTCATAGAACTCCGACAGCCAAGGAGTTAAAGAAACATTCATCCAGACTGGTGCCCCGAGACAAAGAAATGTGGCTCAAATGAAAGAACAGATCAAAACTCCAGAAAAAAGAGCTAAGCAACAAGGAGATAGACAATCTATCTGATGCAGAGTTCAAAACACTGGTAATCAGGATGCTCACAGAATTGATTGAGCTCACTTGCAAAATGAAAAAAGAAATGAAGGCCACACAAAGAGAAATGAAGCAAAATATACAGGAAACCAACAATGAAGGGAAGAAAACCAGGACTCAAATCAACCATTTAGAATAAAATGAAGAAATAAACATCCAACCAGAACATAATGAGTACATAAGAATTCAGAAAAATGAGGAGAGTCTTAGGAACCTCTGGTACAACTTTAAGCACTCCAACATCCGAATCATAGGGGTGCCAGAAGAAGAACAACAGCAAGAAATTGAAAAGTTATTTGAACAAATAATGAAGGAAAACTTCTTCAGTCTGGTGAAGGAAATAGACTTCCAGGAAATCCAGGAAGCCCAGGGAGTCCCAAAGAAATTGGACCCAAGGAAGCACACACTGAGGCACATCATAATTCAAGATTAAAGATAAGGAGGGAATCTTAAAAGCAGCAAGAGGAAAGGAGACAGTTACCTACAAAGGAGTGCCTATAAGACTGCCAGCTGATTTCTCAAAAGAAACCTTCCAGGAAAGAAGTGGAGAGAAGTATTTGAAGTTATGAAGGGCCAGGACCTACATCCAAGATTACTCTTTACAGCAAAGCTATCAGTTAAAATGGAAGGGCAGATAAAGTCCTTCCCAGATAAAGTAAGGTTAAAGAAGTGCCAAGCCCTTATTATTTGAAATGTTAAAGTGATTTATCTAAGAAATAGATTAAAAAACTATTAATAATAAAATGACAACAAACTCATAACTGCCAACAGCTGAACCTAAAACACAAAAGCAAAGACTAAGCAAACAACTAGAACAGGAACAGAATCACGGAAATGGAGATCACATGGAGGATTATCAATGTGGAGGCGTAGGGGGAGAATGAGGGAGAAGGTACAGAGAATAAGAAGCATAACTGGTAGACATAAAATAGACAGGGGGAAGGTTAAGAATAGTATATGAAAAAGAGAAGCCAAAAAATTTATATGTACAACCCATGGACATGAACTTAAGTGGGGAATGCTGGAGGGTGGAGTGGAGGAGCAGTGCAGGATAGAGGGGAAATAAAAGGGAGAAAAAAATTGGGAAACTTTAATAGCATAATCAATAAAATATACTTAAAAATAAAACAAAATTTAACAAAATAAAAAAAATTGTTTTAGGAGAGGTGTTAGTCCTTCCCAGAATGTTTGGTAAAACTTAACTGTGAAGCCATTCAGTCCAGGGCTTCCGTTTGTTGGGAGTATTTTGACTACTGCTTCAATTTCAGTAGTTGTGATCTGTCTATTCAGATTCTCTGATTCTTCTTGATTAAGTTTTAGAAAATTGTATGTTTCTAGGAATTTATCTATTATGTCCAGGCTGTCCAATTGCTTGGCATGTAATTGCTCATAGTATTTTCTTACAATCCTTTTTATTTCTTTGGTGTCAGTTGTTATTTTTCCTCCTTTATTTCTGATTTTGTTCATTTGCATCCTTTTTTCATGATGAATGTGATTAAAGGTTTGTCAATCTTGTTTATCTTTTAAAAGAATCAGCTCTTGGATTTATTGATCTTTCATATCATTTTTGTAGACTCTCTGTCATTTACTTCTGCTCTGATCTTTATTGTTTTATTCCTTCTACTCACTTTGAGCTTTGTTTGTTGTTCTTTTTCCAGTTCCTTTAAGTGTGAAGTTATATTGTTTATTTGAGCTTTCTCTTGCTTATTGAGAAAGGCCTGTAATGCTATATATTCCATTAGGATTTTTTTCCCGGTGTCCCACAGATTTTGGATTGTGTATCCTCATTTTCATTTGTTTCAAGGTATCTTTTGATTTCTTCCTTGATGTCATTGTTGACCCATTCATTGTTTAATAACATGTTATTTAGCTTCCATGTCTTTATTGCATGTTTTTCAGTGTCCTTGTGATGGATTTCTAGTTTAATAGCATTATGGTCAGAGAAGATGCTTGATATGATTTCAGATTTCTTAAATTTATTGAGACTTCTTTTGTGTCATAACATGCAATCTGTCCTAGAAAACATTCCAGTGCACTTGAAATGTATGTATATTCTTCTGCTTTAGGGTGAAATGCTACAAAGATATCAATTAAATCCATTTGATCTACTATGTTGTTTAGGGTCATTGATTCCATGTTGATTTTTCTGTCTGGAAAACCTATCCATACAAGACAATAGGGTGTTAAAATCCCCAATTATGACTGTATTTCTGTGAATCTTCCCTTTATGTCCATCAAGATTTGCTTCACATATTTAGGTGTTCCTATAGAGGGTATTTAAATGTTTACTAGGGTTATATCCTCTTGTTGGATCATTCCTTTTATCATTATGTAGTGCCTTTCTTTGTCTCTTACTATAGCCCTGGGTTTTTTTTTTCTGATTTTTTATTATTGTTTAATTACAGTTGTCCCCCTTTTTTTCCCATTACTTTCCCGTGCCCTGCCTACCGCACATTCAATACCCTCCCCATCCATGGGTCCTTTATACATGTTCCTTGACTTGACCCTTCCCCTTCCTTCCCCCATTATCCCTTCTGCCCGCTCTGGTCACTTCAGTTTGTTCTTTATTTCCATGTCTCTGGTTATATTTTGTTCACTTGTTTGTTTTTTTGATTAGGTTCCACTTATAGGTGAGCTCATATGGTATTTGTCCCTCACCGCCTGGCTTATTTTACTTAGCATAATACTTTCCATTTCCATCCATGCTATCAAGAAGGGTAGGAGTTTTTCTTTCTTTCTACTGTGTAGTATTCTGTTGTTTAAATGTGCCATAGTTTTTAGGTCTACTCATTTATTGATGAGAACTTAGGCTGTTTTCTAGCACTTATAGCTCTGGTTTTAAAGTCTATTTTGTTGGATACAAGTACTGCTACCCCAACTCTTTTTCCCTTTTCATTTGCATAAAATATATTTTCTATCCCTTTTAAGATTAAAAGGGATGTATCTTTTGACCAGAGATGGCTCTATTGGAGGCAGCATATGTATATGGGTTTTGTTTTCTCATCCATTTAGTTACCCTATGTGTTTTGATTGGAGAATTTAAGGCATTTACATTTAAGGTGATTATTGATAGATATGTATTTATTGCCATTTTATTTTTACAATATTGTCCTCTGTTTTTCTTTTTCCTCTTCTTCTCCTCCTCTTCTCCCCTTTCTTCTTATCCTTCTTCTTCTTCCTCTTCTTTTTCTTCTTTGTTTCTTCTTGTTGTTCTTATTCTTCTTTTTCTTTTTTTTCTCTTCCTCTTCCTCCTCCTTCTCCTTCTTCTCCTCTTTCTCCTTCTCTCTTTAACATTTGTTACAGAACTGGTTGAATGTTAATCAACTCCTTTAACTTTTTCCTTGTCTGGGAAGCTCTTTATTTCTTCTTCAATTTTAAATGATTTCCTTGCTGGGTAAAGTAGCCTTGGTTGTAGGTCTTTGGTATTCATCTCCTTGAATATTTCATGCTAATCTCTTCTGGTTTGAAATGTTTCTGTTGAGAAATCAGATGACTGTCTAATTGAAGGTAACTACCTGCTTTTCTCTGTGGCTTTTAGGATTCTCTCCTTGTCTTTAAGCCTTGCCATTTTAATTATGATGTGTCTTGGTATAGACGTCTTAGGGTCCATCTTGTACATAGTGACTCTCTGTGTTTCTTGGACTTGTGTGTCTTTTTCTTTCACCAGTCTAAGGAAGTTTGGGGTCATTATTTCTTCAAAGACATTCTTGGTCCCTTTCTTACTCTCTTCTCTTTCTGATATTCCCATAATGCAGATGTTGTTACACTTCATGTAGTCCAAAATGTTTTTTAAACTCTCCTCATTCTTTTTAATTCCTTCCTTCCTTCCTTCCTTCCTTCCTTCCTTGATGATCCACTTGGCTTGTTTTTTCTACGTTATCTTCCAAATCTCTGATTCAGTCCTCTGCTTCTTCTAACCTACTGCTTATTTCTTTCAGTATATTATTTATTTCAGATATTGCATTTTTTATTTCTGACTCATCATTTTTTATGGTTTCTATCCCTTTTTTCATGATGTTGAATATCCTTATAATCATTACTCTAAACTCTATATCTGATAAATTCCTTGTCTCCCTTTCATTTAGTTCTTCTTCTGGAGGATTCTCTTGTTCCTTCATTTGGGATCTGTCTCTTTGTCTTCCCATTTTGGCTGCCTCTTTGTGTTTGTTTCTATGTATTAGGTAGATCTGCAAAGACTCTGTTGCAGCCCTATGTTGGACACTGCCTGTGACTGGCCCCGGTCAACTTGGTTGGAGCTATCAGTAATCCACAGCTTGTGGCTCCTTCTGCTGGGACTGGATATGTGCAGAAAGAATCAGGCTGCACACCAAGGCAGCTTTTACCAGCACCAGGCCCAGGGGAAGGTCAGCTAATGTCTCAGAGCTCCCAGAGATTCACCCTAACTGTTGAATTTAATAATTGAAATAACCTTCAGATGTAGTCCTCAGCATCCCAGCTTAAACTCCACAGAGTTGGGCAGAGTCATTCCTGTTGGTGGGGCTATGGCTTCCCCTCAGGCTGATGCCACTTGGAGTGGACTGCTCTGCCTGAGAAAGGTGGCCTCTGTGGTATGGGGGAATGACTCAGCACAGGTATCCTGGTGGCTGTTTCTTCAGGTCTCTCCCTTGAGCCACCAGCCCCAGACTCTCTTCACGTGTCTGTGCTCCCTCTGCTGGATCCCAGGGTAAGTGGCTACAAAAGGAATTTTTGGATGTTAGCCCTTTGAGAGGCTCTCTGTGTCTCCAGTCATCTCTCCCTGGTGGACAGAAACCCCTCTGCTTTTCACAACTGGATGTTATGTGGGTTCTTTTCCCGGCTCTGGTGCTGGATGCTGGGGAGCCCAGCTTGGGGTTTTGAACCCCCACTTCTCAGGTAGAAACCCTCAGCTGCTGAAGTGTCCCTCTGGAACGTCAGCACCACCAATGAACGGGAGCCCCGCCAGCCCATTCACGCCTCCTCCACCCTCGCTACCAGTCTCGTGGTGAAGCATTTTTTTCTGTTTGTCCTTGGGTATAAAGCTTCTCTCCACCTAGTGTTCAGTTGGTTATTCAGGATGATTTCTCTATAATTTAGTTGTATTCCAGTTGGGTCCTGGGAGGAGGTTAGTGCAGCTTCCATTTACGACTCTGCCATCTTTAATCCTAATGATAGCATATTCTTAATGGGAACTTTGTGGAGATAGGTAGAAATAAATAAAGGATTAAATTTTTTCTCTTTTTAAGATTTTTAAGTAATTATGTACTAAGATATCCTGAAATTATATATATTTTAAAGAGGTAATTCCATGCTGAAATTCTAGGGATATAAACTTAAGTCTTGTGGCTTATTATGTCAGAAAAAGGCATTTGTAGAATTACATTGTAGAATTACTCAGAGTTGTGGGTGCATTCACCCTTCAGTTTTGTTGAGACATCATTTTTGTGTCTGCTACAAAGTTACTTGAGTCAGACAATGTTTTTGCTTTTTCAGCATTTTATTACCTACACTGTAAACAAACATAGAGTTAAGAAAACAAGTCTTGGGTCTTAAAAAACAGAGTCTGTTCTGCATAAAACCTCTATTCTGCTGAAATTACTCAGTTGACTTCTAGAATGTAGTGTTTTAAATAGCACCTACAATGACACCATTATTACTATTGCCATTATTAAGTTTCTAATCCTGACACTGTGCTCATGTTTCGAGAAAATGTTGAGGAAGCTGATCCCTCGTGAGAGCTTGCATGCCAACCAGCACTGTGTATGGAGGGAGAGGCGAGACTTGGAATAGGACTGAACACAATCCATGGCTGAACTTGGTTTTAAAACATATTTTAACCAGAATTTTAAATGTTTCTAATCCCTTAATTTTGGGTTCAGGTTTATTTTCTGCTTTCTACCCTGGATAGTGTTAACCAGAGAAGAGATTCAGGCTGCAATAAAGAAGAGAAAGTACTTATTGAACAAAAAGGCGTACACCTGAGGAGGGCATGGATTCAGGCAGCAACTTAAATGAGCTCCGAAGAGAACAAAGAAAGGCAGGGTTTTGTAGAGTTTAAATTTATAACTGTGGTTTCTATTTCGGTCCTCTGTGCAAATGAAGGCATCTGGCTAAGTGCAGGGATTGGGTAGTTCCCACATGCAAATAAGGGAGTCAAAAATTAAGAGGAGAAAGAAAAATCCATAGATGTCCATTCAGCAGTAGTTCCAGGATGTTTAATGACTTAACCTTGAGCTGAGTTGAGCAACATATTAGCAACTGAATAGCAGCTTTGAGAACCAAGGCAGATGTGCGCAGGCCCCACTTCCTCTATAGCCTCCTGACTCTTTTTTTAGGTGACTCTCTTGTCAAGTGGTGGCAACATAACAAAAGCAGCAAAAGTTTTGCTGGATAAAAGAGGCTTAAATGTGAAGGAAATATTAAAACTCTACAATAGCAGGGGTATAGCTATGGAGAACAAGTGTCTATGAATAAAAATTATTTTTTAAATAAAATAAGTACCTTTTAAAGTATATACAGTATCTGTGTATGTACATGTATATATGTACATATACATGTATACACATGTGTCACACGTGTGAAAGACATCTGTGAAAACATTGCCAAATAAATAAATTGAATATAGTTGGCAGAAAATTACTTAGAAATACTATAAAATAATAAAAAACACCCTGAAAAATTCTTTAAAAATTAAGAGAACTATTTAAAGTTGGATAAATGTTTAAAATTTAACCCCTAGGATGTGCCCAAATTATAAATATATGAAAAATCATGGGCTGAAAATATTTGTTTCCAAATAAGTTATTTGCAACCAGTTCATCTGGATAGGTTTCATGTGGCTTCAGGGTTACACTTAGGCCAGTGAATGGAAGTGTAAGAGGATAGATTTTGACTCAATGTCAGAATCAACATTCTAACAATGCTGCAAGAATAGCGAAGGGATGGACACACTGAGTTTCTGGTAACAATGTTCAGGGCACAAGCTGGTGTGAAAAATGGGAATTTTGTAGAAGGAGTTAAGGGACAAAAAAGGGTCAGGCTATTGATGAGTTTTTAAAACCTGAGGCTTAGTGAAACTCAGATTATGCATTTCCAAATTAATTGTACACAGAAGACATGTATCTGATGTCACAGACAACACAATAAAACAGCAATTGGGAACCGGGTGCCACAAAACATTTTAAAACATGCAGTTCTTGGCTATTTAGTCAGGGGCACTGGCATCTCTTCCCTTAGAGTGTCAAATAAAAAATGACAACAGCCAACACAACAATAGCCGTCTGGTGTGAATAAATCAACATTATACCTTTTTGGTCACATTGGTAAAACATATATATTTTGCTGTGCCACAGAAGTGTGGTGCTTAGTTCACGTGTCCCACAAGATGAGAAGGGTTGACGCCCGCTGCTGTGGGACCTGGACATGAGTTTGTGCCGTGACACAGCCTTCCTTCGCCGTGGAGTCGATGAAGTTTGTCCCTTTCCTGTTCATGAAGCTGGGTATTCACAACAAAGGGGAACATTAATTTCTGCACAAACACTAAACATTTTTTTTTAATTCTTGCTGGCTGCAAAGAACAGAACTTACCCATTTGTAAGAACTCATGGAAATAAGGAGAAAAAATCTCCATGCTCTTCTCTTCTCTTTCTCAGGAGAAAACACCTGGCTAAAGACTGGCCTAAGGCAGCCCTGTGATGGACAGCCTAATTATGAAGTTCCTAAGGCTCCAGCATCCCTAAGGCTTCTCTCCTTGATAAATGCCTTTTGTAACAGGGATGGCAGTACTGATGGTTGTTTTTTAAAGACTTAGAATACTTGTAGGCCAGTTTTAGGTTCATAGCGAATCTGAGAGGAAGGTGCAGAATTCCCACTTACCCTCTGCCCCACACGTGCATTGTGCTCCCCCGTTACCTGCACCCTCCGCCAGGGTGGCACCTTTGCCAACAATGAACCTACATTGGCACACCATTATCACCTAAAGTCCGTAGTTCCCACTAAGGTTCATTCTTCATGTTGTACATTCTGCGGATTTAGGAAAATGTATAAGGACATGTATTCATTGTTATAATATCATTCAGAGTATTTTCACTCCCTTAAAAGTCCTCTGTCCCCTGACCCCACTTCAAATCCCTGACAACCATTGATCTTTTCACTGTCTCTAGAGTTTTGCCTTTTCCAGACTGTAATATGGCTGGAGTCATACAGTCTTTAGTCTTTTCCACATTAGCTTGTTTCACTTAGTAATATGTGTTTAAGGTTTTTCCATGTCTTTTCATGGCTGGTATGCTAATTTTTGTAGTACTGAATTGTCATTGCATTGTCTGGATGAACCACAGTTTATTTATTCATTTGTTACTGTAGGACGTCTTGGTTGCTTCCACATTTTGGCAAATATGAATAAAGCTGCCAAAAACATCTGTGTGCACAGGACTGAACTGAAGATATGTCCTATGTTGCTGTGGTCATTTATCCTTCAAAACAACCTAGGTTTGAGATGACCCAAAATGAGATTTTGAAAGATCATATTAATAATTATCTTATTAATTTTATATGAGTTTATTTTTATTTGAATGTCTTACAAACACAAGTTCCTACTGTGTGCCATGCTGTATGCTATGGTGGATGGAGGTATGAAGGCCTTTCTGTTCTCAAGAGAGTCTAGAAAAGAAGAGAGATGTGTAAATGATTACACAAGTGAATGTGCATAAAACAACTTTGGTTCTCCATGGCTGGAACATCAGAGTAAATGCTCTGACCTGGCTTATGGTCTCTCTTTTCCAAACGAGTGAAATAAAAAGTAAGCAAGTAAAAAATATAAACTTTTGTTTAAGTAAAAAATTTCCAAGTTCTTCTGTTTCTCGTTTAGTTATCCCTAACTGTTCTTGCAGCGTTCACTTGCTGTTTTTTTTCCCTTTATTCGTTTGTGTGATATATTTCCCAAGATGCATTTCTTTGGAAGCTCTTGGATTGCTTTGTGCAGTTTGCTCTTTAGTGTTGGTGAGTGTGCATGTATTGACAAAACTGGCCTCTACTCTCCCATTGCACCTGTAAGAGAAGTCATTTTTTAATTAACATCATCATTTGAGAAATAAAATGTCCACATATGTGAAGGCACAACCAAAAAGCAGCTAAGGACACATTCTCAAACCAAATAAAGTGACTTCAAACCCTAGGTGTCATCTACCTAAAACTTGGGTGATAGTCTTGTTGGTCTGTCATCTCTGGATAACTCAGCTAATGGGCAGCCCTCCCACAGGCCCTCATTTTTAGACTTTGCAGGAAACATTTTTGAGAACATTCTTTGTAACATTTGGTTTGGTTTTATTTATAAGTAAAGCACTTTACTTTGGTGTTATTTTGCTTGCCTATGTTTTGCCTCCTACACTGAGGTAAGTCAGTATCACCCGAGGTTTTCAGAATTGAACTGACCTGCCCTTTCAGACCAATGACTCTCTTAGTCCTATAAATTGTACTGGATTTTGTCATACATTTTCGTGAACCTGGATGCTCGTGCATGTGTTTGAAGAGACCTCAATCTGAAACAATATTCTTGAAAGGTTTTTGTGTTTTATTCAGTGCCAGCACTTCAAATATTGCCAGAATAGAAGAAATGGAGAGGCTTTTGAAGCAGGCCCATGCAGAGAAGACACGGCTGCTTGAATCCCGGGTAGGTTTAATGTCTTCATGCCAGAGGTCGGTGATGAGGTGGTCCAACATGCCCCGCATTTGACATCAGGAAGCTGTCATTGGGCCTCATGAGGCGGTGTGACCGTGGAGTAGTCTTTCAGCCTTTCTTGGCCTCATTTTCTTACCTGAAAACTAAGGGTGTTAGATGATTTTAAGGCTTTTTCCTGCACTACATTCTTTCATAATTTAACAGAATATATAGTGTCGATATAGACCGAAATAAATGCTTTGTATTATGTTTCCCTTTGATGGCCACTTTGTTTGCCTGCCAAAGAATGAGGATGAATGTCATGTCTGTGTGCATTCTCTGTTCCTTGCCAGCTCACATTAACTACACTATTGTGACACTAAAAATCCCTTATTATTGTGACTGTATTCCAAGCCAGAATCTGGACTTCCTTAGGAATCCCCCAGAATGCCTTTGCATCCTGCCCTGAGGGCACCTCCTTTCCTCTTGTGACTTCCCGTGTGCTTCCACAGTGACCTGCGGCCAGGAAGCCGCAAAGCAACAACAGGAATTGGAAGGACCCACACATGACCTTCAGGTGGAAGACAGCCATTGAAAGAAAGGCTAAATCCCTCTTGACTAATGTTGTCTGACCATTTGTGGGGATTTTTATTTAAAATGGGACTGTTGTGGTTATCAACATGAAATGACTGGATGCAATCACAAGGTGGATTTCCACTTACACTCTATTGTTAACTCAAGTTAGTGGTTGCCTTTCTGCATAGCATGATTTTGAAAGCTACATGAAAGGTGATTGCAGGTGTTTTAGTCAAGGTTACATATTATAAGGGACTAGGTTATAAACCAAAACTTCTAGTGAGAATTTCTTTTTTGATAATATAATTGGAATCCTTCAAGTACAACCACTCTGTCTTAAAATTTATTCTGCCTAATTATATTTAGGAACGGGAAATGGAAGCCAAAAAACGAGCTCTGGAAGAAGAGAAACGCCGCCGAGAACTCCTGGAAAAACGATTGCAGGAGGAAACTAGCCAGAGGCAGAAGTTAATTGAAAAAGAAGTGAAAATAAGGGAGAAACAAAGGGCACAGGTTGGTGGGTCAATCTGGATAGATGAGAGTATGTTGCCCCCTAGTGGCCATTCTGTTGTAGAAGATGGAAAGACTGTGTCCCGATGCTTTCCACTAATTATTAAGTTCTTGACATGTAATGGCTAAGGGAACGATATGCATTAGTAGGCAAAAAAAAAAAAAAAATTCAAGTGACACTTTTCAATGCTCATGCATGGAACATTTGATGGGAAAGACACTCTTTCTTTTACCTATTTTTTGGAATATATTTGAAAGGAGAATGTATTTTTTTAGCAGGTTTGAGAAATGCAGCTGCGTTTGCTCCTGAAACCAAATGCAGCATCCTTTGGTTGGTGAAGAGAAGAGGTTCTGTTAAGCCATCTTTTGGAAGTAAACACTCCAGAACCAGACAATTTTACCAGCCCTGTTTCTTGGTGGTTGTGTTAGTGTTTGTTTTTTTTTTTCCTCTAGCCACTGTACTGTCACATGTGCCCCCTGTGATATACCAGTCCACACATGTGTGCACCACATTACTGAACTTGAGCAAAACTTGGGACAACCACCCATTCTGTTCAACTTCTTGTCTTGGTCATCAGAGAGTTTGAGTTTCTGATCGTGTCACTAGAGCTGCTTACATAATCTATGTTTTCTGAGAAACTCAAATAAAATTTTAAGGCCATGTAATTTAAGTTCAAATCAGTTTTACCAAAGATTACTAGACACAAAGGTAAAAGGTACCATTTCCCTTACTCTTTGCAGTTTCTGGCAGTTGGCAGTGCAGCAGTGAGAGGCTTTCTCTCGGGCTTTGGTGTGTCATAAGCCTGTGACATCTGTCTACAGTCAGAGTGCTCCAGAATCAAAGGCAAAATGTTGAAGGGGGACTCCAAAGTAAAATGTATTCATTTTCTTTTATTATGCCAAACCTCTGCCAAATTTTGACTCACTGTGAAGGTATCCGAAGCCAAACCAAAAAGCACCATTCTGTTTTAATCCTAATTATAAGTTTTGCCTCCAAGTATATGATGAGGTCGCTTTCCCCAGGGTAAAGGAGTTGAATAATTTAACAGGATAAAATGAAACATTGTTTTAGAAATATTACCCATAGTAATCTGTGTTTCCTAGATTAGATGAACCTCCATTTTAGCTGTGATAAAATAAAAAGACGTCTATGTCCCTTTCTTCGATGTCTGGTCCTGAACAGTGTTTTGATTCCACTTCTTACCTTATTTTGACCTTGCTTTGCAAAACATACAGTTCTACCCTCAGTTTCTATTCGAACAACGGTGTCAAACTCATTTTCACCAGGGGCCACATCAGCCTCGAGGTTGCCTTCAAAGGCCCAAATGTAATTTTAGGACTGCATACATGTAACTACTTCTTAAAAGTTAAGTGAGAGTTTGGTGCTGCTGCCAGGTAGAAACAAGGTGCCAGGCGGATAAAACAAGGTGGAGGGCTGGATTTGGCCTGTGTGCCTTGTGTTTGTCACCTGTGTATTAGAAAGCGTGTGGAAGCTGATGTGTACAGCTTTGGGAGATCTTGGCAGGTTTGCACTTACTAAAGATTGTTCCTTCAATCGTGTCTGGGGCTATTTAAGAGCTATGGTGAGATTGTGGTGGGGAGAACCCCTGGGAACTTGTGAAGTGGAGGAGTCTTTAACTTCATGCTTCATTTCCTTGTTTTTAATTACTAAGTACCTTTTAAAAGCTAAGCTAATGACATTTTTCCATTTTCTCGTCTGTCCATAGAACCTATTGGCCTGGGTGTATCTACCCCCCACTCCCCTACCATACTGTAGCATCCTTCTTAAACCGTTATCTACTGTTTAGACCCCACATGATAATGTTTATCTTAAGAGCTTATAACCACATGGGCATTTTTAACACTTAAGCTTTTCAGTTTTTTTTTCTCCTGCTTCTACATATCTGTGACCTAAAACGAAAGCATAATTAGTTACAGATGCCATGGGTTTGCCTTTTTCCAGTCTCGACCTTTGACACGCTATCTGCCTGTCCGGAAGGAGGACTTCGATCTGCGGAGCCACGTGGAGACTGCGGGCCACAGCATCGACACCTGCTACCACGTGTCCATCACGGAGAAGACCTGCCGCGGGTTCCTCATCAAAATGGGCGGGAAAATTAAAACTTGGAAAAAACGCTGGTTTGTTTTTGATCGGAACAAGCGTACATTCTCTTATTATGCAGGTGAGCGATGAGAGAAATCTAAGTGATGTATTCAAATTAGGAGCCCTCTGTTAAAGGAAATAGTATAATTTGGTATAAATAGGGAGATTGGTAAGTAATAGAAATAATGACAAATTTAATTTTGTAAATGGATATTATTTTATGTTCAGATTATATGGTTCACATAATATGAATTTTCTCTTAGAAATAATAAAAATTATATTATATAAAAAGTGTGAGCCCTGGCTGGTGTAGCTCAGTAGATTGAGCACAGGCCTATGAACCAAAGGGTCACTAGTTTGATTCCCAGTCAGAGCACATGCCTGGGTTGCAGGCCAGGTCCCCAGATGGGGGCTCGTAAGAGGCAATCACACACTGATGCTTCTCCTCTCTTTCTCCCTCCCTTCCACTCTGTCTAGAAATAAATAAAATCTTTTTTAAAGAAAAGTGTGAATTAGTCTATTCTAGTTCTGAAATAAGCTCAAGCCCAAGTAAATGTTAAATGGAATATATTTTTTAAACCAAAATATTGTCTTTTTAAACCATGAGGCCAGGGGGAAAGGTATTTATGTATGTATGTATGTATGTATGTATGTATCTATTTATTTATTGTCATATGTCCTCTTTAAGTCACACAATTAGGCAGCCTTAGCTGACAGCCATTCATCTGTAGTTTATAAACTGAAATGGTCTTTTAAGTATAGAGAGTACAGCTAGTCAGTGTACTAGTGAATAAGTATTAAGTGACTGAAATATTTTTGGATGCTTGATGGATTGTGAGAAACATCTTTACCTAATCTTTCATAAACACAGGAATATTGGTGTAACTGGTATACTTATCAATAACCCTCTTACTCTTGATCACATATGAAACATGTCCATTATTACCACAAGTATAGCTCTGCCCTCTTTTCAGCAGCTGAAGAAGGTATCAGCCCAGAGGTTGTGAGGAGACTCTGCTTTGGGGTGACTGTATCAGCATTTATAAGCCTTGTCAGGAATTGTTAAAAAGCGTCTCTATGTGATAAGTAAAAAATAAAAGTCCAGTCCTTTAATCTATAGTGTGAGGTGAGGGTATATTTATGAAGAGAAGTTTGAGAAGCCAAGCAATATGTGAGAGAAATGAAATGCTGGCTATGGAGCCACAGAAATGGGGTAAGTAAAGGGTGGGAGTACAACCCATGCCTTCCAGTTAGGAGCCGTTGGGTGGGATTCCAGTTACCACGGTGGCTAGTGGTAACCTAAGCCTAACCCTTGCAGGCCCCCTGCTTGGCCTCTCGAGGGCTTTCTGATCTTGGGTTTTATGAGAATCCAGAGATATTACCTGTAGTTTGTACAATAGAAAAGATGTCTTTTTAATAAGAAATACCAATTTAGTGTCTGCAAAATGCATAAATGAAACTTTGCTGTGTGCTAGTCTCTACAGGTAATTTCACCCAGAATTTTCCAAAAATAAAATTTTGAAATAACTTGAGACAAAATAGCTTTATTAGTCTCTTCTCTGGAATCCTTATTTCATTCTTTTTACTAGACCCATATTAAAGACTTCTTCCTTCTGACCCATATAAATTAGTTTTCCAAATTTAAATTTCTTAGTAACTGGTCTTCAACATTTTATAAATACCAAAACCTTTTTGGTATATGAAAGATTACTCAGAATCCTAGTGCATAAAATAGACAATAATATTTAATTCTGCTTTTAATATGTATTTAATATTATATAGCTAACTGGTGAGACCTAGTTTGGCAAACACTAGCCATTTGGCTGTTTACAACCATCATCAGCTTTGTTTGCTCCAGCCACATCCACCCCAACTCTTTCCAGAGACAACACCAAGTTCAAGAGTAGATCAGTCCTCAGGATGTCATACAGATTGCAGTTCGGGCTGGACTTGATCCCACATTCACCATTCCCCTTCAGCTTGTCAGTGAGGTAGATGACTGTGGTATGTGTGAAGGAGCTGTGAACAATGGTGCTGAAAGCTAGTCTTGGGTCTCTCTGTTGACCTTGACCCTGGGCTCTGTACGTGGTCTCCTACGTATTGACTGGGTAACTTTAGAAATGTCTCTGAAACACTGAGGCACAGAAAATATGGAAGTAAATTGATAGGATAATGCTATTGAAACAGAATGAATAGCATTATTTCTTCAACTTACAATAACATTATTGATTCTCTTAATTCACAGTGTCCTTGTGAGGCCTATATTTTCCAGAGTCCTTTCTCATATATGAAGTGCCTTACAAACAAGTTCCATTCCCCAGTTTTCTGTTTGTCTTAAATACTGACAAGATTTACTTTTACCTCAGGATTTTGTTTTGTGTCTGTTTTCAGAAAACAAAGTTCATTGTATTCCCATGAATATTGCAGAATTCTCTGCAGCAAATGTGTGAGAGATACACAGGTTAATTAAACATGCAATTAAACAACTCTATTTTCTACTGAACTTTTTAGGGCTGCTGTTTTTCAGACTAGCTTTTTACTGTTGTTGGAAAAAAGGGACACTTTCATTAGTAAAAATAAATAAATAAAAATTCAACAAATGTCTCTATAAAGCAATTGCCTCTTTCCCATCACAAAAGTTCTGACATTTTCCCATTGTTGTACCTGATATATCCTTTTGGATTTTCACTATTTGTTTATATATAAATTTCAGTATGTACATGTGTTCTTTCTTCTTTAATACAGTTGGAACCAAATTATTTCCTCTTCACATAACAATATTTCAGATTTTTCACATAACAATATTTTACACTTTCTATACAGTGACTGGTAGGTTCCATTTTATGCCTGTATTGTAATTGAATCAGTTCCCTGTTAAAGTTCAAGCAGATCTTTTGCAGCCTTCTGCTGTAACAAATGCAAATCTAAGTGCATGTGCATGAGGAGCTTTTATACAGTAAAGTTTTAGAAGAAGAGTTGCTAAGTAAGAGGATTTTTTTTCATTTTTAATTGTACTAGTTTTATCAAATTGCCTTTCAAAAGAGGCTTTTATATTTGCACTTCCACCAACCTGAATGATGGAGTCTCTTTCTCTGCACCCTCATCCATGCTTTAAACAGGTTTCAATATGCTCACATGTATTATGATTTTTGATGAATTTAAATTATACAGTATTTCAGGAACTTACTAGATCACAGACCTGATGTGATTTATTTGGTTGGTGGTTTGGTTATTTGGGGTTTTAAAAAATGTTTTCTTGGTGTTTGTGGCAAATCTGATGGAACCTTTGAAACAGTTTGCAGAATACTGCCTGGAAAAGACGTGATTGATGTGAAGCTCTGTTGGGAACAGGAAATAAATCAAGCGTGCTGGACCGGAAATTGATAGAAAACAAGTATAAATAGAATTATAAATAGAATATTGTTTTAAATTATAAGTCAAAAAACACAGTTCTTACGCACTTCATTACAGTCCTGCCTATTAATATTTCCATTTGAATGTCTTGGAGCATGCAGAGTAATAATGGTGTTTATACTTTATGTGTGAACCTAACAGTCAGAAGTTCTGGGTTATCATTTGACTGCTAATTTGCTGGAGAGCCTTGGGCAAAGTCACTTAGTCCCTTCGATTTGGGTTGATGACTTTATCTTTTTTTTCCCTTTTCCCAATACAGAGTCAGGCTAACGCTCTAACCTAAATATCTCAATTAAACTTAAATCATTTTATACTAGATAAATATTTTAATAATGATTATAATGAATTATAATTTTTTCTGTGGTGGTGATAAAGTTTTTAACACTCATCTATCATTGCAGACAAGCATGAAACTAAATTAAAAGGAGTAATATACTTCCAAGCCATTGAAGAAGTGTACTATGATCACCTCAAGAATGCTAATAAGGTAAGCACAGTTTTCAGATTCCTACAATTTGAATGTATAATTAAGTTGGGAAAATTCTTTCAACTTGAAGCAATTTAGGTTTGTTGTCCGGAAGTAACAGACATTTATGACAATGGCACTGGAAAAGTAAACATAGAAGTGATTAGTGTAGCTGATCTTTTTGTGGAAAAAAAAGTCATGGTGAAGCGAGGGAATATTTTGGACATCCTGGTTTGGGAGAGACCCCACCAAGTGACTCTTTGCTAGGGTTCTTAGAAGATACTACCTGGGTATGAGGAAGGATCTTAGTAAGGCTAAGAATAATAATTACTGTTTATTAACGAGCACCCACAATCAAATAGGTACACTCATAGAGCTTTACAAAGTAGCTGGTAAGGGGATTGGTGAGCTCTCCATGAAATTTCTTCTGCAGAAAGGCCAGAAAGATAGTCTTGAGAAAAGTCTTGGGACTGGGTATAGGTCATACTAGAGCAAAAGTAATGCCTATGTAGACTTGTATAAGTTGGAACTTTTAAAAAGGAAGAAGCCCTGATATATGACTTGTGTTATTTCATATTACAATATTAAGATGCTTGTGTTACATCTTTTTCCTTGTTTTGAATTTTAGAGCCCTAATCCACTACTCACCTTTAGTGTCAAGACACATGACAGAATCTACTATATGGTCGCCCCATCGCCGGAAGCCATGCGGATCTGGATGGATGTTATAGTGACTGGGGCAGAAGGCTACACTCACTTCTTGTTGTAGTGAACTGAAGCAACAGTCCCCTTCAGGGCATACTGCAATAATCTCTTACAAGAATGAAGCCATAAACTACCCCAGAGGGAAAGACCCAACAGACCCATCCCTTTAACTGTGTATACTCAGAACTCCTTTCGTATTAACAGGAAGTCATTTGTGAATAAGAAATAAGAGGTTTTAATGCAAGGCTTGGTCAAAAATAGCAAAAGAATTGAAGTATTGAAGCACCTATGAGAAAGAAAACACTATTTTGGTAAATAGCATCACTTATAAGAGCATTTCTAATAAAATATTTTTATTAATTGTTGATTTCGGTGAACTAAACAGTTTACAAAGTGTACATACTTGGAAATATGAAATTATTTTAGCACCCAAATCATTGGCATTGACATTATTGTAGTCAACTGGCTTTTTAAAACTAGGAGCATTCTGCTGAAGATTATTTTATAAATATAAGCAAACAAGGGCTTGGAGAAGAATATATTATAGGAGGAGCTTTTGCCCTATTTTGTTAAGTATTGCACCAAAACCAAAGACGTGATGTGACTTCTGTTTAATGGTAGTAGTTTCAAGGGATGAACTGCACTAGTGTTACTCTACACTTTAAAATGATACTTCAATGACATCAAGTGCCCAGGAAGTTGACATTGAAGAGTTGCCACCAGCGCAAGCTACACTGCATGTATAGCAAACCACTTTTCGTAAAAAGAGAAAGAACAAAAAGCTGTATGTTTTAGAAAGAAGCAGTTTTAGACAGACATTCTGTCACATTGGGCAATTTAAAACAGAGTACTTAGTGTTAGGTGCTTATTTTCCTGAAGAGTTCTCCATTCCCACTGCTAAGAATAAAGATAACCAGTAGCCAATTTCCTTAGATTGTCTGATTTTTCTTTGTTGTGGAGCATACCTGTTAATTGCAGCCTCACATGACATAACTATGAATTCAGAGCTGTTTTTTTTAACCAAAGAACAGACCAATTAAAATACTTATTTACAGATGTGCTGTGGTTTTATAAAAAAGTCAAATGAAGTTCAACAATGTTCTCTGTAATGTACTATTTTGTTATATATTTCTTTATAGTTAGCCTTTGTTTTTTAGTGTTAAATTAATTTTTGTTGAATTAAATGACTTCAGGCAAGTCTTTTTCATAATGGTTTTTTAAGTGCCATTTATCATGGTTTGTTATGTTGTGTGTTTGTAAGTATGAATGTACACTTTCCTAAAACTTGGCAAATGAGTAGAAGTAGAAAATAATGATATTACTTACTAGTACAAGGTAAAATGATTACATTGGAAGTGTCTATAAAATGTTTGTCAGGCCTGACCGGGTACAATTTTTTTACACTTGCAGTATGCTTTATGTACATGTATACACATTGCCAATCATAAGATTTTGCAACTGGATGACACATGATTCTACTTGAACATTGGAGGACAAAATTACGATTGCAGAATACATTTTTATTATCTGTTTTTTTCAGACATCACCCCTAAATCCTGTAATGGTCTAAAAGAATGAAACGCCATTGCTAAAATTTTCTTGGTTAATGTAAAGATATAACTTTTCTGTAATGTACTTTTGCCATAGGATTGTAAAGATATAATCAGCTTTATATCTTGCATGATCTAGTAAACCTTTGAAATATCTGTGTTAAAATATGTTGAGTTTGGATTAAAATGTTGATCAGATTTCACATTTGAAAATAAACTCATCTCTCATTAGGACGTTACTGATTGGTAACATGATGGGGCATGAGAAGGGTGAATTAATCAACCAAAATGCATTGTAGAATTTATATAAAGGATGTTGTGTGCTAACAATCTGATTTATAGTTTAAAAAACAGTACTTAGAAGTTTCTCTAGTCACATTCCTGTTGCTGACAAAATAAGATAAACCCAGAAAACTCTGATATCTTGTCATCCTCTTGTGCAAATGCAGTTAGTACTGAGGATTACAAAGATTGCATTTACTTACTCTTCTGACAAGGAGTAAATCATGCAGGTATGAAGTGAAGCTCTAGGGCTTTACTCTGTGGGGCCCTTCTCTGTCTCCCTGAGCTAAAGCAGCAGATTTCAGAGAGAGAGGAAACTGTCCCTCAACAATATGTCTCCCCCAGCTGCCCCAGTGAAGACAACATTTACAGCAGGTCAATGGAAACAAGTTTGCCTACTCCAAGCCCATCAGTCAGTAAAAGTATCTTCATTTGACAGTACCAACAATTTTTTTCTGATTTGTTAGACTGACAAAAGTGGTTAGAGGAAATAATCAATGGGTTTCCCAGCTTTTTAATTTTTTAATTTTAATATTTTTTATTGATTTTAGAGAGAAAGAGAAACTCGATTTTCTGTCCCACTTATTTATTCATTCATTGGTTAAGTCTTGTGTGTGCCCTGACCAGGAGTAAACCCCAAACCTTGGCTTATTAGGATGATGCCCTAACCCACATGAGCTACCTGGCTAGGGCAGGTTTCCCTGCTTTTTGTGTGTAGTGTTTTTCCCATGATGAGGAAAAGTCAGATTTTTTTCATTTTGCTGCACATAAAATGCAAGAAGACATGCAAAGATAAAGAAAGTAGGTACAGGAATAATTGAAAATGTTTGCAATTATCCAAAAACCTTGAGGATTAGTATTTACCATTGTGATATAAGGGATGAAGTGGCATGCATTGGGCATCACCATGCTGACTTGGTCCCTTCAGCAGCTAGGACAGGCCTAATGGAGAACTGTCAAAACTCAGCAACTTTCAAAGTATGTCCTGAAATTGGCTGTCCTTGCCATCTGTTTCTGGTCTTACACCTCTCAAGAAAGATACCCATTCAGTTTTTATTTAGCTAACTTTTCCAGTATATTCCAATAGGACAGGTTCTCAGGACTCCAAAGACAGGCTCATTCATATTAGCCTTTGCCTTTGACTCTAACCCCAACTCCTTATCCAATATTTATGACCAACACAGCAAAAGTGGCTTTACTCGAAGTATTATACTAACCACGGTAACTTCTAAGTAGTAAAAAACTAGATAAGTCCTTGCTTGTTGATGCTTCAGACTTTCCTGAATTACATTGAAGGCTATCAGAGCTGGAATTCAGAAACCCTTGTACAATGATTTATTTAACCATTTGTTTTATTATTGGCCATTCCATTTGTTCAGTCTGCTGCTAAAAATGTTGCTGTAGTAATAATATGCACCCTATGTGTTAATATTGTTTTTCATAGCATAGTCACAAAATGGGGCCACTGGATCAAGGGCATTAAAAGTGATGCATATTTTAAATTGTAAAAATGTAGTCCGTTGACAAGAGTTTAGCAAGTTACATTCCTACCAACCATAGATAAGTGCCAGTTTCCCAGCATTCTTGCCAATAGTTGCTGTTTTTAATTTTGCCAATCTAATGGGTGGGGGGAAATGGTATGTTTGTTATATTTTTAAATTTTCAGTTAGTGACGTTGAACACCATGTTTATGCATATGAACTGCCTATTCCTCGCTATTGACCAATTTTATTGGCATTACATTTTTTTTATCATTTCTAGAGGCAGACTAAATGAAATAATGTTCTGCTGTGGTGTAAAGTGAATTTTTTCTAGACGTATTTGAATAGAGATACCTTTCTCCGTTCAGAATGTTTAAATCTGTATGTAGTCTAACTATAAAATATCCTAAGTGTATTTAATTCTCTAGACTTTATTCTTCCGTTGAGATTTTTTTTTTTTAATCTACTGGGGCTTATTTTTGCGCATACCCTGAGGCAGAGGTCGGAATAATTCAGTAGCCAGGGAGACTGAGAGCTAGAAAAACTAATTTAAAGGGGCAAAGAAGCGATGACTATTTCATTCTATTCTTGGTATTTATACAAGTAGGTTTAAGGTCATGTCCTGGAAGCATTTCTCGTACAGGTTAAAAGTGAAAGTGACTTGCAATGCAGCAAACTTGGCATTTTATGCTTCCACTGCTCGATATCCTGGGGTTGATGAGAAGGTTTCAATCTAGGAAACCTGATTACGTTCCTCTCCCCGCTTCCAGCCCTGCACTACCTCCCCTTGGAATAAGTAGTCTATCGAGAGGGCAGCACGCATTCACGACTGTAACGCGCAAAAACTGCAGGAGAACCAAAAGCTCAAAAGCTAAAGATCGACGAGAGCGACGACACGAGAGCGACGACGCTCTGCCCTCGCTCACTTTAGGGTGCCCCGAACCAACCTGGCGCTCTTCAGCAAATCCCGTCGGCCAGCCGGCGGCGCATGCGCAGTCCCGGTTCCGGTGAGCCTTGGGAGTCTAGGTAGGGCAGTGTGGGGCGCAGGGGCCGCTGGGAAGATGGCTGGCGTGGGAATGGTGGCTGCGGGTGCTGGGGTTCTGTGTTGGAGGTGGGGCTTGACGGCTGTCTCCTTCGGCTTCCACAGTGGCCTCAGCGCGGTACTTGCACGGAGGTCCGACGGGGTGCCACGGTGGCTCCCAGGTTAGTGCCCGAAAGGCGAGAGTAGAACGCGTTCTTTCGAATACCCCACTTTCGTCAGTTCTTGTCCTGTGTCTTTTTGGCGCCCTATTTAAAAATATTCTTCCCCCATTCTCTGCACCCTAGCTGTAGGCGTCTGCGATAATTCTGGTGAAGGCTGTGAAGAGAGGTCTGGGGAGGCCCGGGGGCACCCTGGACAGCCCCGGCCCTTGCTAAAGTTCGAAGCTCTTTACTTTAAGGATCCTGCTCTCTGCCTGCTTTCTCTGCGCAAAATAGGAAAACGTAGCATGTGCATGTAATGCGTTTCATTTTTAGTTATCTTTTGTTTTTTTTCTCTGCAGGTTTTAAGTGGAGGGGGGAAGGGGATTCCAAATTGTGATTCTGTGAAGTGCTTACTTAGACCGGCCCTTCTTTGACTTGAGGCAATTTACAATTTGAACATTTTCTTTGTAAAAGTTTATGAAGGTCAAGCCTGATTTCTAGTTTTGTCTTCTCGATGCTCCCGCTCAGTGAAAACCATAATCATTATTTGACAAAGGAAACTGGAACTTAAACCAAAAATCGGAGTCCTTGAATATTTTCTTTATCTTGTGTTTGGTTCCTCCCCATTCCTACCCCATCCCCAGTCACACCCTCCCATATATATATATATGGTCTGTCTTTGTAAATTATGCCTTTTTAGTTGTCGGTGTTGTGTTCACGATTTGACCACTCAGATGCGTGATTGTTTGGAATGGGAATTGTTGAAGATGCTCTTTGTTTTGAGTTAAAAAAAGTTTTTAATATGTATAATCAGTTTTACTTACATTTAATTGTGGACAACGAAAAAAAGAATATATGTTTCTCTAACGGAGTATAGTATGTCATTTAATTCAAGACTATAACCCTCTTCCATTTATTTAGTCATTGAGCACTTAGGCACCAGGCTTTGAGCTCATCCTTATTGTGCAAAGAGCATTTGTAGATACAGTGTTAACCTGTGCACTTACAATTTACCAAGGTGAAATAAATTATGGTCTCACGGAGACATTCTTCTGTTGGGAAGTAGTATTAAGAGGATAGGAAGGATTTTTGAGTGCTGAGCTAAAGAAATGGGAAATGAAGATTTTTGCTTTTATAATCTGCCAACCAACATAACTGGCTATTAGCCCTGTTTTTCGCTAAAAGTTTTACATTTGGAATATTTCACTATGCATAAAATAGCTTTAAGGTCTCAAACTTAATTTTTTAAAAATCAACTTCTTAAATCCAGAATGAGGTAAACTTTATCGACTCATACAGGAGAGACTGAGACGTTTTTGTTGCCCCAATAAAGTGGAGGGGAGCTTCATATAATATAAAATAACAGGTTTTGTTGATCCGGAAAAAGACGGTAAGGAAATGCACAAACTCAATTTCTTTGGAGGAAGGAGGTATATATTTATATGTGACTTTTTTGTTGTTATTTAAAAAATATCTTTCTACATTTTTTGAAGATAAAATATTGATTTTATAGTAGGAAAGGAACATAAAAACAATGAAATGGTGTAACCTTGTAAGGTTTACCATTTGTGCTGTTGGACTTAAATTACATTAATATCTGTGTGTACCAATCACAGAAACCCTGACCAACAAATAAAACACAGTAACTGCAGAGTCTTATGAGAAATCTTTTTCCAGAATTAATACTATGATATGAAACATTTTTTGAGGTTACTTGTAAAGAAACTGTTCATTGAATGCACCTCAGCTGACAGAGAATTATGATTGACTATGACCCCTGATTTAGTGGGTGGAGAGGGAGTCAGTAGTAAAGGGGGCAAAGCCCCTCCCCCTTTGGAAGTATTTCCCCCAAGGGCATACCAAACTTGTTTTTCCCTCTCCCCACCAGAAAGTAGAGGATGTGAAACTCCTCAAACAGTAAAAAATTTAAAAAGACAAAAATTCCACAAGAGTGCTAAAGTTAGTGTAAGTAAATCTGAATGTTGATTGATACTATTTCGGACAGATGCCATAGCAGCAATAGGAAAACATTTTTGATGACTCTGTCTTGTTGCCTTGAAATTTCCACCTCATCGTGTATTTTGGAAGAATCAAGAATGGACCTTGCTCAAAGAAGGTACTGATTTTGAAATGATTTTAAAGGATATGCACAGACTTGTGACTTTAATACTCTAAGTCTGTTACTTATTTTTTTCTGTTAAGTTGAAATAGTATTTGACATCAGTTCAACAAGAAAGTTAAGATTGAAAATATATATATATATAGTTTTCCAAAAGCTGTATTTGCAAACTATGGTTTATGTTTTATGTACTTTGTTTAGCTTGCAGACAAAAGGCATCAATCTCTTTCCTTAGTCGACCAGATCTTCCAAAACTGGCTTATAAGAAACTAAAAGGCAAAAGTCCAGGAATTATCTTCATCCCTGGCTATATTTCTAATATGAATGGTACAAAGGCATTGGCGATTGAGGAGTTTTGCAAATCTCTAGGTCACGCCTATATAAGGTAGGAATAACACATTATAGAGAAAATATTACTACCATTTAGCATGGCAGCAGAGAATTACTTCTGCTCTGACCAATTGAAGCAAATGGCAGCATTTTCACAGACTAATTGGGTTTTAATGGTCTGTAAGCTTTCTTGTGATTTAGAGTGCTTGTAAATACAACCTTTAAAAGACCTTTTTTATATGTCTTTGTGCCACATGATGCTGGCAGGAAGTGCTAAGATCTTTAGATACAACAATGTGATGACAAACCAATCTACTAATTGGCTTTTTTGTAATCTCTTGTAATTATATTGAAGTTTTCCATTAGGGACTTAATGACTTCTATTTGACTACTGTTTATTACCTTTTTAAAATATATATTTAAATAATAAATGTATTTTATGCTTAACCTGGCAGAGGAGATACCATGACCACAAAGGTGATTTTCCCATGGCAAGGCTTATGCATTGCACTTCAGATATGCTGACCCCTGTGATTTCCCCAAATGTGGGAAACTTGACTGCATAATTTGTGGTAGTGGGGTACTGCATTCATACTCTCCCTTGAAAAAAAATATATGTATTTAAAAGTACAGTAAGTCCTTACATCATCGATAAGTTCTGCAACTTAAAGTGAATTGACATACAATGAAACCAATTTCACTGTAGACTAATTGATATAAAAAAGTTAAATTCCTATGACATATCATCAATGTTATAATGAAACAACCATGAACAAAACATTGGAGGACGTCCTGTATTGTAAAATTAGTACTATATAATTCACATTTCTTCTGAGTTTTCTCTTTGTTCCTGCTCCTGTAATGTGAGTATGTATAAGCATAAATAGGGGTATGTGTTGTTTAACTAAAACTTGATTTCACAATTCATAATATGCTAATAATTATTTTAGTAAAATAATGTGTTCATATTGTTGTTATTAGGTTTGTTTACCTATAACAATCATTTATTTAGTGCCTAATTTGCAAGAATAGTATGGTTTAATAAAAGGAGCACTGGTCTAGAATTCAAGAAAGTTGGGTTCTGGAATCAATTCTAGTAATAACTGCGGCAGGATGAGTCAGTTTGTAAACACTGGGCCTGTTCTCATCATGGAAAAAAGAGGTGGTTGATTAAGGTAATTTCTGAATTCTTTTCCAACACTAACAGCCTAAAAGCGTAGTTCCACTAACATTTGCTAAATAGACCTAGAAAACAGAGGTTTTAGAAATAAAATAATGAATATAAAAAACTTGCAGACTTAATCTGTTTAATATCTTAGCAGAGATTATGTCAATTGTATGGATTTAGTCTTACTCCTTTGATCAGATTAACTGAATTGTTTTGTTTCCATGCTCAGAACTGTTACACATCTGTTCTGACTTAACTGTGTTCTGACTTAACTGTGATTCGGAAGAGAGTGTATCTTCTGCAAGTAGACTTTCTAGCACTGTACTGGGTGCTCTCAAGTACAAAGCATGGTCATGCCCTTAAAGGACTTTTTTATTGGGATGGGGAAACACGGTCAAATATAGATGAGAAGCTTAACAAAAATATTCATCAGAATGTGGTAGCAGCAAAAGAGCAGTACACTTAATTGTATCAGGTGAGGGAAAAAAAGTGGGATTGGAGTGGATGAAAAAGTCTTTGTGAAGGAACACTGAAGAGTAGTTAGTTAGGATCAGGGCAAGGAGGAAGCGCTGTCTGCGAAGGGGAGTAGCCTGAGCGAAACACGATAACAGAAATATTGCCGTCATTCTCCCTTTTTGTCCCTAAAAGATTTTGAATCAGGAAACCACCTTTTTACTAGTTCTTGAATTTAACTGAGGCCATGAGAGCTATATCCAGTGCCTGTCTCTCTGTAAGACGTGTGGGTTTTCTGCAGTTTGGACACATGTGAAATACATTGTCCTTTTAAAGGTGTATTCATGATGAAATTATAATGTATATTGACCACTAAGTGGTACAGTATTTAAAATATAGCCTATGTATAACTTTATAAACCTTTATAAAATATAGCCCTTCACTACAAATTTTTATTTGATCAAGTTTCTTTTTTTTTTGCTTTTATCAAAACTCCATTACAATCTAATCACTATTGATTGCATTTAACCTGTTTTGAGAGATTTTATCTTCTATTTACATTCCAGTTTCTCAGTTTACTTTTTTGTGATTTTTGTCCGTAAAATTTTTATCTTGAATGAGGAAGTGGTTAATTTTGTGTATTATACAACAAGTAGTACATATGGCTGTATGAAAACGTTTTCTTAATATCCGATTGTCACCATGCGGAAGAGAAAATGAGTCAGTGCTAAGGACTGAAACATGTGGTTTTAGGGCTGGTATTCTGTCATCATTATTTCTAATAGACTGTTTAATTCTAGGTTTGGGAATATGTCCTAGAGTATTGAAGCTGCTAGGACAGACTTTGGTTACTGTATTTAAAGGTCCTAAAACTGTTAAATGTGTTTGAATTGTCTTTGTCTTTTGGTTAGTGTTCTTACTTGTAACCTGCTAGTATCACTCAGTGGTTATACTTTCCTCTATCAAGGGCCTTTATGCACATTTTTCATCTTTACGCCATGTTTAGAGGGAACTGTAAAAGGTGCAAGGAGAAATATCTGGATGTCTATCAAGGAAGGGAAAGGAGGACTAGTTAGTGCCCTTCTCTCCTCTTCTCCCTTGTCTGTCTCCTGCATACCCTAGACTGAGGGGAAATAACAACTGTGATTTAGACTTCTGCAGTTGCTTTGCTACACTATTTCCTAAGGATCTAAAATCATTTCACTATATACCTAAAAAAATTTTTATTTCTTTTTCTTCCTCCATCACTTATAAATAACTCAAATAAGTATACACTATATATCACATATATACTTTTATATGTACACTAAACATACAAGGATTTTATTATTTTTCTTCAGATTTTAAGAATAAGAAAAATGTGAAAGCTTTAAATTTGAATAAACTAATTCTTTTTACTTCTACCTTTCATTCCTAGTCATTTGGAGTGTATTGCAATACTTGGTGTGTGAAGTTTACATACCTAACCACTGTGGAGAATGCAAAGATAAATAAGATAGTGTTTTTATTTTTTCACCCAAGAACTTAATAGTTTCAGAGGAATGATGAGACACACATATGCACACAAACTGTCTATAAAGCAGGATGTAATAATTTAATGCAACTGATAAAAATGAATTTTATATAAGTTTCATTGGTTAGAGATTTGTTTTTCAATTTGGGCAGCCTTCCAGCAACAGAAGTTTCATTGTATTAAGCTCTGAGAGGATATTAGTAATAAAGGTTATAGGAGAAGATAACTCAGGTGAAGGAAGTAGTATGACGAATGAAGCAGAGACAGAAAACATGGAGCCTGTTTTAGGAACAGAAAGTCGATCAATTTGTTTAAAGCAGTAGTTCCCTTTGATGAAATGATAAAGGTCAGTCAGAGATGACCAACTGTGATGGTCAAAAACATACTAAAGTACTAAATTTCTATGCTGTGTGTTACTGGGAACCATTGAAGTTAATACCATTTCGATAATCATCTTTTAGGAAAAAACTGACAGTTACAAAGTGGATTTATTTGAAGAGAGAATAGAGTCATAGAGGCACAGTTAGGAGGCTGCTGTGATAGGCTGGTTTAAGATAAGATGACAGAGACCTGCAGCAAGATACTGGTTTACCAACTTGCAGAGAAAGGAATGACTGTGAGGGGAAAATGTGAGTGAGTGAGAATGGCCCAGGGCCGGCAGTGTTCTATATGCTGGAAAAACAAGCTTGAGTAAAACAGGCTGCCCCTCAAACTGACATTCCAGTCAGGGAGAGACAGATATTTAAAACTCGATTACAACACAACAATATGAAAAGTGTTAATTGAGTATACACAAAAGGAAGTGACTGGTACTAAACAGCATATATGGCATTGTGTCAAAGAAAGTTCCTCCAAGGAGGTGATATGACTAGGAATTTGGGTGGAAAGGAAGGTCTTCTAGGCAGTGGGGCATCATGCAAAGGCTCAAAGTTATGAATGGGTGCATTTAGGAATTGGGAGTAGTTCAGTATGACTACAGTTTATGGGAATCTACTGGAGTGGCATCGATACTTCATGATGTATTGACTTGAGACCTTGAGGAGAGATGGAATTTACAGATTAGGCACACTTTGAGCCTGGAGAACTAGGAAGTTGGAAAGAGAAGCAAACTATGTAGATGGACTGGTGATGATGAATTCGAATCTGATCTCTTTCCCACCCACCAATTCAGTAGATACGTACTAAGCATTTACCAGTGTGAGGTGCTGATCTAGGCACTGGGAAAGCAGTGGTGAGCAAAACAGCCTGTGCTCATATGGAGCTTCCATGCTTGTGTGGGAGACATCACAAATAAATAAGCAAATGTCATATATAATGTCTAGTAGCACTATTTTCTGTGAAGGAAATAAAGCAGGGTAAGGAAATGGAGAATGAGAATGATGAAAGAAGCACAATTTTAGATTGTATGGTCAGAGAAGACTTCTCTAAGGATGGAACGAAGACCTGAATCAAGCAAGGGAGCGGTCTGAGTAGATATCTGGAGGTAGAGTATTCCATGTGGAGAGAAAGGCTGATGTAAAACTCCTGTGCAGGAACATGGGTGGTGTTTTCCATGAACTCCAGAAGGAAAGTGAGAATGCGGTTGGGAGGGAGTGAGAGCAGTGAGGAAGGAGAGGAGCCAGACTGTGTTAAGAACTCTAGATTTTATTTAAAGATTATGGAAAGCCTTTGGATGGTTTGTGTAAGACATGATTTTTGCCTTCAGAGGATCACTGACTACAATGTGGGGAATAACCTGTGAGAGTGAAAATTGGAAAGGGAGAATCTCAGTCTGGTCAAGAGAGGATAGTGACATGGACCAGGCTGCTCACAGTGGAGATCAGAAAGTGGGTGGCCCTAGGAGGTATTTGACGGTTATACCAATAGGATTTGCTGAAATATATATTATTGTATAATGATGTATGTGCTATATTCCTTAAAAATCAGAGAAGCAAATACATAGATATCTAGATATAGATTTATATTTTCCCATTTTTCAGGTTTGATTACTCAGGAGTTGGGAATTCAGATGGTAACTTACAAGAATGTACAGTGGGAAGATGGAGACAAGATGTTCTTTCTATAATTGATGAATTAGCTGAAGGACCACAGGTGACAGTTTTTGTTAAATATGATGTAATTGATGATAACCTCATGATATTTTTGCTCTTCTTTAGATATGAAAATTGATTTAAATGTTTAACAACAAATTTTGATATTTAATTTAAAATTTTCTGTCATTTTCACTTTCTCATAAAATGCAAGTATCATTTTACTTATTTTACAGATTTTATTTTAATTTTATAATTCTTTATTGTAGACTAAATACTTTAATAAGAAGTAAACATAATTTTAATTCTACTTTGTGCCAAATGTTAAAAGTGTGGGAGCCAAAGGGTATAAAAGAAAAAAAGTACATACATTCTATGAAATTACTCCACTTATGGGGGAAAAAAAGAAATTCCTCCTTAAAACTATACATATTTTTATTTTTAGATACTAGTTGGATCTAGCCTCGGTGGGTGGCTTATGCTTCATGCTGCAATCGCACGGCCACAAAAGGTTGTGGCTCTTATTGGTGTGGCCGCAGCTGTGGATGGCCTGGTGACAAAGTTTAATCAGCTTCCTATTGAGGTAAGTCATAGACAACCTCGGTGTATACCTCCTACATTCTCTTGCTTCCTCTTTTTTTGAGTATTTGCTCATGTGCCATCTTTCCTTTGACTTATATTGACCCATCTTTTGTCTTAGCTGCTTTTTTATATAAGATTTCTTTGCTTTCTTTACTATTCTCTTGTTTAAGGTTTCATTTTCTTCAGTCCCTTCAACTCATTCTGGCAAATATTTGAGCCATATTAATGAAATAACACTTTAAGTTTCTTTTTCTTTTTCTTTTCTTTTTTGAGCAACATTTGCTTTATTAATCATATTTACTTATTTGGATCATACATCATGATCTCTTCTTATACCTCTTCTTATTTTATGGCATGTGGGAAATAGCACCTTTTCTTATGACCATATTAAACTTGACTCATCGATTATGAAACTGTTCTTAGCCTCTGATCCTCTCAGCAGAGCTCTCCAAGTGCGCACTGTCAGTCCATCAGGATCAGCTCACAGGAGCTAAGACATGCCATTTCTGGCTTAGACACTTAGTTGACATTCTTTTTTTACTTCAAATTCTCACCTTTAAAAAAGTGCTTTATATTATTAGCATGGTCTTCAGCAAATTATGGTAGAAATGAGGTTTCTGAAATAACTGGGAAGGTAATTAGTGTATTATATTTTCTTATTGGATATCTGTTCAAGCAGTTCAGTTGCCTGCAAGGATAAAGAAGTAGTGAGTAATAGTTGTTTATTTTTGTGTGCATTTATTTATTTATTTATTACAATCATTGTGTCTTCCTTGGGCATCTTTTCTTAGGGATCTCAGTTTTAACTGTGGGACTAAGATCCTGGCAGGCCTGTGGTGGAGAAAAGTAAGGAAAGGAAAGCAGTGTAGAGCAGGGACTTAACAAAGCATGGTGCCCAGGCTGGCCAGGCTGACTATGGTGCCCATGGTGCCCAGCTTGTTAATAGTTCTTGTCCTTTTTCATTTGAATTTATTAATATTTCACTTAGCATGATATTCTGAAAGTTCATTCATGTTGCAAATGGCAGTATTTTATCTTTTCTTACGGCTGAGTAGTGTTCCATTGCATATATGTACCACATCTTTATCCATTCTTCCCTTGAAGGACACTTAGGTTGTTTCCATGTCTTGGCTCCTGTGAACAATGCTGCAATGAGCAGTGAATATAGGGGTGCCGTGTGATTTCACTCATATGTGGGGTATAAATATAAAACAAAGCAACAAAATTAACAAGCTCAGGCACAGACAACAATGTAATGGTTACCAAAAGAACAGGGGGAGGGAGGATGAAGAGAGTAAAGGGCAACAAATATATGGTGACAGAAGGAGGCTAGACTTTGAGTGAGCATACAGTGCAATATACAGGTGATGTATTACAGAATTGTATACTTGAAACTTATATAATGAGTATTAATCAGTATCACCACATTAAATTTAATTCAGTAAAAATCAAAAGGCCTATTCTTGAGCTTCACACAAGATCTAAATCAGAGACTGGGAGGGGCCTTTAATAAGTCCCTCTGGTGAAGTTTGAGAACCACTCCACTAGAAAGTAAAGGAGCAGGAAGAGAAAAGTAAAAAAGAATAAAAAGGGGAAAAAAGTGTTGTCATAAAATGTCATTTATCTTTGTCTCAAGTTCTGCTTTAAATCCAATGCCACATATTATCTGCTGTATGTTAATTCTTAGCTTACATTGTTCTTCCCAGCTCCTTGAGAAATGACATCATTGTCTGCTTATCCAGGTTCGTTAAGATTTCCTATCAGGGATGAAATTGTGAGGCTGGTTTTCCTTGCACTTACCTTCTCCCTCCCTCCCCGCCACTTTCTTGGTGGTTTCTCATAGTTGCTCAGTACCCTGATGCTGCTAAATTTTCTTACCATTGCACCTTTCTGTATATAAACCTTGGACCTCTTGACTCCATCCTTTAACTCAATGGTCCCCAACGTTTTTGGCACCAGGGACTGGTTTTGTGGAAGATAATTTTTCCAGGGACGGGATGGGAGCTGGGTGGGGGGATTCAAGCTCACTTCCGGCCATGTGGCCTGGTTCCTAACAGGCCATGGACACTTACAGGTCCACAGCCTGGAGGTTGGGGACCCCTGCTGTAACTTACTAATATAGTGCTTCTCATGGTAAGAAGTTATTTCAAGAATATGGCAGATTGTAAAGGATTTGATTTAACAGGGTTTTTTTTTCTCCTTTGGTTATTGACAAATGAGATCTGCAGTACATTTCTATTTACCGGCATGTGTTCACCACTCTCAAAGAGGGGATATAGTAGATACTCCCTGAGTGACTGAGAAGATTTATACTCTGAAAATCAGAGCATATCTTGGCCAATCCTAAATTAGACCAGGAAACAGTTGTTAACAGAAACATGTGGGGCCTTGTTAACTTAAAAGCATGCGTAAGGGACACAGGGACCACTGTCTCTTCTTCTCCACCCAAACAGCTAGCCTAACAGTGTCCAGGAAGCAGAAGAGGGATGTTTTGTTAATACCAGCACTTCTCATTGTGTAGGAGCTCAATGTGCCCCTTAACTGGCTCTAATCATTGTCTCCTTTATTGGACACCAGAGGGCGTCAGACGGCGGTACAGCTGTTTGGAATCCAAGTTTCTCAACCACATTACTGTGACACAGTTTCTCCTTGGAGTAGAATTTATGCATATTGTACATTTTCTTTGATTAATCCTGTCTTTGCTATTTCTGAGTCCCCCCCTTTTTTTAAAGATTCAGGATATATAATGTTCTGTAAAGTTTGTTCTTCATATGAACGATATTAATTCAGGGGCAGGTAATAGCTATTTGGGCACGGATACTTAAAACACAACTGTTGTTGTGTCTCAATAATTAGCATAATTTCTATTTTATCAAATAACCACTGAAACAAAATTCTAATTATTGAAATTAAGAGTTCAGGAGTAATCAAGTACTTTGAAGATACCCTAGTATCATTTTTGCTTTAAATATAGAGTCATACATTTTATAGTTTTTTTGTTTGTTTTTTAAAGATTTTATTTACTTATTTTTAGAGAGGGAAGGAGGGAGAAAGAGAGAGAGAAACATCAATGTGCGGTTGCTGGGGGTCATGGCCCGCAACCCAGGCATGTACCCAGGCTGGAAATCGAACCTGCGACACTTTGGTTCACAGCCCGCGCTCAATCCACTGAGCTACGCCAGCCAGGGCTCTATAGTTTTCTAAATTTCATTAATTTCAAATCATTTGAGACAAATATTTCAAAGTATACTTTCAGATGTATGGATTTTTTACTGAAATCAGTTGATTTCAGCCATTCAGTTTCACTGAATCAAATCTTTTTGGAATTAGAAATACATTAAAATGCCTAAATATTTATGTATATTTATTGTATTTATTTTACTCTTTAAATTCTTAGATTGTTTAGTATTATTGCATGTATTAATGTTTAATAAATACTTTTATTTTCCTACTTTTTCCCAATAGGTAAAAAAGGAAATAGAGATGAAAGGTGTCTGGAGCATGCCATCAAAATACAGTAAAGACGGGGTTTATCATATTCAGTATAGTTTCATTAAAGAAGCTGAACATCACTGCCTTTTACATAGCCCTATTCCTGTGAACTGTCCTCTGAGGTTGCTGCATGGCATGGAGGACGACGTGGTTCCGTGGTATACGTCCATTCAGGTTGCTGACCGAGTAGTCAGCACAGATGTAGATGTCATCCTTCGAAAACACAGTGATCACCGCATGAAGGAAAAAGCGGACATTCAACTTCTTGTTTACAGTATTGATGACTTAATCGATAAGCTTTCAACTGTAGTTAACTAGAATCCCATCGTTAGTTGTATGTAACCAGTGGACCCAGAGATTGAGGGAGGGATAGCACATGGAAGACCCTGACACTTAGAAGGTTTTTTCCACTTACCACTATTTTGGAAATATCATACAAGGTTTTATTTAATGATGTCTTTGCACATAAGTGATACAAATTGTGAAGAAAATACAGTTATCTTGTATGTTCCAGGGATTGGTTCCAGGACACCCCCAGCTCTTGGGTACCAGGATTTGAAGATGCTCACATCTGTTATAGAAAATGGCATAGTATGTGCATATGACCTACACACATACTCCTGTATGCTTTAAATCATCTCTGGATTATTTATAATACCTAATACAATGTAAATGCTATGTAAATAGTTGTTATGCAGTATTGTTTAAGGGTCAACATTTTGGAGTCCTTTTTTCTTTTTTCCTGTAAGCATTTGTGACCTGTGGTTAGTTGAATCCAAGAATAGGGAACTCGTAGCTACAGAAGGTCGGCCCTACCAGCTGCTGGAGAATTGGAACGTCCTCTTCTTCCTTCAGTCCCTGATTCCTTTTTTTCATTAATGTTTCCTATTTTTTTTATTCAAGAGATGTTTAACTTCTAGTGCTTTAGTTAACTGCCAGCTTTTAATTGTGTTCTCTTTAGAACTATTAATAAAGCTTAAAATTTTTGTATTTTGTTTAGTGTCATTGTATGTAGAAATTTGTAAAATTCTGATTATAAAATGCAGTTCACAAAATGGAAAATAAATCTGAAGTGATTAAGGAAATGTCTGAAGCATAATAAAGTTGGAAAAATAAAGATAGTACCTTATATATTCTTCATATTGTATTTGAGCTTAAAACTAAGGTTATTTTTGTAAAGGCTCAAAATTACAGTGCTATAAAGGGAATATATTCTAAATTTTGGCTTATATGTATTTAAATGGGGGAATTCCATCTTAATGATGTAGTTTCATATTCTAAAGAGGGAATTAATCTTTATATATTACTTGCCTACCTGCAGAAACATTTCTTTTTTATTAATATGTGCCTTAAGTTTAAATAGCCAAATGGTAGCCATCTAAATTAGAGTTTTCAGAAGTGCGAATATAGTAAGAAAATAGGAGATACAAATATAAAGGTTTTTCTTTTCAAAATAACTGCAATAGTCAATCTTGGTATTATTGAGTTGGTGTTTTTTAGCTTTTAAGTTTGGTTGCACTTTATTTAGCTTGCTTGGGTTGTGTCTGTCAAAGTAACACTTCACTTGACAACACTGAGAAATAATGTTGGGAAAAAAACCTCTTGTGCCAAAGAGTTAACCGAGCCTGACCACTTATCCTTGGAGACCTGCTTACAAGATTGGCCCTTGGCTGGCATCGGGAAACTTGAATTTCAGGAGGGTTCCCACCACTGATAAAAGCGGCTCACTGTGCAAATTGTACAAACAATGTGGTTTGTGCTGAACACCTGCTTTCTTTCTGGGAGTCTGGAATTTTGGTAGATGCCTGGCAGAGGCTGCCTGAGTGACCAGCTCCCAAGGAAAACTCTGGCGCCGAGTCTGAACAAGTTGCCCGGGCAGACAGCATTTCCCATGCGCTGTCTCAACACTGCTGGGATTAAGCTCATCCTGTGTGACTCCACTGGGAGAGAATTCTTCAGAACTTTTGCCTGTTTTTTCCAAATTTCACCCCAGTTCTTTTTCCCTGTGTGGACTTGGCTTGTATCCTTTCACTGTAGTAAATTACAGCTGTGAGTAGGACAGTGCATTCTGTGAGTGCTGACAGATCAAGCCTGAGGGTGGTCTTGGGGATTCCTGACACAGATACAAAACAGGTTAATGCCCACAAGGCAATAAAACTATACTCTATGATCTCCTTTATACCAAACAAATTACTTACAAATAAAAATACATGAACTGTGTGTGTGCCACAGTTCCTTGTACTACAGGGAATTGATGGCGGATGGCAGGGAAGCTATTCCAGGGTCTTCTCTTCCCAGCCACTGCTAGGCATGAGGATTACAATGATTAAAGGGGAAGGGTGCTTGCCCACGAGTGTTTTCTAGGGTTAAATATAGCTGTAATAAAGTGTAATCAATATGAACTCAGATTCCTAGTATATCTGCAGAGGGAGTATAGCATAACAGTTAAGGACAGACTATAGAGCTTATGTTTAAGGCCTGGCTCACCATTTACTAGCCCTGTGACAGCAATATACTTACCCTTCCTGAGGTTCCCTCATCTGTAAAATAGCAACATAAACCTGTCTAATAAATCATAAGAATTAACTAAGCACAACATAATGACACATAGGAGTTACTGCCTTTTCACTTTTACTACATGCAGAGCACCGTCCAGTGCAAAACTGATGAACACAGGCCATCGGGGTTTAGAAAGAAAAGTGAAGACAAAGTATGTTGGGCTTCTAAAGCTGACCTGGATTGGACCTTCTTAACTCATGACCCCAGATCAGAGTGTTGTGTGGTATCCTTTCGAATGTTCAATGGTGAGAGAAGGCGGGGAGGGGAAAATCTTCACTCTAAAGATAGAAAAAGTTGTTTTAAAATTTAGCTTTGTAGAAGGTAGCATCACAAATTCCACATGAATTTGAATCAGTGAGATTTAGTGTGTTCTAGTACATTATTAATTACTGCGGTGTTCATTTTTCCCCAAAGATTTTTGTTTGTTTTTCTAAAACCACTCAGTCCCCTATGTTCAGTGACATGGAGAATGTGGAACAGCCAGCAGCCTCTGAGTGCCTTACCCTGTGGAACTCGTTTAAAAGTGACGTGACCCCTCTAAACAGTCTCCACATGTGCAATGGAAACGGATCAGGCAAGTGCCAGTGGGAAAAAGGCTAAGGGAGGCCACATAATATACTGTACTTGCTTTTGCTGCATCTGCTGAGCTCAGAGGCATTTGCAGACAAATCTAAACAGTATGCCGTTGTCCGAGGAGCCAATGGAAAGGCCTGTGTGGAGGAGAGGAGGAAAAAGGCTTTAGGTGTAAGGCTGAGTTTTGTGAAGGGTGGAGATAGAGAGCAAGGAGAACATTACCCACCACATAACCACTTCCAGGGCAGTGCCAAAAAGGAACATGTCAAACATCCATTAAATTGGGGACTGTTTACAGAAGAAAAAACTAAATTATTTTCTGGAGGAAGGTACATGGAATTTGGATAAACAGTTTTTACATCCCCTTGAAATACAAATCTACAGTAACTTCTTAGTTTAGAACATAACCGTGTGTATAACTCTGTTTGATGAAAACCTGTGATCATTGGCTATGTTTAGAGAATATACCTAGAAAAAGGCAGGCAGTGTTTTTTAACCAAATGTGTCCACAGTGGAAATAACTCTCAACTGGGCTCTCTCTTTTCTTGGGCTTCCAGGGTTTTGCTGACAGATACACTTTCTTTTACTGAAAAAAAGCTCAAATATCAGCTGTTCAGTGAAGCCTTTCCTGACTTCCTCCTCCTCTCTCTTTTCAAAAAAGTTCATTGGTGGGTCCTCTGTGCTCTCTCATAAAAAGCAAGCACTCTGTTCATACCTTTTTGATAGAACTTACTGCTTCAAGATGCTCAGGTCATATGCCAGCCTCCCTCTGCAGAGGCTTTGACGTCGTTTACCCCCGGGTGTCTCTGACCATGCTACATCGACCCCTTTTGCTGGCTTTTCCTCCCTACCCACCATGTAATGTCAATATTTCCTTTCCGTTCTGACCGTGGTACTTACTTATGCATATCAAGTGAACATACCCATGTTCTGGGTTTTAAGAGCTACATGCATGCAGATGATTCAAGTACATTCCTCCATCCCAGACTTTTCTCTGGAGTTCTAAGTACATAAAACCACTGCCTAACAAATGGGATGAATCCTGGGCCTCCCAAATGCAGTCAGGACAAACTTTGCTATTCTTCCCCCTTAATGCACCTCCTTCACCATGAGTCCCTTTACAATAAATGGTACCACCATTACCCCTGTATACAGGTCACACTTGTGAGTCATCTGACCTTCTTCCTTTCCTTCACCCAAATCAGAACTCATGGTTCTCTTTCCCTATGGAAAAAAATAATCTTTTCCATGATACATAAGTCTAGATTTCCAGGGAGGGAGGAAACCCTGATTCACCAAGTTTACCAACCAACGTCCAAGGCATAAATACTCTTCAAGCTACCACTCAGACGTCACTGAATACGAGGAGGCTGGGAAGGAGTGGCCAGTAGCATGTCATTACACAGGATATACATTATGTGAACTAAATCTAACAAGCTCGGGAAGCCTGTGTGATGGGCCTCACAAACTCAGAGACAGAGTGGTCCGAACATAAAAATTCCTAACTGAAAGTGGGGCTTGGGGGATAGACATGTCTTACACCTGTAGCTTCCTTGACAAAAGTCAATCTTGACCTTTGAAATTGTCTATTGTCTTTGTGCATCTAGGATGACATGCCTTTGAAATATCAGAGTTATACTCTTTTCCAGACCCAGATTTCCCTGCTTCGCTTTCTCCCACCTTCCTAATCTACCACCAGTGCGTTTCGTGGAGCCTTCCCTGTTTTCTCCTTTGATTGTAATGTACCAAACAAGCTGCAAAACTGCCGTTCTCCAGACCACTTTCTCAGTCCGCTGAGATTTTGCCTCCTGGTAATTTTTGTCAGTTGGGTTTAATTAACTCTTATAAAACTTTTTCTTAGGCTGGACATTCTTTCTTCAACAACTATATACAGACAATAAACGTAAATATCCTTAAAAACATAAGTAATATTAAAATGTAGCAAAATACATTAGAAAGTGATCTGTTTTGAGTTTCCGACTTTGGTTTGTAATATAATTTATTTAAGTATAAGTTTACACAATTTAATTCCTTATAATGGCTGAATTTAACAACTGGCCCTCAAAATTGCTGACAATTTAACCATGGGCACTTGCGACCACACCACTTTGTGATTTGGAGGCTGACTGACATTCTGGCCTAATTTTTCTTACTGTGTGTCTCTCCTCTGTAACCCTACACCTCGCTGATATTAGAACACTTTCACCCTAAACAAGCTGCCTTTGCCACAAACATTTCCTATCCCCTTTACCTCACCCATCCACCTGGCAAATACCTTGGTCCATTAACATGGTAAACGTGCTCATCTTTTAAGACTTAAAGTCATCTTATTTGTAGACCTCTTCCTAGCCCCTACCCCCTTCCTCTAGGTATAATTGTACCTTTGTACCTGGTGCATAGTTTTAGCTTGATACCTGCCTGACATTTATTGTTTACAAGTTTAACTTTGTTACTAAACCATGTTGCCATGTCTTATTCATTAAAAAAAAAAACACACTCAGCTATGTAGGCCCTTAAAAACATTGCTGAACTATGAGAATACTAGTAGGCACTCAGTAAATACAGGGCTGAGCCAATTTCCACGGTCACTCCTCCAGGGGATGGATCACACTTTGTTCTTTAACGACTTTTTGTGGATTTGTGAATACGTCTAACCTATTCCTTAATGGCAAAGACTGCCCTGCTCTTTGCCACTGTACTCCCTCCAGAACTTTGAGCTCAAGCACTCACTTAAATCGCCCAGTTATTTTGTTACAGTGGGGAGAAATCTTTGGGTACAAGAGATCTGCAAAGCAGAGTGTGAAAAAACATATAAGGAGAGGACAAATGTATATATTTTAAAATTGTTCCTATCTTGATTAAGAAGCCAATGTCTTCCTTAGAGCAATTCCAGCCACAGAGAAAGTGACATGCCTTCTGTCTGGGCCTCCCTCTCCTTGGTCTCAGGTTGGAATTGACCTTGTCGCTGCCACCCATGATGCAACTCCATGACTTTTAAGATTCTGCTGGCAATTTTCCTGCCCTTTCTCTAAGCTCCAAGTCTCTGGAGACAGCTCTGTTGTCCGTAGAGCTTCTCCAGCTGAGGGTTCCATGCAGCATCCAGACATGCATGAGTCAGCCCTTCTTGTGCTGTTTTCTAAGCTGGCTGTTCTCTTGAAGGCTCCTGATTTTCCCACAACCCTTTATTCTTGAGAGTCCCCTCTCCTAGGCCTTCCACTATTGACCACTAAGTCTTTTCTCAGACACACCGCCCACATGTGTACTAAGTAATTATATTTTCACTAGTCCAGGCTCCAGATGGCAGTAGATTTTTCTTAATACTTGTATTATTTGAGGAGTCATTTCCTGCATAGCTTCTAATCAATTTCCCACAGAAACAAAGATCGCCATGCCATGTTCTAGAATTGCTTTTTTGAAACAATTGATAAATTGTTTCAGAGGCAAGAATCATACTTTGTTCCTCTGGAGCACAGTCCTTGACACACAGTTAAGTGCTCAAAAACTGTTTGCTGAATGAATCAGAGAACAAACAGGTTTTTAGTGTTTCACGGTAAGTACCCAGAGACAGACAAAACCAGTAAGACTCAATCCTCACCCTCAGTCTCAGAAGACAAACAGCCAAACCCTTAGTTATAAAAACTTCAGGTCAACATAAATCTGATTTCTCCTGAGGTCTTGTTTGCTAATATCAAACACTCAGTTACCATTGACAGTATATCAGTTGTCCTTTACCGTTCCTTAATTAAAATAAACAAAATCTTTACACTGTATCCAAATCTTTTATTCCAAGAGTTCTTAGCATATTAAACTCTTTTTAATTTATGAAACATACTTTCACTGCCTCTCTATTAAAAACAGCATTAAAAAGCTACATTCCTTGAATAAGTCAAACTGAGGCATGAGTTTCCCACCAGGATGGAAGTTTCCAGATGAAATCTGGCTGGCAGCAGAATAAGTTAATGGTTGCAGCTCTCAGTCCCTCCTGTCCTGTCCTGCCAGACAGCTGTTCCCTCAGGGCAGGGGGGAAGTGGCTTGGCAACTCCTGACAGATGGACAGCTGACTGAATGGACCCTCTCCCAGGCCCCAAGCCCTGTGCAGTGTGCGCTGGCCTCGGATACCACGGGCAGCCTCCCCCAGAGGAGGGAAGTGAATTGTGCAGCTGAGAAAGAAGCTCTCAGCGGGAGGGAGGCGGCGGGCTTGACTGACACATGAGAGGGCTGGCTTTTTGGAGGGCTCTTAGCAACGACCCTGGTGTGACCCTCCTGAGCTAGGAGAAAATCGAATCAGTGCATCATTCTTTCAAACGCCATGCAGCAGCAGCGGCTGCACGTCAAGGCAGCCTTCCCCTCTGCCTGTTAATTATCGGCTCTTTTGCATCTCAGGGTTCCTGCCTTTGCAAAGTGCTACTAGAGGGGGTAAGAAACGACCACTCAGCCCCCTTACTTCCCCGGGGTGAATCCTCCTTTGTGATTGTGAGTCCTTGTGCATCATCTCATCTGGTTGATAGGCGGGACCAAGAGGCAGATTCCAGACACTCCCCACCCTCACCCCCCAAACCCGCAGGGGCTTTATTCTAGAGTCACTGGTGCGTGGCTGCGCTTTTCTTTTCTGTTTGTAGGTGAAACCCCAGTGGCTTCATTGGCTCCTTGATTTAAACCACGCCCGGCTTTCTGCCCGCTTTGCTGCTGCTGGGCCAGGCGGCCCAGCCACATCCCAGCCCCGCGCGCAGGGAGCCCTGGCTGCTATTGTGTGGATGCCGCGCGTGTCCTCTCTTCTCTTGCAGAGATGGCTAACCGGGGCCCAAGCTACGGCTTAAGCCGAGAGGTGCAGGAGAAGATTGAGCAGAAGTATGACGCTGACCTGGAGAACAAGCTGGTGGACTGGATCATCCTGCAGTGCGCTGAGGACATAGAGCACCCGCCGCCCGGCCGGGCCCATTTTCAGCAATGGTTAATGGACGGGACGGTAAGGACTGCGAAATCGGTGGGCAGGGAAACCCTCCAGGGCCTTCTCTTTCCAGGTGAGGCTGCCAGAGGAGCTGCTGCTGCCCGCTGTGTGTCCCCTGGGGAGGAAAAGGGAAAGCTTCTATTTCTCCGGGGTTGGAAGATCAGAGCTCCCTGCACAATTCCCTAGCTAGCTCAGAGGATTCTCCACCCATCCAACATCGCAGCTTCCTTCTGAGCTGTTGGCAGATCCTAAGCCCTTTTGCTCTTTCCAGTGAGAATCGAGATAAGCATTTCCTTGAGATCTCTTCAGGCTTTTTGGTGCATCAGCTCATCTGGGGCCATTCTTTTCTCAAGGGAATGGGTAGGTTACACAGTAAAACAAAGCAGGGGGGGCCGGGACTAACCACTTCCCTTCCCAGAGCCATGCTCCCTGGGGGTGCTCCGCGTCTGTCTGTTGAATGGACGCGTTCTCGAGAAACTGAAGGGAATCCTTGTTTGATAACTGCTTTTCTCGGCAGAAGCTCCTGTGTGCTTGGGAATTGGGGAGCACAGGCGCTGCTGATTCAAACAAGCCCATCTTTTTCCTTCAGGGAGCCATGAACTGTTGTTAGTTACATAACTGCTTTCCCACGCTTCTGCTGGGGTGCCGAGCCCTTGGGTTATAGGTATCTGGGAGGAGAGTGCCCAGTGCAGTTGGTGCACACACATCGTTCACACATATGGGATGAGTTACTGCAGCCTGACTGAGATCCACCTTTTGATAGAGGAAATAGTATGAGACTGTACCCTCTGACTACCCTGGGCACCACCACTAGCTCATCCCTGCGCTGAAGTCTGGAATCGTGGCCCCGTTCCCCTGCATCGTCCCTGTCTGTAAACAGTCTTACCCTCGCCCAGGAAAAGGAAGGGAGGAGCAAGGGCGGAAGGGGATTCCTGGGCTCCTGGACACCCTGTCAGCAGCGGCCCCAGGAATAAGATTGCCTGGGTCTTTGAGGTTTGGTGTGGGAGCCTGGCTGCCCAGCCCAGGGCCCATGGCTTCCTGGGCCCAAGACTTGCTTGTGCCCAAACCTGGCAGCTGTGCCCTGTGGGGGTTAGAATTCACTTCGCATTAGTGACGGGTAAATGTGAAGGAAAAATTGATGGTGTTCCTCCTTTTCTCCCTTCAGGTCCTGTGCAAGCTGATAAACAGTTTATACCCCCCTGGACAAGAGCCCATTGCCAAGATCTCAGAGTCCAAGATGGCTTTTAAGCAGATGGAGCAAATCTCCCAGTTCCTGAAGGCCGCGGAGACCTATGGTGTCAGGACCACTGACATTTTTCAGACAGTGGATTTATGGGAAGGTAAACAGCCCTGTTCCTTTGGGGATCGTTCTCCCCTTCCCCTCCCTTTGCCCAGCTCTTTGTGAAACCTGCTCATGATGTTCTTCCCTGGGCCAGTGAGTTCATATGTGTGTGTTTGTGTGTGTGTGTTGGGGCGGGGGCAGTGGTTATGAGCTGTAACAGCACCCAGGGGTGCTGTTAGCCTCCCGGTTATGATATTCTATTGAAAGGTGTATCCTCCTCCAAGGGAATGTCCACCCCAGGACACAGCAGGAAGCTCAGCAAACTAAGGAATAAACAGAGAGGAAGCTAAAATGGTTACACAGCTGCCTCCCACCCTGCACTCTTTCTGAACAAATGATAGCGACTGAAAGGCAGTGGGGGTGGGGCAGTGTTTCTGACTCACTAGCAGTGGGGCTCATAGATAAAGCCACCTGGTGCAATTTTGTCACTCAATCTGAGAAATAAATAACACCTCAGCCGTTTATTAAACTATTATCTGGGATCTCGGTGACTATACCTTCCAGATATGTATTTTCACAGAGAGTGTGACAGATGATTTCTTCTTTTACATTTGTGAATTCACTTGATTGGGAAATCTTAAGAGGCATAAAAATCAAATCACATTTCTGCACATATTTAACATGCAACTATCAGGAGAAATGACGTGAATGGGACACTGCCAGAGACTTTGGGACCTGTGATCACAGTGTTTACTGTGCCCCTGAGCCCAGACGTAGGCGCGTGCCCGTGCAGCTGACTGCTCAGGCCCAGGGAGCAGTCAGGGAGCCCAGGGAGGTGCAGGCCAGTCTGAGCAGGGCTTCCACGTTGACTCTGCTCTCTCAAGCTCATTGTCTCTGGCCCTCGTCAGTGGCCCAACCAATAGGATACTCAGGGCAGTGACTCAAATGGTTCTGCTGATAGTGAGAATGAGGTCAACTTTCCTGTGGTCGATAGACAGTGAGATTTTAAGGGACATTCAGATGATGGGTAAAATAGATTTCTAAGAGGACCATTCTATCAAGCAACTTATAAAGGAATGATTGCGTTCCTAATCTTCACACCCCGCCTTGTGTCAGGCAGAGAGCTGGCATTTCCTGTCCCCTCACAGAGATGCCTATCAGTTTGCCATTCCTTAAAAACTCATTGAGCCAGGCCTTTAGGCCCGGCCAGTGAATTCATGGGCACTTGCCTCTGAATCACCATGGAATATCACAGTTGATACTTTTCATTTTAGATCAAAATTATGATGATTGTCCTCAGCTAGTAAAGATAGCTACTGCTTATTGATAGTCTTCTGTGTGCTAGGCAGAGCTCAAGTGCTTTACTACACATTGCCAGTCACTTCTCCTACAGTTCCATGAAATGTTATTAATTTGCCCATTTGCAAGACAAAATTGAATCTTGCCCATGATTCCATGGTTACACCAAATGGCTGGCTAATCAACAGCAGAGCCAGGACTCAAACCCAGCTTCTCCGATGCTAAAACGCAATGCCTTAACTAGTCTGCCTTGCCACACTTTGGCCAGGAGGCTGCTGCCTTCACCTATACTCTGAGCACACTGTTGAGTCATGATGTGACTGGTGAGGCTGAAGAGGAGGAGGATGAGTCAGGGTTGCGAGCGACAAAAGGCTGTAGCCCCTGAACCAACTAGGGATTTGTGTAAATGGAGGGGATTCATGAGGCCCCCTAGGACAGGAAGTGTAAGAGGTTGAAGAGCCTGGGAGGTGTGTGAGAGGTGTGGATCCCCAGGGTGCTTTTCTCTCTTTCAATTACTGAGGACATGTTTTGCTCACCTTTGCCCCCTTTCCAAAGACTGTACAGATGAACTTTGCACCCAGGAGGTGCCGACAGTGAGTGCGGAGGGATACCTGCTCTGTGTCCCTGATAGAGCAGGTAGAGGTCTACAGCGCCTGGCCAGTCCTGTGTGTTAGATGCCCCATAGGGAAGAGAGAGGTTGAAGGGCATGAGATAGGGCAGTGGACAGGTGGACTCCAGGACGGGTTAATGTTCCTAGAAAAAATAAACAAGGCAGATACCGAGGGGTCTCACCCACAGGGCAGAAGAATGGGGCTTTAAAGGAACTAAAGGAGGATACTGCCCCAAGGGTGCTGTGGCTGACCTGCCACCGTAAGCCATGCAGTAGGAAAGGATAGCTGGCCATAGGAAAGCAGATGCTTAGGAGTGTCCAGAGGTCTTCTAGAGGCCCCAGGGCCTGGATGCTCTCTCCATGGAGGGGCAACTGAGGACTGAAGTTCAGGAAGATCATTCCAAGTGTCAGAGGGGACAATTGACATCTCCCAGGATCACTGTCTGAAGTACAGGCCAGGCCGATTGCTATGCAGTGGAGTGAGAGATGGGAAGATGGGTTGCTTTCAGCAGAGAAAGGGTGTTTGAGGGCAGTGGCCTTAGCAAGCCCAGTGGTAAGACCCACAGTACACCATATGGACTGAGCAACAGAGGCTGGGTCCCTTCTGCAAGAGGTGGTTGTCCTCCAGAGTTTGGGAATGAGTATGCTGGCATCCAAGGGGGGCTGCAAGGCACGGTTAGTGTGTGGCCTGTGTGCATGAGCATGTACGTGTTTGTATACAGAGCTATTGGGCTAGCCATTTGCTTATCTTAGTGCCACATGCTCCCTACAGTTCTGCACCCTGACGGTGATTTTCAGTGTACTCATATTCACTCCTGATTCTGTGCATGTGGCTGTGGCTCCGGCTCCTGCAGGCCCAGCCTTCCTTGCCTGAGTACCTCTCTTCGTCCTCCCCAGGCAGCTTTCCCTCCTGCCTGGCTTCTTTCCAAGAAGGGCTCTGCTTGCCTGAGGCTGCCCAGTGACTCTGCTGCCACTATGTCACAAACACATAAAGCTGCAGGAGCCCAGGCTTGCCAAATGCCTTCTTTTTTAGGCTTTGGTTATCCGGACAGGGACAGGTGCCAGATGTACCCACTATCCTGAAAACCCTTTTAGATGCAATGTGAAGTGTTGGAATGGAATAGGGGCAACCTGCATGAAAAATTCAGGGCTTTAAAAAGGAGCCCAGTGCTGAATGGTCCAGAAAACAGCCCAACCACAGGGGCATTATAGACGAGATTACTGAAGTTCCTCTGGGAGGAAGCTGGTGATGCGTAAGAAGTTGAGGTGCTTAGAGCAACTCGAGCGGACTGGGCAAGTCTCTCTGGGACGAGAGAAGGTGAATGCCTGACTGGTAACTTTCAGATTTGCTCTGGGGGCACCAGAAAGGGCAGGGCTGGGGCTGGGGTAGAGTTGTCTCAGCTGTCTGTGACCCAGAGGAGAGCGAACTGGAGGTTAGATGCCAGTACCTTTGGAGGCGAAGGGGGAAGGAGAGAAAGGTAAGAGTAAGAAAAGGAGGGGTGTGTGTGTGTGGTGCAAAGAGAGAGAACACGTGAGAGCTAGTGAGTATGCTGGTCAGACAGACCCAAAGAACACTTATCCTAGAAGGTAGTCAAGTGCAGACACTTGAGTGAGGAATTAGACTGCATGGTTCAAACCTCTGCCCTACCACACACCAGTCAACTCCTCTACACTTAGATTTTCTCAGCTGTAAGATGGGAATAATCGTATCTCTTTCACAGGGTTGATGTGGGCAATGAGTGAGACAAAGCATGAGAAGTGTTTAGCATAGTGCCTGGTAGTAATTGAGTATAATAAATGAAAACATTGCTGCTGTAATTAGCCTGGCCTTTGTTTTAAGACAAATACAAAACAAGGGTACAAGAGCAAGGCTGGAAAGGCCCCCATTCTGTCTGACGACAAATGGATTTCATTAACACTTTCACACAGAAGCTGGTAGGATTGCCTGGATGACCTTTGCCTTCACTTTGTGTGACATTCTGGAGGGACAGACTTTACAGGTTACCTTACTGACTTTTTTCGCACTTCCTGGTCATCACCCTCTTGATGTCTTTCCCCAATTCCAGACCCAGAAGATCTTGGTACAGTGGGAAGAGCGTGAGTTTGGGAGCCAGGAAGACAGCTTGAAACTCTTCCTTGGCTACATCTACTGTGTGAACTTGTTTAAGCTACTTAGCCTCTCAGAGCCTCAGCTCCCTTCTCTGTAAAGAGGTCTAGCACCTCCTTCAGAGGGTCCTTGTAAGGTTTAAATGTGTAAAATGCCTAAGAGGTACCTAATAAATTCCGGCTTATTTCCCCTACTATAAGTTCACCAGCAATTAACTTTTTGGGTTTCTTCGCACAACTCTGTGGCGAGCATGACACATGTAGAATTCTAGAATGTCAGAGCAGGCAAGACTCAAAGATCAGTCAAATCTCATTACTCTTCTCGGTGATTCTACTGACGACGATCCTGGCCTCGTGGTTTCATCGTGCCTCCCTGTCCCCCGCTCCCGATGACTGGGTGTCAGGGAGGAGGTGTGGATTCGCATCCCGGCAGAGTGCCTGGAACGTCCAAATATATTCTCCGGGGAGGTGTCACTGCACGTGTCATTCCTCAACAGCAAAGCAATGAGACATTTCTCCCAGTCTGAGAGATATTTTGGGATCTTGTGAGGTACCTGTAGTGACTCGAGACATCACAGAAGCCTCCTGTTTGAAGCCTCCTTTTCTAGCTAAAAAGCCTTCATAGCATTTATTCCAAGTGCTGCCCACAACTGTGTTTGGCTGGTTTGCCCTGCAGCATGGGTTCTCAAAATCCAGCATACATTAGATCACCTTATTAAAACACAGATTGCTGGGCCCAAGCCCCAGAGTTTCTGAGGTATTACGTGTGTGGCAGGGCCTAGGAATTTGCATTTCTTACCAATTCATAGGCGATGCTGGTTCTGCTGTCTGAGAACCCTACTTTGAGAACCACTGTCCTAGAGAGTTTCTCCAGGGAGACAAGCAACAAAAATTCATAAAACCCACGGTGCAAGCTGAACCTATGCTCTGACATTGACTAAAGCAATGTTTCCTCTACTTTGAATAGAGAACTGGGGGTTATGTCTAAGTTATTACTCAGGGAAATAAGAAATGGTTCCTTCATCCACCGATTGCTTTCTCTGTAAGTCCCAGAAAGATGAAAAAGCCAGTAATCCAGTGGCAGGAAAGATGAGTCAAAGTGGATATAAGAGGGAGGACGCTCGGGAGCAGAGTTTTGACCATAAGACTCATTTGTAGAATTGAAGCAGAGTGTCCAGCCTGACTTTCCCCACCAATATGATGTTTCTTAGGTGCTTCCCCCGCTTTTTTTTCACTGATCTGTTTATTTTTTCTTTTCAAAGACATGCATACGCTGCCATGAAAATAATTTTTAAAATTGAAGAGAACAAAATCTTTGTTCTAGTATCTTTAGGGTCATAGACCTCAAGCTGTATGGGCACTGAGGACCCCTGGGTGGGGACAGGGGCCCTTGCAGTGCAGTGCCCTTGGCCCCACGGCCCATGGTTGTCACTCATCCACTTGGTGTATAAGACCACACTGGGAGAAACATTGCTTTGTGATGCTGCAGGGACAGGGGACACTCTGTTGCCAAGTAAAAGTTTCTGCTGCTACCTGAGACTCTCTGAAAAGGTTTGCTGGTGAGATAGGGAACCTACTGTGCCACCATATATATATGTTTTTTAAACTTCAAGTTCTGATATTAGCTTCCCCTGTGATAGGGGGCTAGGAGGTTCCAGGCCTGATTAAAACTCCAAGCTGTTAGTATACATTTGGCCTCTCCGCTTTCCCATGTTACTACCCTTCTTATGGCCAGAGGTCTCATTATTTTTATTTTGGAAAGAACATTCATGCTTCAGGATATTTTTTAAATTTTATTTATTTATTTATCCTCACCCAAGGACATGCTTGTTGATTTTAGAGAGCGAAGGGAGGAAAAGAAACATCAATCATTTGCCTCTTGAACACGCCCCAGCCAGGGATGAAACCTTCAACCCAGGCATGTGCCCGGGATGGGAATCAAACCCTTGTCCTTTTGGTTTGTAGGACCATGCTCCAACCAATTGTGCCACACCTGGTCAGGGCTCATTTTTTAGATCAACACCAGGACTCGGTCTCATTTCTGCTCTTGAGCATCTAGAAAATTCCCGGCACCTTGTTGGTGCTTCTTTTAAGACTATTCTCTTTTTTTCTTGGAAGAATAGCCTTGATCAGTGGTTTTCAAGCTATCTTACCAAAGAATCTAGGGGTAGCTTTCAGGGTGCAAAGAGATTCCACGCTACCAGGCCTCTGAGCTGGCTCACCGCTTGGACAAGGGCCCGTCTAATTATTGATTTTATTACTTGACTTTGCAGAAGATATCTCTGAAGGAAGGAGTTATTGCTTAACGAATATTGTTTAGCAGTTACCACATGCCAGACATTTTGATTTTTTAAGAGATTGAAAACCAAAGGACTGGAGCAGCGCTCCTCTCTCCAATCTGGCTGCATCAGAATCATCTCAGGAGACTGTCCCAGAATCGGAATTTCTGATGATCAGCCTAGTTTGCAAGTCAGCAGGTGAAACCCATATTTCTCAAACTTGCCTGACTCACCTTATTAAAAATATAAACTCTCAGGCCCCACCCCAAGCCTGTCAAATGGGCCTCTCCAGGGACCGGCCTCAATTTCACATGTTTACAGAGATCCCCTGTGCCAACCCACAGATGATCTAAGAAGCTCGGGAAGCCCTGCCCAGAAGCAGGCTTTGCTCTGGGCAGAAGGTATGTTTGGTGGCGACACAGAGGTTTATCTCCTGTTGCCTCTACCCTGCACACTTTGCAGATGTTGTTTCGCCTCCCTGCTCCACTAGTCATTTAGATTTGTGACCCTCATTTGCAGGAAACAGCCTCCACTAACAGCCCTTTTCCACCGGCGCACTTGACCTGGGCTTCTGAACTGGCAGAAGTGAGGCTGGACAGAGGCCATCTTGCCATTTTGCCCGCCCAAGAGTGCTGGAGTTCTGCACAGGAGCGTCTGTTAGAAAACTGACCAGACGTGGCAAGAAAAGTTAGACGTGAATTAGTTACAGTCGCAGGTTTCTATTCATTACATTATTTAGAGTCTTGACAATAATGAACTTGAGCTACACACAGATGGAGGACTCACTGCTTTTTCTTGCTTTAATCTTATTTGAATTGAGACCTGGAGAAAATATTTCAGACAAAAACACTCAAAGACTTAACTGCCTTTTGGGGTTGGTGCCCTTGATCTCATGGGGCCCAAGACTGTGGCCCAGTCTCCTCCTGCTGGTGAGTTCCCTCTGGCCAGGCCCTGAAGCAGCCACTGCCCTCCCATCAGATCTCCCCCGCATCACCGAGGCAGGTACCTCAGCCAGCCTGCCATGGGGACCCGTGTAGGGTGGACTTTGTGGGCTTTATTTTCAGACACCAGAGCTAGACCCAGGCCCTGGTTTACTTGTTGGGTTACTCTGGGCATGACAATTAATCACCCTGAATCAGTTTTTCTATCCACACATTGGGAGGAATAACATCAGTTCTATGGGGCCGATGCCACGTATAATGAAGTGTCTGGACTATGCTTTATATCAAATCTTTTGCCTTGGGAACTGTCTTAAGGGAAACCTTTCCATATTGCTCCTGTCTAGTGCCTCCTTCCCTTTTGCCCCAATCATGTAATTGCTTCCTTTTCTCTGGGATGAGGGTGGGTGATATTTATAGTTCTAGGATCCTGGATCTCCCGTTTGCCCCTAACTTCATTCCCTCCATCCTTTATGAGTTCATACAGTAGATACATCAGCCAGTTACTTGGGAAGGAGGCTGGGTCTATGGTTCCCAGAACTAGCTTCTGCACACACGGCTCCAGGGGAGTGTCTGGCTGAGTTGCTAGGCTGTCGGGCTCCACAAATTCCCAGAACCTGGACATACCAGACCCACTCTTTCCGGCCATCAGAAACCTCTCTGGTGTGCTCCTTATCCAGGTGGACATGAGTGATATACCCTAACCTTCCTAAGCCTCCCTGTGCTTAATCATTTTGCTGGGCTCTCTTTAACAACTCACGACTTAAGAGCAAACCCTCTCTCTCTCTTCCCAGAGTGATCTTTCAGAAGGTCATCACTACAGTTATGTTTTCTTAGAAAAGTATCCAAGTATTCTGTTACTCAATGACAATTACAGAAATGTTTTTCATCTGCAGTAGAGGCAAATCATTCTAATAATCACCCCTGTTTCTTCTGTCTCAATTCTCAGTATTCCTTGTGCCCTCCTCCTCTCATCTGCTGCCCGAGTCTCCATTCTCCACCACCCCAGCTGTCCCTTGAGTCTGGGGGTCTCTCCAAGGAAAGCCTTTTATCCCCGGATCCATTTACCAGTCCCGCAGGGCTTCAGGATCCAGGAAATCGCCCCGTGGTTAATGGGGTGGAGGAGAGAGGCAAGGGAAGAAGAATCTGCTGTCTCTCTCATTTCTGAATAAATGGACATCCTGAACTCGACTTCCTCTGTGAGCCCTAATTGCTTATTTTATTAGAGTTATATTCTATTCTCACTTTCCCTCTGCCTTTCCCCCATAATTCTGTATTTCTCAGTGACTGAGCTGCAGCAGCTGGGCTAGAGAGACCATCAATGGTTCACTCAGTCTAAAAAGTGCACCTTAATATTTGTCTTTAACTTTCCCAGCTCCCCACCAGGCTGATGCTGCCTTCCTCTCTTACGTCGAACTTTTAGCTTTTGTGCTCCATGCTTGGCTCACATGGACCTTGGATCTAGTTCTTAACTGCAGGGCTAACCACACAATAGCAGCTTCCTTAGTCCAGGAAGTGTCAGTCAACAGGAAGGGAGGAATGGAGAGAAGATGGGAGAAGTAGGCAGGCCTGGAGGGTCCAATTGCCTTCTCTGTGGGTTGAGGGGTGACTGGGCTCCTCAGATTAACGGTGCTTCTCCTCCCATAGGCACACCTCTCTCTCTCTTCCCCGTCCACCTCATGCACGCATGCCCGCCAGTTATTTATTGTCTCCATTAACTCCTTCAAGCAGCAGAAAATAAAGGGCCTATCATTTGTGTCACACTGAGTGCTTTCTGTGTTGATTTGTTTTCTTCATTTGCCGGGCCTCCAGCCCAAATAGCCATGTGAATACTCAATTTGATGCACATGGGTGATTTTAGACCCTTTTAACCCAGATAAAGTGAAAGAGAGAAGCCACCTGGGGTTTGGTGCAGTTAATCCATCCAACCAGTTTCTTTCCAGTCTCCTTTTCTCTTTCCCATCCTGAGCAAAATCCTCTTCTGCAGTGTCCCATGCCAGCCTCGCCACAGGACTTCTTCTTACTACAACCTGCAGAACCCACCGAGCCCAGGGCCTCTGCTGGGGGCAGGGACCAACCTAGATCTGAGCTAGATCTGAGAGTGTTTGGAATGTTTTATTCATGCAGCGACTCTGAATGGATTAGAAACTGGTTCTTTGGCTTGCATCATAGAGAAAAGGATGAGCCAGGTGATGTTTTGCTCCTTTCTGAGAGGTTTGGCTGCGGTTGTCTTCAGGCCACTTTGAGAAGTATCTGATACCCCTCTCCCCTGAGTGTGATCGCCTGCAGCTTCCTGTCAGAACTTCCTTCCCGATGGTCCAGCCCCATCTGTCCAAATTCCTTGGCCCTGACACATGTTTAGCTTTAATCTCTTGGTTGATCTCCAGGGAAGGACATGGCAGCTGTGCAGAGGACCCTGATGGCTCTAGGCAGTGTTGCGGTCACCAAGGATGACGGCTGCTACCGGGGAGAGCCGTCCTGGTTTCACAGGTAAAATGCCTTCTCAGCCCTGCTGGAGCAGACAACAGCTTTAGCAAAAGTGAGCATCTGAAGCCTTGTAGCTCCCAGAGGCTATTTCCACACAAAATCCCTCAGGACAAGCACTGCTGGCCCCACAGCTGAGTGCCCCAGAGCAAGGACAGACCGAGGCTGACACCCACATCCCACCCAGGGCAAAACGGTCGGGCCTTTGCTGCCAGATACTCAGATCCTTCAGCTCTGCCCAGGCTCTGTTTGTCCTGAGACTGAATTACTTTTCTCAGAGGTGGCTTGATTAGAGCTTGGTTTTATCATAACCCAGGCAGCCCTGAGTCAGTCAGTCTGTCTATCTACCCATCCACATAATGGAGGAAAAATATGTCCTAGTTGCCTGAGACAGTGGTTAAAGCTGTTGTCATGGAATATTTATTAGTAGCACTTTCTTTCACTCTCAGAAGTGGCCTGGTCTGGCTAATAAATCATATGTTCATGTCAGTGAAAGGTGTTTTCCTAAGATTTGTTTTGTTGTTTTTTCAGTGGCTAGGGTGAGCAAGGGAGCTTAAACTCAACCCAGCGACTCAGTGGGGGATGGAGAGAAAAGAGCATGTTGTACCAGATAACCGACTCTTCCTTTCCCCAGCCCCTTCTTCTTCTTGGCAGTTGTAGAAATGTGCAAGTCTGTGTCTTTTAGAAGAACCTGGTCTTGAAAACCTCCTAGATGCTGGCCAGTTGAAATCCCAGTTTTAGTCCTAACTTTATTAATGATGCACCATGGTCTCTATGACCTGCCCCCCCCACCCCACCTAAAATTATTTACTATCTGGTTCTTTACTGAAGTTTGCTGACTTCTTGTCTCAAGTAAGAAATTTCCCCTTTATAACTCCTAGGTCCTTCAGCTCTAAAATGGAACATGAACCCTTGGCCCTTACAGGGAAGGGTGGAATGGGATTAATGACATGCTTTGTAATAAGAGCTGATTTTAATTTTCGAAAGGGTTTGAAGTATCTGAGAGAGAGTGAGACAGGAAAGCTGAGCATGAAGTCCCCAGAGAGGCAGCTACTGACCTTTGCTGGAAAGTCTAGAAAACCATCTGGACTTCTAAGGAGCAGGAACTCATGCTTCATAGTAGGGATTGTTCGGGGTAGGGCCCCTGCTCAGCGTAGCAACAGGGCTCAGGGTAAGTCCATGGTTAAGAGTAGCGCGGTAGTTCGTTCCCAGACATGGAGCGTAGGATAGGGCCTGCTCTTCTGTCTGGTGACCCGCTCCCCTTCCCCCCACCCCGCCCCACATACACACACTAACGCCTGTATAACTGCATATCTTGGGAAGGGTTTGAACACTGTCAGATGACATTATTCCATCTTACTTCCTCTGCCAGGAAAGCCCAGCAGAATCGAAGAGGATTTTCAGAGGAGCAGCTTCGCCAGGGACAGAATGTGATAGGCTTGCAGATGGGCAGCAACAAGGGCGCCTCCCAGGCGGGCATGACCGGGTACGGGATGCCCAGGCAGATCTTGTAAGACCACAGTCTCTAAGACAAAGAAATAGTTAGTCACCTTCTGACCTTTCTCAAAGCCTCCTGTCCCTGGTTTTTGCAAGTGCTGCATTTCTGCTGAGAATCCGCGTTGCCTACCGCTGCCACCTTGTGTTCATTTAGAACTATGCAAAGACTCCGCTTCCTCCTCCTCGGCTCCTCCTTGGCCCTCAAGTCTCCGTTCGTCTGATTATTTATTTATTTATTTGCCAACAATTTCCCTCCTCCACTTACAGAACACACCGAATAAACGGATTAGTCTTGTGTCTTAAAGTGTAAAGTTCATTTTTTGTCTCAGAGACTTTGCAGGCAGGGCCGATTTCTATTTCATTCAAGGGGCTAGCAAGATGGAATCAAGCTGTTAGCTGTAGCTGTGAAAATAGAGGTTAGCTTTGAGGAAGTCCTTACAAGCTTGTAATGTTTATCTCTGCAATTGTCCTAGAAAGTTTAGAAATAGTGGTGCCCGCTCTGACAGCTGCCATAAGTTCAAGAATAAGGTCTTTGACCCCTACATGTTTTGCGGGTACCTACCTTGTGCTTACTAGACTTTGCATGGCATACAGGAAGGAGCGAGCCAAAGCCTGGCCCTTAAGGCACTCTCTGTAGATGCCCAGGAAGCGTCTAAAGGATGGTTGGTTTTATCGAATGGATGGGTGATGAATGGTTGAAGGAATGAGCAGTTTTCACTCCTCTAGCAATAATCTTCTCCCTACAGGCCAGACCCCCAGTTTGATGTTGACATTTACACGGTTTCATCATCACTCAGGAGTGACAGGCAATACAGAGTGCTTGCTTCCAGTTGTTTACGGGGTCTAAACTACTACCCCCTAAACTACTACCTAAGACTGAGATCTAGCAAGGATGGGATACGTTTTAAAGATTTTCTCCTCCACAGAAAAATCACGAAGGCACATTATTAGCCCGGGGACCACTAGTTCATCTCATTCTTGCTATATATAGTAAAAAGGTGCAGGAAAAAAAGTGATGCATTTAAATAAGAAAAGAGGGTCTTTTATCCATAAAATGAATTCTTAGTAAACAAGAGAAGGTAAAATAGATGAAACTACAGACGTTGCCACACAGGCTGCTTGAATGGTGGTTTTTCAGACTGTTCTGCACAGATCTAAACTTCCGTGGAGACTTCCGTGGGATTCACAGGGCAGGCGGGGCCGGGCTGCCAAGTCCCCAGTCCTGCTTCAGTCAAGGCATCACTGATCTCACCTATTTTACACATTAGGACTCAGCAGAAGATTTTTAAGGAACATAAAAAAAACAGCAAGAAAAAGATTATGCTAAAGGAAATCAGCCTGTGAGTCACCTATGGGGCCTGATGTGTCCTTTCAGAGCTCCGATGACCTCTGGCAACCACTGTTCCAAGAAAGACATCGCATGGACATGGCTGCTGAATGCCTTCCTCAAACCTTACCTTGGAGTTGCCACAAAAGCAAAAGAGGGAGTTTGATGGGTCCCAAAAAGTGAGATAAAACTGGGAGGAAGTTCCTGAAGAGAGGTGCAAGGTGGTTAGGTCTCTGTGAAGGATTGGGGGTTGGGGAACATGGAAAATAGCCTCCATCAGAGGGGTGATAGGTTTGGGAAAGAGCATTCAGGTTCTGCCTGTTCTGTCTGCCACATTGCCCAGGCTCCACTTTTGCTATGTCAGAGACAGTGAGAAGCAGAAAAACAGCAAAGTCAGCACAGAACTGGAAGGAAGTAGCCTGCCAAATGCAGGGCAGTGCTGGGGCCCAGCTGGAGTGAGCAGCAGGTAATAAGAACAGTGGTAAACTTGCCAGCACCTGGGCATTTCCTCCTTCCAACATGTTCTACTCACCTCCTCAGGCTCCCACCCCTTCAGCCCCATCAGATGATTACAGCCTGGAGATGAGGCTGTTGAAAAATTTGAGATCCTAGGGCGGAATGGTTAGAATTGAGGTAGGAGGGAACAGAGAATGAGATAGCTCAGTTTGTAATTCGAAAGACTACCTGCTTCCATATACAGGGTCAAGCACAAATAACACCCCTATTTTATTACAAAATCATAAGCACAATATCACACTCAAGTACACTATTTGACATATTAGGTGAAGTGTTCAAATTAAAATTGTAAATTATTACACCCATCCTATTACCCTACCAACCACACTCAAGCAGGTGTTCCTTCTGCCGGACCCTGTATTTCCAGCTCCCAAAACTCATCAGAAGTGATCCAACCTGTAGCCTGAGATTTTTTCCCTTTTCCTAACTTTGCTTTTGCAGTTAAGGTAGCAGGTAACCTCAGGGAAATGAGTCCACAGGCAGCAACTAGAAACCCCTGAGATGTGTAGTAAATTCTGTCATCAAGACACACTGAACCACCCTTACCAGATGGAGCAGAATTCATGGACCAGAAAAAGAATCATTTAAATTTAGTCTAACATACTAAAAATAATAAGGGAAAATATTGGAAACATAAAGCAATAATCCATTATGAATAAAAAAATCAGTTGGAGATATAGAACATAAAAAATAAAGATTGGTAGAAGAATGGATCAGAAGAACAAATTAATATATTGGAATGTTAAGACAAGGCACTCTGCAAAAAAGACAGGCACATTCAATGCTTAGCAGGGAGTAAAACGGCTCTTTCCTTTCTTTTATGGCTCCTCTTCACCAGCCTGGTGGAATTTCTATCTTGTGCAAACGTACCCACATTGGGCATGAGAAAATATCTATTTTTATGTTCCAGGTGGTAGGGAGGAGAAAGACTCCAAAGACAGTAAGTAATGTGCTAGAAGAGATGGGAGAAAGAATGAACAGCCTTTGAGAGAGGACGAGGAGAATCACTGACCCCTGAGTAGGAGATGCAGCGTGGATGGAGAACGAAAAAGACGCAGAACTTTCTGTCCACCGCCAAGATCACGTCCTGTCTTTCGATCTTGCCTTCAAGGTCATCAACACAAAGAAAAGCAAGAAAGGACCAATCAGTGTTAATTTAAATATGAAAGTTCAAGTGAAGAAACCCCCTCCAAATCAATTAGGTGGCATTTAGAGTGATGCTATTATTTAAACAACAGACTTAGTAGGTGGAGCATAGCACATGTTTTGTTTATAACTGAATTGTGGATTAGGCTATTTTCTTTTATAAAATTTATATCTTATATTTCTGTGCATTCTTTAAGAATACTACATTTTGCATCGAAAATGTTCTTAATATATAAAAGTAAAATTTCCTTTTTTAAAAGACATTGTTCCCCATCCCGCAAAAAAAAAAAAATAGGCACAGACACATGATAAATACATAGTAACTGTTAGGTGATATGGTCCAAAAATCATATAATTGGAATCTCAGAAGGAAAGAAAAAAATCAATCTATGGGAGGAAAAAATCTGAAGAAATAACTTTGAGTATTTCCCAGAGTTAAAAAAAAGACCTAAGAGCTAAATTTTAAAAGACAAGTTTCTACTACTACCACTGCTACTAATAATAGCCTTCAATGGGAAACACTATAGTAAAATGTATGACTACTGAATATAAGTAAAAAACTCTCAAAGCTTTTAAAGAGTAAAAGCTCATTACATATAAAAAAAAAATTAAATTGACATTGAACTTCTCAACACTAACTCTGGGTCCATAAAGTAATCTTTTCAAGATATTAAAGAAAAAAATTGAACACATAATTTTCTATATAGATAGCTAATTTTTAAAGACTGAAAGCAAAAATATTAATAAAGACCCTTTTTAAAAACAATTAGTATTCCAGTAAGAAAGATATATTACTAGAAATGTACTATTTGATATAAGAAATGTGGATAAGTGAATTTTATTCTTGTTTAAATAAATATGGACTAAAAATAAGAGATAAAAATTGTATCTCTAACACTTCAAAACTAAAATTTTAGACAATATCAACATTGTGTGTATTGCACGAGTGGAGAAGACAGAGAAAAAGGGCAGGTGAGAGTATGCTAAGGAAAATGTCCTGTTTGGATACAATATAGAGAGAGATAGTGATAAATTTAAGAAATTGTTAGGAAAAGACAACTCACTTCATGAGGCCAATTTTACATTGGTTCAAAACCCAAAAACAATAAGAAAAGAAAATGACAGAGCAATTTCACTTGGGAATGTAGACATAAAAGATTCTATAAAATAAAATCTAACTCACTCCAACAGTGTACTTTAAAATCTGTTAGAATGATTCATTTTCTCAGTTTGAGAGAATTCTTTTTTCTTTCTTTTTTTCATTAATTAATTATTTATTTATTTTGCAAACTGGATGGTCTCTTTGGGGCCCTACTTCCTTACAGAGTGGGCCTGGAGTAAAACTTGAACCCATGTTCCATTCTTTCATTCCTTGCTTTTTCCTCTTCTATAACCACCTTTTCCAAGCCCTGCATTTTATTTATAATACTGGAGATCAAAGGTGATATGACTCATCCAACATCATTTAGCGAATTAGTTTGTTTTTTAAACCAGAATGCCACTTATTAATTTTTCATGTAGAACAGCAGCCCAAGGTCTGAGAGTACTAGGAACATCTACACAGAGAGCATACCTACACCCTATTCTGTGAATCTTGTCTTCAAGAGACTCACATGGCCCCCACAGAGATGACTGCGCCGCTGGCACAGAACACCAGAAGTGCATTTTCTGTAACCCAGCATCCGACTCAACTTAGGGACACCTGTACCAAGACATCTGGGATCCGCAAACCTTTCTCTGTCCTGGACAATGCTGGGTTGGGCTGAGCCAAGTCCTACATCTGAACTTTTATGCGGATTGTGTAGACAACCAAGCACATAGATTCCCAGGTGTTTCCTGTAGGCTACTATGTTTTACAAGGTTAGAGTCAAACTCGGTTAGCTTGAGAGGCATTCTCTCTCCTTCAGGTAACCAAGTGGCTTACGAACGCAATAATCTGGGTGTTGTAGACCAAACAGAAAAGGACAGTGGCACTAATTCCCTTTATTTTATTTACTTATTTATTTACTTACTTACTTACTTATTTATTTATAAATTTTATTTTAATTGTCGTTGAAGTACAATTTTCTATCTTTCACTCCCATCCCAGCCCACCTACCCAACTCTCCCCTCCTCCCTCCCATTTCCACCCACCCCTAGTTTTTTACCCATGTGTTCTTTATACTTGTTTCTGTAAAACTTTCCCCCTTTCCCCTGAAATTCCCTCTTCTCTCCCCTCTGGTCACTCTCAGCCTGTCCTCTATCTCAGTGTCTTTGACTATATTTTGCTTATTTCTTTGTTTTGTTGTTTAGGTTCCTGTTAAAGGTGAGATCATATGGTATTTGTCTTTTACCACCTGGCTTATTTCACTTAGCATAATGCTTTCCAGTTCCATCCATGCTGTTGCAAAGGGTAGGAGCTCCTTTCTTTCTGCAGCGTAGAATTCCATTGTGTAAATGTACCATAGTTCTTAGATACATTCATTTACTGATGGGCACCTAGGTTGTTTCCAACACTTGGCTATTGTAAATTGTGCTGCTATGAACATTGGTTGCATAGGTTCTTTTGGATTGGTGTTTCAGGGTTCTTAGGGTATAATCCTAGCAATGGAATTGCTGGGTAAAAAGGCAGATCCATTTTTAGTTTTCTGAGAAAATCCCATACTGTTTTCCATAGTGGTTGTACCAGTCTGCATTAATTCCCCTTATTTTAAAGGATAACCTTCCCAAGAGTGAATTCATTTTTTTTTATTTTTGTTTATTCTATTATAGTTGTCCCAATTTTTCCCCCTCTGCCCTCCTTTGCCTCCCCACACACAGTCAGTGCCCACACCGACGTCCATGTCCATGGGTCATTCATATATATTCTTTGATTAAGCCCTTCCCCTTCTTTCCACCATTCCCCCCTCTCCCCTCCCCTCTGGCAGCTGTCAGTCTGTACCATGTTTCCATGCTTCTGCTTCTGTTTTGCTCATTAGTTTATTTTGTTCATTAGATTCCACTTATAAGTGAGATCATGTGGTATTTGTCTTTCATGGACTGGCTTATTTCACTTAGCATACTAGTCTCCAGTTCCATCTGTGATGTCGCAAAAGGTATGACTTCTTTCTTTCTGCTGCATAGTATTCCACTGTGTAAATGTACCACAACTTGTTAATCCACTCATCTACTGATTTAGGCACTTAGGCTGTTTCCAGCACTTGACTATTGTAAATAGTACTGCTATGAATAAGTTCTTTTGAACTGGTATTTCAGGTTTCTTTGGATATATTCCCAGAAGTGGAATCACTGGGTCATAAAGCAGTTTCAGTTTTAATATTTTGATAATCTACCATTCCTTGTATCATTAGTTGCCTATATAAGTTTAGGGGGCCAAATGAGAGCAGTGCTCACTGGGACCCTCTGCAAGAAAAGTTCTCTGGCCTGAGATGGTCAGGGAATGTTTGCTAGATGAGACTGAACTTAGAAGCCTCTGCTTTGTGCCATCATAGGAGTGTACTGCATTCTTTTACTACTTGTCCCGGCCTGCCTGAACCCAGCAGAGTTAAAACAGTGAAGAAGGGGATTTTAAGACAGATACTTCCTGGGTGGACTTGAGCAAAGGCCATAGTGATGTTAGAAACACTCATGGCTCCCATGCCTGGGAGTCTTATTCCAGCTTGAACCTCTAGGGAGTGGGGTTAAAAGTCAGGATTTTTAAAAAAGTCATGAAATTAGTTTGTTTTCAAGTTACTTTTTAAAAGACCAAATTCAGTAAGCTTAGTTAGCGCTCACCTTGGTATCAAAGACACAAAGTATTCTATGGGATGGTTGCAGGTCCACCATGGGATCAAGACTCCCGATCTCAGCTTCGCACATGTGCTGCCTCGACCCAGGAGCCAAGGCGAAGGCTCCTGTAGATCATAGGGGCAAAAAGATTTGCTGATGGCTCATGTGCTTGGCAGGGTGGTCCTGGGCTGCGGTGTGAATGCATGTCCCGTTATTTGATTCTCTAATAAGTCAAAGCCAAAGAGATAATTTAAGAAAATGTGACTCCAGGCAGAGCAGGCCAGAGCTCTCTACTTTCCTACCAGTCCTCCCACCAAAAGCTGTGACTACAGCTGGACCTTATTTGGTGGAAACACAAAGCTCACTTTTTTACAATGTCTTTTTTTTTTCCAGATTGCTGCCATTTTTGTTATCATTTACAGAAAGCTCTAGTAATATTGCAGATGGCAGCACTATTGTTGATAGTAAATGTAATTGCTGTGACGTCAAATTCACAAAACTGCCAACCTCACCAGTCATTGAAACTGAAATAATCCCATTGACTATGCACCTTTCGCTGTGATGCTAACTGTAAAACAGGAAGATGAAATTTTAAATTATGGTAGCACTGCTGGGGGCAGAGTGCACCTCATTCCTGTGAGTTGTTTTGTGTGCTTAGTGCCTTTGCACATTTTGAAGGCTACATCTCCTCATTTAAATAGGCCATGGCCCGCTTCCTGAATGATGTAGATTTAAGGCCATCTTTCACATGGCCTTGGTCATGACCTCACTTATGCAGATAATGGATAAGCTTAAGGCCACCATAACCCCCAAGTAACACAAAATTCTCTGCTCCTAAGCATTGTTTAAGAACCACTTCAAATGGCAGGTGCTTGTCCTTGACAATTTCTCTACCCATTTCGGCTCCATAAAACAATCTAATGGTTTGATTAGATCCCGAGTAAAGTCCATTTTTCTAAATAAAAAGAGCAAATTTTTCCTCTCTTAAATTATAGATCTACTTAGCATGCTATGTATTCTTTTTAATTGTAAGCAGAAGTGACAGAGAGAGAATAAACTCTGCATAGTCACTATGCAAACCCCGTGTCTCCTCAGAGACGCTACTGGCTGGGGGGCCCTCAGCAGTGTTCTTGTAGGCCTCTGGGGCTTAGTATTCCTCCATGGGATATTGATGTGCTGTAAATTGCAGAAATGGGAATTTTCACATCAAAACAGCATTTCAATGTCATGGGCACCTAACAAACAATAGAAAAATAAATGAATATTTTTTAACATTTATACTTTCTATAATACATTAAGTCAAAATTGCCTGATATTGCAAGATGGAGCTGTGATATAATTCATAGTAGCTGAGTGTCTGAGGCAATGCTCCTCGAAGCACACAGTGAGTCTAGATGTTGGTTTGTAACTATTTTATTATCTTGGTACTGATTTATTAATAGCATGGGTTATTAGGTTTAGCTTACTTAATTTATTGACTATCACTCTAGCTTCAAGGTATTTGTGCATTGGTCCAGCATGATAGTTTTTCCTTTTTATATTTCAAAGTAGATCCCCTTCCTTGATAAAACTTTGTAAAATAGTCAGAAAATTCTGGCAACATGCAAGGCACTTTCTAACCCCATCATCTAGGATAACCACTGCTCACAATTTAGTGTATATGATTGTAGAATATTAAAATGCACACATAATCCACATAATATTTTTAGAAAGTCTACATCTATATTATTGTTTGGCAGTAAATTAGTTTCTCTTTGCTTCAACCTGTCCACCACTGAAGCCAGTGAAGCTTCATAGAAATGGGGAGAGGAAAGGAAGGAAGGATGGAAGGAAGGGAGGAAGGAAGGAAGGAAGGAAGGAAGGAAGGAAGGAAGGAAGAGAGGGAGGGAGGGAGGGAGGGGGGAGGGAGGGAGGGAGGGAGGGAGGGAGAGAGAGAGAGAGAAGGAAGGAAGGAAATGAGCAGATATTTTATCATAGGAGGATGTGACTCACAGAGGTATCCCAACAAAGTAGAAAGAGGAACTTGTCCTCTCTACATGGAAAGCTCTTCTACATGAAAAAATTGAGTAAATGTTCTTTTTTTACTAAAAATCCACTGAATGGTTGTGTCACATTTCATTTAATTAATCCTTTACTGCTGAATTTTAGAATTCTCTAAAATATTCTTATAGATATACCTTTACAATACTTTTCTTAGGATAAATTCTTAGACACCAAATATCCATTTTTTGACTAACAGTCTCAAACTACCATCCTGAATACGAGTTTAGAGTCTCACCTGCAAAGTGTAAATATGGCCATTTCTCTACACTCTCATCAGTTTAAAAGTGAGTTTGTGAATATTTTGAAGGACACCATCTGCTCACTAGGATGTTGGTGGAACTTGGTGTTCTTCCCGGGCAGCTGCAAAAGAATTTTATGGTTGCTGTGTTCTTGCCCCAAATTTCTGAATTTTTCACCTCTGCCAAAGAGCATAGTAAATCCATGAACTGTTCATGCTCATTAATGACTCTGTAGCACACAGGGTGGGCAACAGGGTCAGCTGGTGAAAATGACACTAAAAAATATGGGACCGAAACACAAACTATTGTTTCCAGAATTCAACTTGAATGTCTTAGACAAGAGAGCTACAGCGAAATGTGGTTAATTTGACACTCAGTTAAATCTGATGTGGCTATGAACCTATTATATATTCTTTTTTAAAAAATTTAATCTTTATTGTATTTTTCCATTACCATTTAGTCCCCTTATACCTCCTCACCCAAGATCCTATTATATATTCTCAAAATAAATATGTTGACTTTTATAGTCTTGAGCTAAAAATGTAAAGCTATTTTGTGAGCACGGGCTGCGAACCAAAGCATCACAGGTTTGATTCCCAGTCAGGGCACATGCCTGAGTTGCAGGCCACAGCCCCAGCAACCGCACATTGATGTTTCTCTCTCTCTCTCTCTTTCTCCCTCCCTTCCCTCTCTAAAAATAAATAAATAAAATCTTAAAAAATAAAATAAAAATGTAAAGCTATTTTGAAGGTCAAGGATACATTTCTCTATGGTTCCTGTGAGTTTAGGGTGAATATTGCCCTACTGGCCTTTATTTTAATGAAACACATTGGATAGCCTTCTATTGGATAAAGTGAAAGATCCATTGTGGTTCCACATTCTTGGATGACTAATTCTTTGGGAGAATATTGCATCAGTCTTAAGATGGGGTGAGCTTGGCTTACATAGACTGCAAAATGAGAGGCTGCCTGAAAGAAATCTTGCTTCAGGACAACTGAAGGGAAAAAATGATGACCTAAGAGGATTTCACTTGCAAATATTTATTGAGTGCCTATTACGCATCATGGGCTACATATAATACATCTCATCTAATGCATATAACAATCCTGCTAAGTAAGTATTTACAAAGTTTTTCAGATAAGGGAAGTGAGGATTAGGGAGGTCAAAAGAATTGCCCGAGCTCGCACAGTTAGTGACAGAGGAATCTAAAATTTGAACTCAGAACATTATGATTCTGAAGCTTCATGAATTACGTTATACAACACTGCCTTCTAGATCCTAGACACAGTGATGGGCTCTGGGGGACACACAGGGGAAGATGTGTTTCCTGCACTGAATGAGCGCTAATCCTTCCCCAGCAGGAGCTCTCAGGGAAGACTGTCTATAATTCAGCATAGATAAGAACGATTTCTGGCCCCGGCTCCAAAGATGTGCTTATTCCTTCCTGAGTTCAGAGCTACAAAGGCCATAAGTAATTATGTGTTCATAAGTAACCAATATTTAAGGCATCTTGTTTTACCTATAATTCTTGATCAGAATTATTCCTGCAAAATTATGTCAATGTTGTATAAATCTTTTTTTGTTGTTGTTTGGGATCTTTTCCAAAACAAACAAAATCTTTCTTTTGTTTATTTAATTAGGCCCAGGATTAAAATAAAATGAGTAAGACACTCTCCTTGGGCACAAAATTTGATTTTGAAAAGTAAACTAGTCTGTAATACTCCCATTTGTGGTAAAAGAAATAAGGATGGAGAATCCAGGACTTTAGCAGTGTTGTATTCATTAATTCATAGTAATTAGTATATGTTATTATTGGTATTTAATTAGGACATTAGCCAAGATACGCTGAGCCCCTGCTATATGTCAGGTCTCATGCTGCCCCCACGGTTTTTGCAAGGAACAGACTTCCTCTGTGAACTTATCAGGAGGAAAGTCAGGAATCAGACCCCACCCCACTATCCCCTGGCCCCTGCCCCACCACACCCGTGTAGTTCTGCCTCGTGGCTCTGGATTACTGTGGAGAACAATCGCCCTCACATTCTGATACCGGCCCAGGGGGTGGATTCTGTCCTGTGCTGGCTGGCTAGAAGACACTATGTCATTTTATCAGTTAGGCTGAAGAGGCTAAACCTTGACAAAAAGAATTGGCAGCTGTGGGTAACTGTTAGCTGGGGCTATCAAGGACTTCTAATGACATCCAACTTGTGAAAGAAGTAAAAAAAAAATACCATTTCAGATAAAACTCTTTTCTGGCCCATTGGAGCACATTGACATGCTGAATGATAACTGAGCAGACACATCCACTCGTGTGCCCTTTATGCTTGATGAGAATATGAGAGGAGGGCATCAAACTCCCCCAGCAAGTCAGGTGCACTGAGCCTGTTGGAAAGCCAGTGCGTTTTGCTGGAGGCCCCCGCATCCTGACGTGAGGCCCTAGGGCATTTCCAGCCATAGTTTAGAATTCTCAAATGAGATCAATAACAGTGTGCCGGCTGGGACACCTGGCAAATAAACACCCAACTCAGATGCTCTACGGTTTTAGGGCAGCCTTGATCAAATAGAGATGCTGGTGGAAATGAATAAAAAATAATTTGGTAGCTGATGCCACAGAAATCGTGTAGACATTGTATGCATTGGCTGGAACAAAACCTGAACCTACAGTTAGTTTGTAACTGAAAAAAAAAAAGGTAAAGCAAAACAAAACCCTGTTTCAATACCATCTAACTATCCTCAGTTAGGAGAGAAAATGTTGGAGAGCCAAAACACTCCAAGGAGAAAGGGTCTAATTGAATTCTGAAAGTTTTTTCTTCTGAGGTAGGGGCGGTGAGGGGTTGGGGAAGGGTAGGATTTTTGCTTTACCACATCACTGATGCTTTTATTTGGGTTTTAGCTGTGCTCCCAAGCATCTGACTTTAGACAGAAATGACCAGAATGCATACTGAAGCAGTTCTTTGCTATTTGTAAATTACACCAGGGCCATGGGGACCTCTAATTGGGACTGAGTTAGGATATGAGCAAACAGTTGAACAGTATTTATGTCAGATTCCAGAATATACACATAGCCTGTGGGGAAGCTGGTATGACCAGGCACAAGTCCCTGAAGCAGTTTGGAGCATGGAACAGCGTGGCAGAGATGAGACTGGCGGAGAAGCTAACTTTGCAGAGCAGGGCAGGACTGCACTCGCTGAGAAGTGAGATGCTGTCTGGGGCCACTTAAGCAATGGGATACACGTTTGAAAATGACATCATTGCTGTTGTCCCTTTGTTTTCTCCTCCTCTTGCTTTTATTTCTTCTTTTAAAAACTTTTGTACATAATACATATTCATTAATTTATTTTTTAGAGAGAGGGGAAAGGAGAGAGAAAAAGAGGGAAATATCGACTCGAGAGAGAGAGACATCAATCAGTTGCCTCTCGTATGCACCACTCAGGCATCTGCCCTGACCGGGGATCAAAACGGTGACCTTTCACTTCACAGGATGATACCCAACCAGCAGGGCCACACTCATCAGGGCTCTGCTCTTTCTTCATGCCTCCCTGTGCCAAGTTCAGTTGATTCATCTCTTCTATTTCATTCTATCATTATTGTTCTCATTCCTCATCATTCAGTTATTTCCTCAACCCTATCCCTTTAATCTGATTAATCTGATTTTTAAAGTTTTTTTAAAGTATTTTTTTTGTTATCTAGTGACCTTTGCATAATTTCCAAAGTCAACACTTTTTAGTGCCAAAGATTCATTTCCTCATCAAACACAGAGCCGATTCAGCTCCCACCGTGAGCCAGATGCTCTGGAAGCTCAATGTTGACAGTGTTCTGAGGGAGTGCTGTTTACCAGCCTGGGCGGACCTGGGTCCTCCAAGGTTTGCCTGATTAGGGATGTTGTAGCATGACTTCTGAACTAGTTCACCCAGGTGCCCGTTAGCTTGACTACACGTTTATATTGAATGGAGAAGTCTTTTGTACCAGGTACCTAAAAAGAGAAAGGTCTTTTTAATGAATTCACTGGACCAGAAAAAAAAAGAGGCATGAGCTTTCACCCTCTTGCTCTGGTGTACGATCTCGTGCAGGGGAACGTCCTCTGACCATCCGGCCCTGGACATCCACATGGCTGACCACAGAGATGCTCTAAAGGGTCATCCTGGACTGTAACTCACTCCCACTGCATCCTCCTTCCCTTCCCTCACCACAGAGGGAAAAAGAGTCATTCAAGGACACAGTGTGGTTTCAGAACAACCTCTAGACAGGTGGCTAGAGTGCCACCTGCAGCTGCCCCAGACTGTGACCAGGCTACAGTATCTGAGGGATGCAGTCAGAAGCAGGTTTACTCTGTTGAAAGAGAACATTCTCTAATAGCCTCTCCCACTACTATAGTCTTACAGACTTTGCAGGGTGTTATAAGCTTAATGATGTCTCCTAAAATACGTGTTCAAGTTTTAATTCCCACTACCTCAGAATATGATCTTATTCGGAAATAGTCATTGCAGGTATAATTGGTTAAGATGAGGTCATACTAGAGTAGGTGGGTCCTTAATCCAATCTGCCTGGTGTCCTTATGAGAAGAGAAGAGATACAGACACACACCAGTGGAGGAGCCCATGTGATAACTGGAGGCAGCAAGATCGAAGCGTTGTAGCTGAAAGCCAAGGAGCTCCAAAGAGCACCAGCTACCACCAGAAGCTGGGGAGATGCAAGGCAGGATTCTTCCCTACATGTTTCAGACTTGGCTTGCTAGCCTTCACAACTGTGAGATAATACATTTCTGTTATTTAAAACCCCACAGGCTGTGGTACTTTGTCATGGCGGCCCCAGGGAGCGATGTGCTGTGTATGCCAAGAATGCAATGACCGGACAGCTCTATCTTGGCTATTTCTCAGGGGGTGTTTTTAGGCAGCAACTTGAAGGACAAGTTAATGTGTCAGTCAGTGGGCAGGCTTATTTACAGTTTGCTATAAAAACGGTAGATGCCCCATGGTCAGCATTTCTCAGCTGTGACCTAAATTTCATTCATCTAAACTCCATTGTGTCACCTCTGTGGGACTTAAGGGAAAAAGGGAAGCAATGCAAACGTGCACACTCATGCTGTTTGTTGAGACATGAGTCTTGTGTTTTCTACCACCATCCCCATTAGGGACCAGACTAGCTTGCTAGCTTGCAGATAAGCTGAAGCCATCCCAGATGCAACCAACTCCTGAAGGGGCTATTGCCCTGGCCCCTCAAGGCTATTATGCGCAAGAGGCTAAACAAGAACCTTACCTTCAATGCCTTTAGAGATAGGCTGTACATATGACAAAGCAAAATAACCAACACTACATGAGAGACACTACAAATTAGTGTTTAATTAATTATTATGACATTACTTAGTTCTCACGTACCAGTATATACAATAAAACTTTTAAGCAAAGGAAAAGAAGAGGGTACTGAGGGCTGGGTGGAAAAGCTGGCAGGAGAGCTACAGGTGAGGTGTGGAAAGTGTGAGGGCTGGAGTAATGTTACGGGCATGGGGCCCAAGATTCAGAGCAGAGGGCAGCTACTGTCAGCCTCCTCTGTGACTCTACAGCATTTTGTTGACACCTCTTTGATAGCATTTCTTATGTAACATTGTAATCAGTAGTTTGCATGACTGCTTCCTTGACTGAGAGTTTTTTAAAGGTACTTTTATGTTTAATTCATTTTTAAAATATTTGGCACCTGTCACAGAGTAAGGATGCAATGAATGTTAAGCAAACAGATGTAGTGGTGAATAAATGGATGAATAAGGTACAAAAGGCACACTTGGAAAGAGCAAATTTAGTGACATGGCAGGAGGACATAGGGAGGTAGCCTGGTGTCACACCTAGAAAGACCTTGAGTGTCAGGGAGGGGGACTGGGCTGCAATTGTCAACAATGGAGGTGACATTAGGGTGTTTTACAAAGATTTGGCTAGCAGTGATATGCAAAGGTGAGGAATGAGCCCAGGCAGGGAAAACCAGTTAAGGGGATATTACAATAGTGCCCACCTAAGTAAGGGTTCTCTAAGATGTCTTCCCATCATTTCATTTTTCGGAAAGATACATTGGATGTGATGCTAAGGGTTAGAATGACATGTCCTATGAGTCAGCAGGGAAAGGTCAGCACGATCACTGTCCTGTCGTTTTATTACAGGACCCTGAGGGTGATAGTGTTCAATGGCCGGTTGGCTTCCCAGGCTCCTGTGAAACCTTGTGATTCCTCAGGATTCTCGCCCCCTCTGAAAAGAGCACAGTGGTGACCGGTGGTCATATGGCACCTTTGCCTATAGCCATTTATCATAATAGAGAAAAGTGGGTCCTAAGCAGCAGAAATGAACTTTATCAGTTATGGGAGAGCTGGCCTCTCTTCTGGTTAGACAAGGATGGACGTGTCACATCCACTGCTGAGTGCCTTCTGTGTCAGGGGCTCACAGCATTGCTCAGGTTAGATAGATGACTTGGTCATACCTCCAGGCCATCAGGTGCACTGGGCTTGCCTTTGGAACAGAAATTTGAAATATTTAGAATGTTTTTGTGTGCTGAATTGATTCTATTGGATAAGTTATGTACTCCCGATGACCACTGCTTGAATTCAATGGAGAAGTATTTCTCCTTTGATCCAGGTCACTGCACTCTGACTGCTCAGATGGCCAGCAGGTAGATACCTGCCCTGTTTCCCTCAGCACAGGGGCTGTTGTCCTGGAAAAGCAATAAAAACCTCTTCACTGTTATTCAAGCTGTTTTTGATGGGAATCACCAGTCTACATCAGACCATTGTGATTGTCTTTGGTCATTTATTTTGGGACTGAAGGGGCTGTGCACTAGAACTTTCATGCAAGAGAAAGCAACAAGGGGACAGGTGCAAGCTAACTTACCAAGATTTTATCTTGTGCCTCAGCTTTCTTTGCTATTGCCTGTCAAAGCCAGTGGCTTACCTGGAGTATTTGACTTCTGGAGATGATGATTCCACACCCCCCAGCATTTTATAAAAAAAAATCTCAAATGCACTGTTAGAAAAGCTCTATGGTATAAATGCATATACCTACACCTAAATTCTACCATTAACATTTACTATACTTGCTTGATCATATATTTGGCATCCAGTGTCAATCATTTTTTAACAACCCTTGTCTCTCACTAAACAATGAAAACATTTTCAGTAATAATTATAAAATAAAATAAATAATAATGGCTAGAAAAAAGTAAACAATTTACTCAACTTTGTAGGCATAACTACATTAGTAAAAATAAATTAACAAAACAGATATTTCATGTAGAATATTATATATAAACATATCACACCTTGCATTTCATGTTCTGTATAACTGACTTCTATATGACATTCATTACTTAATGAAAGATGAATAATAAAAATGTGTTCATTTGAAGCAGCTATATGAGGTCTGTCCAGAAAAAATCTAGCCATTGTTAATGTAATGAGAATGTGATTTTTTTTTTGATATTGATGTAACATGGCAGTCAGGAGAGTGGACTGGAATGTGCATGTGTGAACAATGATGACTTCACTGTGCTAGTCAGCCAGCAGGGGCAGTAGACGCTGTTGATTGAATGAGCATATGTTCTGGGTGGCCATTACATTCAAAATGACTGAGCAAGGAGAGCAATGAATCTGCATCAAATTTTGCTTTAAACTTGAACATTCCTCCTTGGAAACTATTAGGATGATTCAGAAGCCTTTTGGGGACAATGAAATCAGTGCAGCACAAATAAAAGTGTGGCACAGACACCACAAAGGTGGTTGAGAATCTGTTAAAAGTGATCCACATTCTGGAAGGCCTGCAACAAGCAGAACACCTGAGAATGTTGAATGTGTATGGGCTGTAGTCAACAAAGATCGGCAGCTGGCAGTGAGAGAACTAGAAGCTGATCTAAGGATTCCAAAAACTACTCTGTCTGAGATTTTGACACAGGATCTTGGCATGAAACGTGTCATGACAAAATTCGTTCCGTGGCTTCTTCTACCAGAGCAGAAGGAACATTGTGTGGTTGTTAACGACTTGACTCAAACTGCTACCAATGAACCAGATTTCCTCAAGAAGGTCATAACCAGAGATGAATTGTGGATCTAAGGCTATGGTCTAGAAATGAAGGCCCAGTTGCCCCAATGGAAGTTGCCTAGTTCTCCACTCCCAAAGAATGCACAGCAAAATAGCAGCAAGATCAAGACCATGTTAACTGTGTTTTGTGATTGGTAAGGTGTTGTCCATCACAAGTACGCCCCTCCAAGCCAAACAATTAATAAGGAGTACTACCTCAATGTTTTTTGACAGGTGAAAGATGCGATACAATGAAAATGGCCGCAGCTATGGACAACTGGTGATTGGCAGCCTCATCACAACAGTGCACCTGCTCATGTATCTCATCTCATGCAGAGTTCTTTTCTTTTTATTGTTGTTCAATGACGGTTGTCCCCATATCCCCCATTACTCTGCCCTTCCCTACCAATCCCCACTTACCACATTCAATCCTCCCTCCCCCATTGTCTTTGTCCATGGGTCCTTTATACATGTTCCTTGACAACCCTTCCCTCCTTTCCCCCATTATCGCCCTCTCCCTCCCCTCTGGTTACTGCCAGTTTGTTCTTTATTTCCATGAGTTCTTTGGTGAAACATCAAATCACCCAGGTGACTCAACCCCAGCTTTGGCTCCCTGCAACTTCTGGCTTTTCCCAAAACTAAAATCACTTTTGAAAGAGAAGGGATTTCAGACTATCAATAAAATTTAAGAAAATACAATGGGGCAGCTGATGATAATTCCAACAAAGAATTTTGCAGAGTGTTTTGAACAGTGGAAGAGGTGCTGGGAGAACTGTGTGAGGTCCCAAGGTGCCTGCTTTGAAGGGGACTGAGGCGTCATTGTCCTGTGTACATTGTATCTTGTATCTTCTTCAGTAAATGTCCATTTTTCATAGTACATGGCTGGATACTTTATGAACAGATACATATAATTAAAACTCAGCTGAAATAACAACAATTGTTTAAAACCTATACCAAAATTTTTTTCAGAGAGGAGTACTTTATCACTGACATTATTTCAAATTATTAGAAAATGGTACTAATTTAAAAAGGTTCATGTTCTGCTGATGACCTCGACAAATGTCATGAGCACCTGTTTGTGATACAGTCTTTCCTATAAGTCAGCTGAGCAATTGCTCGGCTGGCTGCCTGCTGAGTAGCCCGGCACCGAGCAATAGACGAAAGTCACACATGGTAACTATGCTATTCTCTCAGGTTTCATTGAAAGCAGGTTCACTCAAAGGAGAACATCAGCATACATTAGTGTCCTACTCACACTCTAACAATCTAAGAGGAATAAAACACACACACACACACACACACACACACACACACAGAGTAATCAATGGGGATAACAAACCCGAGTCCCAGAGTCTCAGTTTGCAGGTCTGGGAGACAGCACGGTGGAGAAGGAACTTGTGAGCACTTTGCCAGGAAGGACCTCTGGAGCCAGGTGGGCAGCAGGGCAGACGAAGTCCTCAGTCCAGCAGGGCAGAGCCTCTGGTGGCCGATGCCAAGGGAGATCAGTGTGGCGTGGAGCAGCACTCTGCTGTGTGGAGCTCGGCTGTCTCAGCAGTGGTCTGGAGCCTGCCCCAGCTATACCTTGAAAGTGGTGCACTCCACCCTTCCAGGTCTTTTTGATCAGTGTCTTGGCACCCCTGATGCCAAGTGCAGACTTTGCCCAGGAGCCTACGGGTGGTACATGGCTGTTCTGTTCAACACCCCTGCTGACAAGTGTGGAACTCCCCCAGGAGACTGTTTATGGGTGGTCCTGCTCTGCAGACACAGCTACCCTGACCACGTGTGCAGATCCTTTAAGTATGTCTCCTTGCCAGACATGTCTGCTCTGACCTAGGCTGTTTCCCTCTTGAACCAAAGCGTTGTTGCTGACTGGCAGCCATCGTGGTGGATACGAGGGACCTCACTTTGTTTCATGCACTTTGTGCTCTCGTGACCAGACCAAGGCCATTCTACTGGTCCTGCCCTCCACACTGCTGCCTAGGGCACACAGTTCACTTGCATTGGTAAAACAAGTACTTCTAGAAATAAGGAAAAGAATACAGACAAGGTGGGCAAGTAAAGGGGGTTTATTTTTAAATATCTCAATCTTATAATTATGAAGCCTAAAGCATTATTAATTATTTCATCAGTGCTATTAGTAAATAATAAAAGCCAGGAAGCAAATCTGTACAATGTGACATAATTTTTTGTCATTCTGTCTTTACTCACTAATTTGTCACCACTTTCAACAGGCAGTTTCCCATTTGCTTTCTTATGACCTGGCGTTGAATGATAACGAAGTTTGTGTCTGTATTAGCAGAGCATTGTTTCCCTTTCAAAGGGCGATCAATTAGTTTTCTATGGATGCCTAGAGCCCACAGCGAAGCATGTTCGTGTCACAAGGACAAGATGTGTGACGTGTGAGCAATTCCTAACCTTTTTCCTCCCATCTCCTAAGGAAAATTCTGACAATTTCTCTCACCATTTCCCTCTGCTCCCCAGCTTGAACCTAATTCAGGTTGACATGGGGAAGAATGGGAGAGATGAGAACAGACAATTTTTATCAGAAAGGGCCCAGGTTTACTGAGAATTGCAAAAGGACAGGGGAGGAAAAATAAAAAAACAAAATCCCAAACTTCTTGAATCGGGATTTCCAGAGAGGGTGGCTAGACAGTGAGTGACAGCTGAATTGGAGAGTGAAGCTTCTGGAGCAAGAGCCGTGGGAAGCAGAGCTGAGGGTTACAGATCTCTTAATAGTCTTTGTAATAGGCTGCAAAAATTTAAATGACTTGTAACTACTTGGGGGTTGTTGGACTATATCCATGTGAGACGACCTTGCTTTGAGGCTCAGCCTGGGGAGGCCTGACCCCTATTAGAGTTACATTAAGAGACCTCTAGTTTTGGGTGCAAACTGCCTGCTAGGTCCCTTTAACATTCACTACACAGCGAGGAGGCAGCTTCAGTTTCTGAACTGGACCCGGTGGAGGTAAATTGATTCCTTTCCTCTGAAAGCTAGCTTGAATACAACGACCAATTCTTCTCGAGAGCGAACGTAAGGGGGTGAACACTGGCTTGGAGACAACTCTGGAGGTTCACATGTGGAACAGCTAACAATGGACAAAGAAAATGACGATGTTTCGTCCAAACCTGCTGATGTGCATGTAAGTGCAGTGTGGGAAGCTTTCTCTGTTACTTGAGTGCCACTTATTGTTGACCCTGTTAGTAAAATGAGACAATGTTGCTTTGTAAAAGTAAAGGAACTGATAATGAAATACTTTATCCTCTACGGTACTTAATGGAGTTTACAAATGTGGGTTTGTTTTGAAGTGTTGTACTTGGCAATTGATTCGCAGCTGTTTTTCTAAAACTCCAGGGAAATTGTACTGATCTCTACACAAATTCCATTTTAAAATTTAATCAGTGCTAACTGAGACTGCCTATAATGTGTTCTTGTGCTTAAAAACCCAACCTTGGCCTTGTCGGTTCTATGTGTGCTAACATTTTTGTGTGGGGGGTGTTTTATTTTTACTTCTTTGGGGTAATATTTGAAAATAGCTTGACACCATAATCAACTCATTCTACCATGAAACATTTTTCTCTTTGAGAACGTCCTCCTCTCTCCTGCTGGACATCCCACTAAAGGAGGTCTGGTCTAGTTCAATTTCACTGGGAGGGATATAATCTGCATTTCAGTCTAGGGGTTGACAAGGGTGTTTGGCAAAAAAGAATGAGGGAGCCATGAATAATTCAGAATGTACTTGGCCACATATTATCCTATTAATTGGAGGATTAAAGACTAAAAGACATGTACTTTGAAGGGAAGAGTAAGGGAGAGCAACACAGAGAGAGAGAACTCTTAAAAGAGCTCAAAAGAGAGATTATTCTTTGGAATTGGTGTTCTAGGTTGTTGCCTTTAAGAGAATGTGTGGTTAAAAGTCATTTCATCACTGGAGTTTAGTTACCCTGACATGTATAAATCTCTCCTTCAAAGAAGCTAAATCCTCCCCTACATTATTAAAGAATTCACAGGATCAAATGGCAGAGGGCAGAGGAGAAAAAAAAAAGGGAAAGGAAACAGTTAAATAATGTATTTTTTCCTTTTGTATATAACACTTTGCACACGAATACTGTAAAACCAATAATTCTCTCTGAACCCTCTATTTTATTATTTCTTTTTTAATGATTCTTTTATTTGTGACTGAGAAACTGATCGGTGCAGTGGCTGGCTTACAAGCGCAAACACACGAGGCACCGGCGAACCGAGCACTGCGACCCCGACCCCACAGCCCCGCACCCCCTCCCCTCACCCGCGCGGCATCCTCCTTCATGCTTTCATGCTTTCCTCCTCCCGCTCAGTCCTGAAGCCGTGACTGAGAAATCAATTCTCTTCTCTGAGAAACTTACATGCTTATTTTCGATCCTGTTTCAGCCTGGAAGAAACTGATTGTGGGAGGAAAGCTATGTGATACAAACATTTTAAGCACACACGTGTCCCCACAGCTGTGTACACAGGAACTGGCCCAACAGAAAATCCTGACCTCCTGACCTCAGGTCCCCTAGTCTCCGCTCTGTGAAACTCAGGCCGATCTTCCACAGCACCTATTTAGCCGAACTGGGGAGTTGAAAGAGGGCCTGGTAACCATTTCACCTGAGTCCATATGATGTCTTTTTTTTTCTGATCTTAATTGTGTGGTCAATTTATTACACTTATGGAAATAATTTTCATGACATATTTAGGCCTTTTAGCACCAAGATTCCCTTTACTGAGTGATTCCATTTAGCCTCTAGACTACTAATTGCTAATACATCTTTCTTTTCCTTGAAGATATCCAACATCTCAGTGGAGGTGGTCAGTGCCCCAGGGAAGCTTCCAGGGAGACCAGGGAGGCCGGGGCGGCCAGTGAGACCCGGGAGACGACCACCGAGAAAACCCATCAACAAAGCCAAACTCAAGAGGCCGCCCGTGAAGAAAGCTCGCTTTTGGAATGTCCAAAATAAAATCATCCTCTTCACAGTATTTTTGTCCATCCTAGCAGTCATAGCCTGGACTCTTCTGTGGCTCTACATCAGTGAGTACAAACCGACGCTGCCCTGGGGTCAGGGCTCACCCTGCGAGCTCAGCAGGACAAAGGCAGACCCAGTCTGCCCCTTGGTGTCTCTGGTAGGGCTTTCTCATTTCTCAGAGTAATAGCCATTTCTGAAACTCTTGAGGTGTTTAAGGAGGAAGAAACCAGAATTATCTCTCTCATTTCTTCTTTTCTGACTACTGCTTTCCTCCCACACATGAGCAAGAGGAGCAGAGATGGGTGATGGGATGAGAATTGCCGAAGAGTGTGCTCAGGAACAAATATTGACTAGTTCAGCAATGTAATCCATTTTTAGCTTTAAAAATGAATGGAATGCTAAGTTGTTTCATTTCCTCATTCCACCCACTGCCTGTTTCTAGGCAACCTTATATTCCAGCTCTCTGAGCTTCATTGTACTCTTGTACCTTTCTCTCCTCTATTATTTTGTTTTATTTTATTTTTTTTTTGTTGATCTGATTGATTGGAAATGAGTCATAACACACCCATGCAGCTCAGCAACTATAGCCTTTGTTGGCTTATGCTAGACTTCCCACTGCATACATTTTAATATGTTTCATGCAAGATATGAGTCTATCAAGGGAATTAAAATTTGGTGGAAAGTAAGATTTATAGGTAAAGAATGAATGAATATTGTCTTGAACAGTTCAGTCCCCTATAATTTGCATGGCACAATGCAAGACATCAGGCATACCAAGACCTCCAAAAAGCATCTTCAGGCATCTCCTGTCTGCAGAAAGCTCACAGATAGATTCTCTACTTTCAAAAAACTCACAGTTCAGTGCTGGAAGGGAGTGTGAGTTTATTTTTGTTTGTTTTTTTTTTTTTGGTTTCATTTTTTGTTTAAGCAATCACTTTACTTATTTCTTAAATTTTATTGTTGTTCAAGTACAGTTGTCTGCCTTTTCCCCTCACCTTTCCCCCAACCATAGCCATCCCCACCTCCCTCCCCTGATCCCAACCCCAGTTGGCTTTGTCCATGTGTCCTTTAGAGTTGTTCCTAAAAACCCTTCACCCTTTCCCCACCATTATCCCCTCTCATCTCCCATCTGGTTACCATCCGTTTGTTCTTAATTTCAATGTCTCTGGTTACATTTGCTTGCTTGTTTGTTTTGTTGATTAGGCTCCCATTAAAGGTGAAATCATATGATATCTGTCCCTCATCTCCTGCCTTATTTCACTTAGCATAATGCTCTACAGTTCCACCCACGCTGTCCCAAAGGGAAGGAGCTCCTTCTTTCTTTCTGCTGCATAGAATTCCATTGTGTAAATGTACCATAGTTTCTTGACCCATTCATTTACTGATGGGCACTGAGGTGGCTTCCAGCACTTGACTATTGTAAATTGTGTTGCTATGAACATTTGGGTGCATAGGTTCTTTTGGATTGGTGTTTCAGGGTTCTTAGGATATAATCCTAGCAGTGGAATTGCCAAGTCAAAAAGCAGTTCCATTTTTAGTTTTCTGAGGAAATTCCATACTGTTTTCCATAGTGGCTGTCCCAGTCTGCAATTCCACCAACAGTGCATTAGGGTTCCCTTTTTTCTGCAACCTCTCCAACATTTGTTGTTTCTTGCTTTGTTTATGATGGCCATTCTGACCAGTGTGAAGTGGTATCTCATCGTGGTTTTAATTTGCATCACTCTGATGGCTAGTGATGCTGAGCATCCTTTCATATGTCTCTGGGCCCTTTGTATGTCCTCCTTGGAGAAGTGTCTGTTCAAGTCCTTTGCCCATTTTTTAATTGGGTTGTCTTCCTAGAATGGAGTTGTGTGAGTTCTTTATATATTTTGGAGATCAAACCCTTGTCTGATGTATCATTGGAAAATATGTTTTCCCATATGGTTGGTTCTCATAAGCAATCACTTTATAACTGCAGAAAAGAAGTACCCAACAGGCCCAGGGATAGAATCCAGAGAAGGCTTCATGAACTGGCTTCTGAAAATTCATCTGACATATCTTGGGGTACCCACTGTGAGCTGGGCCCTGTGATGGGCTTGGGGACCAAATGGTAGACGTGAAGAATCTCTGTCCTTATAGACTAGGGGGGAAAGTCAAGTCAATGGGCACAAACACAAAAGACACATAACCCCAACCCAGAACAAACCAACTTACTTCCCATCAGTTCTCTTCTGGCCTCAACAGGTCCAATTGCATTGCTGTCCTAGCATTTTGTGTGCAGTTTTGGAAGATCATTGTGTAGAAGTAGTTTGTTGGCTGTGCTAACATCAGAGAAGAGCATTTCAGGAAGACAGATCAGGATGAGCAAAGGAAAACTGGTATGGACAAGTGAGAAGAAAATGTTCAACAAATAGCAGAGGTCAGTTCTGATACATGAAGTTTGGGCTTGGGGGCGGCCTTGAGAAATGAGGTGGACAGCTCATCAGGGACACCAAGCAGCATCTTGTGTGTTGGGCTAAGCTAAATAGTCAGGTAAAACATAATCAGTTCAGGGCCAAACTGATCTCCCTCACATTGTTGATATGCTTCCTCTTGCATACTTACTGACACCGGAAGGGTATGTGAGCTTCTAGATAGAAGTCATAGCTCTCATTTAAAGTTTAAGGAGTTTGAAGGGGAAGAAAGTCAAAGAAGCACTTCCCTGGTAAAATCAGGAACAAAGCAACCTTCATTTTATATGAGATGACCCATGAGGCAAGGCGATCCATCCAAAGTCACTTAACTTGAAAAAACAAATCTAGGGCAGAAGTTGAGGCCTCTTTCTCCTTACTCTGTGCCCCTCCCCTCTTCTCTATGTTGCCCGCAACTAATGGGACCCTGAGTGGATCATACAAGGGAGGCTGCTTCTTATCACTCGGACAGTTTATTCCTTCTTTTCAAAAATTAAATTTATTGGGGTAAAATTTATTAATAATACTACATAAGTTTCAGATGTAAAATTCTATGATATATCATTTCCATATTCCGTTGTGTGCACCACTCAAGTCTAGTCTCCTTCTCTTACCATATATTTGGCCCCTTCACCCTTTGCATCCTTCCCCCATCCCCCTCTCCACTGGTACCACCATACTGTTTGTTGTCTGTGTTTATGAGTTTGTTTGTCCATTCATTGCCTTTTATTTTATATCTCACATGTGAATGGAATCATATGGTTCTTGTCCTTTTTCCTTCTAGTTATTTTACTTAGCATAATACTCCCGCAACATCTTTTAAAAATATATTTTATTGATTATGCTATTACAGTTGTCCCATTTCCTCTCATTCACTCCCCTCCACCCTGCACACACCCTCCCACTCACATTCCCCGATTTTAGTTCATGTCCATGTGTCATACTTATAAGTTCTTTGGCTTCTACGTTTCCCACACTATTCTTACCCTCTACTGTCTATTTTCTACCTACCATCTATGCTATTTATTCTCTGTACCTTTTCTCCCTCTCTCCTCCTCCCACTCTCCTGTTGCTAACCCTCCATGTGATCTCCATTTCTGTGGTTCTGTTCCTGTTCTAGTTGTTTGCTTAGTTTGCTTTTGTTTTAGATGTGGTTGTTAATAATTGTGAGTTTGCTGTCATTTTACTATACATATTTTTTATCTTCCTTTTCTTAGGTAAGTCCTTCTAACATTTCATATAATAATGGTGGTGATGAACTCCTTTAACTTGACCTTCTCTGGGAAGCACTTTATCTGCCCTTCCATTCTAAATGAAAGCTTTGCTGGATAGAGCAATATTGGATGTAGGTCTTTGTCTTTCACAACTTGGAATCCTTCTTTCCAGCCCCTTCTTGCCTGTAAGGTCTCTTTTGAGAAATCAGCTGATAGTCTGATGGGAACTCCTTTGTAGGTAACTGCCTCCTTATCTCTTGCTGCTTCTAGGAGTCTCTCCTTCACTTTAACCTTGGGCAATGTAATTATGATGTGCCTTGGTGTGTTCCTCCTTAAGTCCAACTTCTTTGGGACTCTCTGAGCTTCCTGGACTTCCTGGAAGTCTATTTCCTTTGCCAGATTGGGGAAGTTTTCCTTTATTATTTGTTCAAATAACTTTTCCACTTGTTTCTCTTCCTCTTGTCCTTCTGGTACTCCTATAATTTGGATGTTGGAATGCTTAATGATGTCCAGGAGGTTCCTAAGACTCTCCTCATTTTTTTGAATTCTTACTTCTTTATTCTTTTCTGATTGGATGTCCCTTTCTTCCTTCTGGTCTACTCCATTGATTTGAGTCCCAGTTTCCTTCCCATCACTATTGGTTCCCTGTACATTTTCCTTTATTTTACTTAGCAGAGCCTTCATTTTTTTCATCTAATTTGCGACCAAATTCAACCAATTCTGTGAGCATCTTGATTACCAGTGTTTTGAACTGTGTACCTGATAGGATGGCTATCTCTTCGTCACTTAGTTGTATTTTTTTCTGGAGTTTTGATCTGTTCTTTCATTTGGGCCATTTTTTGTCTTGATGCACCTGTTATGTAATAGGGAGCAGAGCCTTCGGTGTTCACCAGGGCGGGGCAACCCAGTCGCCGGGTTGTGACTCTGTATGTTTAGGTGGGGTCTGAGATGGAACAATGGTGCTTGCTCCACACATTGCCTGTTTTTCATCACTTCCCCCATTTCCCCCAAGCAAATTGGGCCCTTCTAGTGCTGATTCCCAGGCAGGTTGGTTTGTGTACATTCTAGGACCCTGTGGGTCTCTTCAACAAATTCTCCTGTGAGGCTGGGAGTCTTTCCTGGCACCTCAACCCCACAGGTGTTTTCAACTGGTGTTTTGAGGCTTTATCTCCCTGCTCAGGGACCCTGGGTTGTGCAGTCTGTCTTGCTCTCCAGTTTCACCTGGTTTAACTGCGCACAAATGTGGGACCGCCTGGTCTGCTAGCTGCCTTGTGCAATGTGCCCCTCCACAATCCACTGCCTCGCTGGGCCCACCAGCTGATGCCTTGTCGTGACCCCTCTCCACCCAGCTGCCCGACTCCACCCCTCCTACCGGTCTGGATGAATGTGTCTACTTTAGCTCCTTGGTTGTCGGACTTCCATACAGTTCAATTTTCTGTCAGTACTGGTTGCTTTTTGTTTCTAAATTGTTGTTGTCCTTATTTTGGTTATTTGGGGAGGCACAGTGTATCTACCTATGCCTCCATCTTGGCCAGAAGTCTCTGCACCATCTTTTTAATCTAGCATCACTTATTTAGCATTTCCATGTGCTCTTCCTCCATCCCCCTTATTTTCTCACTTCCTTCTCCCAAACATTTATTGAGCTTCAAAGCTAAATCAGGCACTGGCTGCTCGGTGTTAGGGGTTAAGAGACAAAAAGAAGGTTCCATTCCTCTAGAAGGACAGACATCCAAACAGAAGTGATGATACAGTCCTGCAGGTGCCACAGGAAGGACATTACCCCTGCTATGGGGACAGGGGGGGAATGGAGTCACATTGCAGAAAGCCCTTGGTAACAAAAAAAAAGGCAGAAAAGAGAGCCTTCATCTCCCCAAGCTATTCTCAACATCAGCAGCATCTGAAGGTGACTTAGGTGCAGTAGTGTCTTTGCCTGTTTTGGCACTGGCCTGATGCCCAAGGCCATGGCCATGGTCTTCACTAGGCAAAGCGCTTGCACAAAGGTGACCTGACACTGGGCTGAGGACTACACTTTGTGGATTGTCAAAAGGATGAATTCTCTCTGCACTACATAGAACTGAGGACTGGCCCAGCACCCTGTGCATCAGCCACACAACTCAGAGAGAGGATGAGCAGCTGGGGGCTCCATGGAATTCCACTGGGGACCTGCCCTCTTCTCATACTGTGCTCACTTCACCTCAGAGCCTGACAGCAGACATTTCTTACCTCCTTACCGTCCACAGGCTTGGGCTCCATAAAAATCGTATACATTCTTTTTGGCCCCTTAGTGACTCTATGCATGTATAAAGTCTAAGAAATATATCTTTTACCTTTTCATCTTTTCTAATCTTGTTCTTAAGTATTTTCCAAAAGCTGAAAGAGAGAATAGAGTATGTTAAGGGATATGGTGATTTATCGATGATGGAAGAGATGCTACTAACTACATTTAGAATTCTGCATGCTGTGAACCAGTAAAATAATAGTTGCCTAAAATAAAACCATTTTAGGAGTCTGAGACTGACATAGATCAGACAGTGCCTCATTTCCTTACACATGGGAAAGCCACCGACCTGCCTTTTCTCCCATCTTACAGGCAAAACAGAAAGTAAAGATGCCTTTTACTTTGCTGGAATGTTTCGCATCACCAACATTGAGTTTCTTCCCGAATACCGAGAGAAGGAGTCCAGGGAATTCCTGTCTGTGGCACGCACTGTACAACAAGTGGTGAGGTGATGGCGGGTGGGGAGAGACTGGGCAGGGTGGGGCCGGGGGACAGGGTGGAGGGGGGAGGGTCAGTGTCACAGTGTGCAGGGTGGACAAAGGAGGCAGTCAGGAATCACGGGATGTAGCTCATGTTGGCTATATGATAGAGTTTCTTACTTGATAGGATTGCTTATTTCTTTCTTTCTGCTGGAAGTAAAAAGAAATTGTTCTCTGAGCTTCAGTTTCAATTTTTCTCATCTGTAAAATAAAGGAATTGAATCAGGTCATCTTTAAAATGCCTTTTAGTACTGACTTTACATGTGTGCTGATTGATTCTGTGATCAGTATACACTCATTTCAACCTCGATGCACTGGCATTTCTTCACTTAAACAAAAACTTTCTCATTAAGGAACTAGTACATGTATATTATAAACATTCAGGAAAGTCACCCTGGCTGTATGGCTGGTGACTTTGGAGTGGTGATGTGGCTCAGTTGGAGCATCATCATGTAACTGAAATATTGTGGGTTCAATTCCTGGCCAGGGCACATACCTGGGTTCTGGGTTTGGCACCTGGTCCAGGCATGTATGAGAGGCAACTGGTCAATGCTTCTTTATCACATAGATGTTTCTCTCTCCTCCTTCCTCTCTCTCTGAAAGCAATGAAAAAATATCCTTGGGTGATGATTAAAAGAATCTAAAAATATAAAAGAGGCATAGAATAAGTAAGTAAAAGTGTAGTTTAATAAGCATAAATAAAAATGTGTGAAGAGTAAAACCCATAAAAGTATCAAAAGAACATTAAAATCTTCTTTAACATCACCAAAGATAGATCCCCATTTTATTCTGCACCACGGAGACATAGTGGGTAGCTCAATATTGAAATTTTAGTAGATATTCCATCCTATAATCTGACTTTTAATTCTTACTATTAGTTTGCATATTTCTATGCAAATGAAAATTATTTTAAAAATAAATTTTCAAAGCTACAAATTTAGGAAATTCCTTTTGATTGGGTACTTGTTTCCAATTTTTACTACTATTGATAATGCTACAGCAAAACTAGTGCATAAATCATGTGTATCTCTGATTACTTCCTTAGCTGACTTTCTAAATTATTATTGGTCAAATAGAAAAATATTGATTCATTGATCTTGGTACATATTACCAGGTAGAAAGTTCCTGCCGAGTTGTGTCTGCAGGGCAATGGAGGGGCACCCGCACACTGTGGCGCAGAGGGAGCACAGGCTGTGAGAGAGGGCAAGCAGAGCCAGGAGTGGGCGCAGCGCCTCTTGGTTATCGAGGGCTTTCTACATACTGGGTGTGTTGCTAAACCCTTTACCTTTAATATACATCAGTTATTCCTCAAATTATCTCCAAAAGGTAGGCATTTCTAAAAAATGTATTTTATTGATTATGCTATTACAGTTGTCCCATTTTCCTCCTGTATTCCCCTCCACCCTGTATCCCCCTCCCACCACCATTCTCCCACCTTAGTTCATCACCACTTTATAGATTTAAAAAAGAAAAGAAAAAGGGGATGGAGGAGCAAAACACATGGAGACCCAGCAGGTATAGGTAACATGTAGGCTGCACAGTAAATTAAAACTCCACAGCTCCATTTTTTCCACCGTGCTATATTATGTCTAGGGTAATATTTTCCCCTCCTGGACCATTTGGGTGGGTGATTTTTGCTACTGTGTAGAAGGGGTAATCCAAGGGAAGATTTGACAGATGAGTCAGTTTGCTTTTAGAAGTGGTAAGCAAGGTAAATTGATTGAAATAGCTCTCTTTTGAGATCCAATGATGGAATTTTAAAAAGGCTGGGTGTATATCAGAGTCTGGTGACTTAAGAAGGGGTTGGTAGTCCCAGTTGTGAGCACCATTCGCCCTCTAGTGGCTACTATAAGAATGTGTCCTTAAAAATACAATTTTTCAACACCATTTATTTATTGATAGAAAGGAGATTGGGTCAAAGATTTTGAAGATGTGCTTAAAGCCGTTTGATTTATTAACCATGGAGGAAATGAACTTTCGAGTAGGCAGAATACAGAAGTTAAGCTTGATTAGGTTGTATAAAGACAGAAATACATGAGTAAAGGTAACAAATTATTCTTCCGGCAAAGCAGAATGAAAGTAAAGTAACCAAGACTGGTGCAGGAAGTAAAAACTTATTTGAATTCAAGGGATAATGTCTGGGTTTGGAGTTAGAGACCTTTAGTTTGAGCCTTGTTTTTCTCCCTGATAGCGAATCAGAGCTTGGACCTAGGTCATGCTAGGTACTACGAGGAGAGCCAAGTTTGGAAGATTTCAGACACCTCTGTTTTTCTATTTTAGGTAAACGTGGTTTATACAACATCCGCCTTCTCCAAATTTTACAAGCAGTCTGTTGTTGCAGATGTCAGGTAATGTGTGTCGCTTGCTTTGGGATCTCTACGCCACTGTTGGTAATTCCTGTCAAAGCCGCGGAAGGGCCAGGATATTGCCATTCTCCAGTCACTTCTTGGGGCAGTTGTGGGTTAACAGCCCTTTAGTGCAATAGCAACCTAGTTCCTTACTGTGTGCTGTCATGTTGAGTTTTTACCTACAAAAGCCTGCCCTCCTCCGTATCTGGGCAAAATGACCGCTAACCTGGCTGCTGTATTGGATGAAGGGAAAAAGAAAACAAAGACCAGTATTTCTCAGAATACATTCAGTAAAAAAACTGATCATTAGAGCCCTGGCTGGTTGTGGCTCAGTTGGTTGGAGCGTCATCCCATAAATCAAAAGGCTGTGGGTTTGACTTCCGTCAGGGCACATGCCTAGGTTGCAGGTTTGGCCCCTGGTCAGGGCACCTATGGGTACAGGAGGCAGCCCATCGATGTTTCTCTTTCACATCAATGTTCTCTCTCTCTCTTTCTCTCTCTTCCGTCCTTCTCCTCTCTCTGAAATAAGCATGTCCTCAGGTGAAGATAAAAAAATTCTAAAAATCCCCCTAACTGATCTCTAGAGATCTTTTGAGAAAAAAAAAAGGATCCCATGGTCAAGTAATTTTCCGGAAAAGTTATGAGTCCTGTGTTGTACCCCCACCTTCCCGTACCCCAGTACATCTGCAGAGAGTCACAATCCACTTCAGCATGAAAATCTTAAAATAATTTGTTTACTTTCCCTCACTTGTATAATATTTCCCAAGTTATTTACTAAAGAACACTACCTTATGTTTTCTTTTCCATAAATCATGACAATACTTGTGCAGTTAGTAGTATCTGCCCCAGGGTCAGACTGAAACCAAAATGGGGTGGATTGCTGCATGGGCCATGTACTAGCTGTGTGGTTTTGTTATGGTTGGCCTTAATCTTCTCATCTATAACTGGCATAATAATAGGGTCTTCCCCATAAAATTAAGGCAGATTTGGCACTGTGTATGGACACCCATCATGAGGTATCAAAAATTATAACTTGCTATTTGTAATAGCAGTGAATACTGATTGGTAGTCATGGAGATGCAACTATCCACTGATGGTTCTAGATCTGGGCCCAACACAAGAACACACGTACTGTGGTGCTTTCCCTTTCCAGTCCCCATGACAGGCGTCGATGACTTCCTAAAGAAGGAGTTATGTTCAGCCGAGTGGTGTGCTCACTGGCCTTAACCGGTGAGGTGTCAGGTGGGCCACAGGTGGCCTAAAGATGTCTACTTCCTAAGAGGTGTCCCTGAATGTTTCTCTTTTCACTGCAGCAGTAACAACAAAGGTGGCCTCCTTGTGCACTTTTGGATAGTGTTTGTCATGCCACATGCCAAGGGCCATATCTTCTGTGAGGACTGCGTGGCCGCCATCCTGAAGGACTCCATCCAGACGAGCATCATAAACCGGACCTCGGTGGGAAGTTTGCAGGGTCTGGCTGTGGACATGGACTCTGTGGTGCTAAATGGTGATTGTTGGGTAATTCTCTACACATTCCTTCTGACAGCTCTCCTGACACTGTCATTAGTGTAGTCACTACTCAAACGAAGCATTCTCTTTCACAATCCCAGTGCAACAGGACTGGTTGAAGACATGGGAGCTGTGTTGATGGAGGAAGTTGCTAAATGTTACATACATTGATTGGACAGTAGAGTTGGGGGAGACATATATATTTGAACTTATGAGAGCATACCCCCCGTATTTAATTTGGCTTATTCAAACTAAGTTTCCAAGGAACAAGTCCTGCAGAAGGACAATTTTTCTGAGGTTTATCTTGCCTCTTTCTTCATCCAGACCGAACTGAACCTATGTTATGTAGTATTGCCCAGTGTTCCAAATGGCTGGCCCCATAGCCTTGTCGAATGCAAATTCTACCATTTTCCTTGACAATATAATTTAATGGCTTAATGTTGTACAACCCAAAATTTATGTGGCTTTCTCTTTTGATTTCAATTTTATATATGCTAAGCTTATAGTAGGTAGCCGATATGTAGTTGTTTAATGAATGAAAATTCTGTACCACATATACAATTTCAGATATATGACTAATTAATGTGACTATTATCATATTTGTTTCATTTCCTTTTTAAATTTAAAAATGTTTACAATTTGTTACTATGGTTAACTTTAAGCATACAAAAGAAAAAGAATAGTATAATGAACTCTGGTATACCTTTTACTCAACTTCAAAAACTATTAATTTATGCCTATCCTATTTGATCTTTAAATTCCTAAACAACCTCCCCTATTCTCACTGGATTAATTTAAAACAAATCCCAGATATGTCGGATTGTTTTTAAAGGACTGAAAACATTTGTTTTTTAGGCAAAATTCTAACAAATGAGACGCTGAGACCGACGGTCTTTTTTCTGTGTGTTTTTTCAATGCAGCTGGGCTTCGGTCAGATTACTCTGCCACCATAGGATCTGGTAAACTGTGTCCTGTGGCTTCTCCCCTCTCCACCCTCCCCTACCCTCCCCCACCCTCCCCCACCCTTCTCTACCCACTGCCTCCAAATCAGTGTCTTTGGGAGCTATAGTTTTCCTTGTCCAATGATGATATTTGTTAGTGCTCTCTTCAAGTTGCAAATGACAGAAATATACTCAAATTGGTTTAAGCATCAGAGAAACTTGATTGACTTGTAAACCTGGGACACACCTGGGGTGGGGAGACCTGGCTTCAGGTATGGTTGGGCCAGGTTCTAAGATAAAATATCATTAGGACGCTGCATCTCTACTCTCCCCTGTTGAGGTTGAATCAAGTGTATTCTTCCAATGTGGTGGCATAAATGGCCACCTGAAGATCCAAGCTATAATTTATCAGTTTAGTAAACATGGTAGAAAAAAATAACCACATGAGTATATTTCTCAATAGTTCCTGCAGAGGCACTGGGACTATGTTTCAATGTCTTGGATTGGCTAACATGCCCACTCCTGAACCACCTTCTTTGACTGTGATTGGCCAGTCTGAGTCATATGCCTTCTTCTGTACCTAGGGGTAAACCATATAGATGTGATAGGGATAGTTTCTCAAAGTAAAATCTAGGTGCTGTGATCAGAAGAGAGGGGGGTGGACTCCAGACTGGCAAAGACATCAGAGGTCCTCCACATGACTTCTTTTGCTCTTTACTCTTCTGTAACGATGTCCAGAAAAGTCATTCCTAAAACAAAACAAAAGCGCTGTCTCCACAGACAAAGGCTGCTCTCAGTACTTGTATGCAGATCACCTATCACTTCGCTACCCTCTGGAGATTTCTGCAACCTCAGGGAGGCTCATGTGCCACTTCAAGCTGGTGGCCATCGTGGGCTATCTGATTCGTCTGTCCATAGAGTCCGTCCAGATCGAAGCCGACAACTGTGTCACCGACTCCCTGACCATTTATGACTCCCTCTTGCCAATTCGGAGCACCATCTTGTATAGGTATTACACAGGCACTCTGGTTATGGAGGAAAAGATTTTTTTTAACAGTATCTCTCTTTTGTAGTATTTGGGTTTCCCTTGGTTTCTTTGTGAGCCATTTTTGTGTGTACACATGAGGTCGGTGACTGACCCATGGCCCACATAGTGCCCTCTGTATTAGCCTATCGGACACAACGTTTTCTGTCCCTTTGTGGCACACGAGAATCATAATCAGTGTAGCAGGGCCTCCAGCCAATATTTCTGAAACCTAACAGATTTTTTCTTTAATTTTGCTTTTATTGCAATCATAATGAAGTATACTGTTTCAATAAGGGTAAGAATAAATATTCTGTGGTGATTGCATAACATTAATAAGACAATTAAATGTTTTTTCTTATTTTAAAGTAACACAATATTCTTTGTGAAAGGGAAGTCTGAGAAAACAATATCAACTATTTCATAAACCCATAATCCAGAACATGTATCTGTTATATTTTTGCATAAATCTTCTCACTTACATATATACACTTACATGTCCATATACATACACTAATATTTTTTACTTTACTTTTATGAGTGCTAGTATTTTGTTCATCTAATGGCAGTTGGGCTTTAGTAAGGATTTATTATTTGTTAGTCACTGGCCTAAAAATGTGAGTGAATTATCTTATTTTTAATAGTGTTTAATGTGTATGCAACAGTGTTTCTGGTATATATGTATTTATTTATATTTTGGAGATGAACGTGCATGTTAAAAATCTGTACAGCACATAAAGATGTGCAGTGCACTATAAGTTTGTCACTGGCTCCCACTGCTCAATTATTGTTACTGATTTCATTTTGCCCTTCCAGACACATTTAGTTATTATCTCATTCAATCCTCACCACAATGCTGTGTGAGGAATATACCATTATCATTACTTCCATTGGATAGCAGGGAAACTGGCATTTATGAAGACTTAGTTCCTTGATTGCCCAGGGTTTTTCAGGCAGTTAAGTGATGGAGCTGAGTTGGGAACCCAGTTTTCCTTAGCCATTAAGTACTCTGCCTTTCCACCCTGTTGGCTCTGAGGGAGGGTCCAGGGATGGCCACCCAGAGAATTCTCTGGTGGTTTTCTGTGCCTGTATCGGCTCCTGTCCATCTGCTGTGCCCTGTAGCTGCTAGCTGACGACGACCTGGCTGGTGGTGGTGAACAAGAACTGTGTGGATGGCCCAGAAAATGTGTGGAATTAGCAATGGACAAAAGCCCACTCCTCAACAACCTATTATTCATGCACTCTTGTTTTATTATCTGGTTTCAGAATTTGTGAGCCCACAAGAACATTAATGTCATTTGTTTCTACAAATAATCTCATGTTGGTGACATTCCAGTCTCCTCAGGTACGGAGGCTATCAGGAATCCGGGCATATTTCGAGGTCATCCCAGAACAAAGTAAGTCTTTCCCAACAACAACACAAAGTCTCCCTTGGAAATCTGTGACAGTGCTGTGTGATCTCGTCCCAGGCTGCACATCCTAACACCGGTTGTGTGAGTCAGGGACTCTGACTCAGGGTCCAGTCAAAGAGAGGTCATATTAGTTACTCTAACAGGGAAAATCTAATGTAAAGAACTGTTAACTTAGTATAAAGGTGTTGACCAGATAACTCAAAAGGCAAACAGACAAAACCGTAAGCTATCATGGCTGTAACACACATAGGAAGCAACTCCCACCTGCAGGTCTAGGGGAACGAAGGAAATCGGTCAGAACGAGTACAGTTTAGAGCCTGGAAGAGGGGTCTGTGGAGTGAAACTGAGGAAGCGTCGCCGCTCAGCTGGTGCTGGTGTCTCTGAGTTCAGAGCTGGGGGTCCTTGGTCCTAGACCCAGACCTCTAAGGAGGGGGTGCCAGACAGTTGAGGCTGGTATTATCTTTGGACAATAATGTGGACATTGGAAAAACTGCTAAAGGATTCGACTCTGCACAGGAATGAAGTGTATCTGGGGTGGGGTGAAGAAAAGTCACTGGGGTGACACTTCTGGGAAGAAAAGGCCGGAAGTCCAGCTCTTCTTCCTCCAGTGCTTTCCTGTTAGCGCCCCCTGTTGGCAGAGCCTACCAGGAAACCAGGTAGTAAAGAAAGGAAGTGGTTTGCAGGGTCTCGGCCTCAGCTGATAGGCAAGTAGCTCAGTAACTAGTACACTAGGCTGTCTTTTGTGACTTTTAATTTATAGTTATGCCTGCAAATGCTATCCTAGAAAGTACCTGTGAGTCAAAAACCTTGAGGATTTAACGGCGAGCAAAAATGATCCCTCCCCACCCCATTCTTCTCTTTTTGACTTGGGTTAATGAAGTAATGCAAAACAAAAAGAAACTCTAGTCTCTTTGTAATATTTGTTGCAACTGATCTGATGTTACAAGTCATGTTTTGGTAACTTATTATGAGCATCAATAAAGCCAAGGGATCAGAATGGGAGATAAGGGTGAGGAGGGAAGGGGGTTTGGCTTAAGTAGACACTGATAGCTATAGTTTCATCTACATATTAGACCAATGACTTATTTGATAGTTTTTCTGCTTCAAATTATTACAGAACCAAATGTAAAATGGATTTGTTGAACAAAATTAGGCTATATATGTGAGATATTGTTGGGTTGAAAATTGTCTCTAACTGCAGAGGTTAAAACTGTGATTATCTTAGAAATATTGTAATGAATGGACTTTGCTGTTCACTCAGTGAATATTTATTGAGCATCTGTTATATGCTAAGAATGACTCTTGGTGTTAGGGAAATGGCATTAAACGAAATGGACATGAATCAACACTCTCAAGGAGTTTACCTTCTAGCAGGAGAATCACCATATCAGTAAGAATTGTCATTTAGATCGTCTCATTTAGACAGATCAACATGTCATGTAAACTGGGTATATTTCAACAAGTATACACTTATTTGAACAAAATAAGCTCAGAGGCTTTTAAAAGTATATTTAAACTACGCTTTTTAGGAAGTAATAGCATCCTGTAATCTGTAGCCAAAATATATTATTTGAAAACAAATGCAGAATATGAGCAAATAATGTGGCTATATATATATGTATAGTACTAGTTAAAAAAATAATTTAAATTCCAAAAATATACAAGCTTATTGATTAAGAAACTGTGTATTTGTAGTTAAAGATATAGATGCAGTTTATTTCCCATAATTTTGCAACTGCAAATCTTTGTGTGTTATTGGATTTTTTCCAGAGTGTGAAAACACAGTGTTGGTCAAAGAAACCACTGGCTTTGAAGGGAAAATCTCAAGTCCGTATTACCCCAGCTACTATCCTCCGAAATGCAAGTGCACCTGGAGATTTCAGGTAGCCTAGTTCAACTGCTTTCTTGAAAAAATATTGTTATCTTATTTTTAGTAGCAATTTATTTTTGAATTCAATTGCCTTTATTTTTAAATTTAATTATAAAAAGTATTAGTTAATTGTATAATGTTTAAACATTTCTGAAGTATATTATCTAAAACATGAACATTTTTGCAATTTCAGTCTTCTGCTCACAAATAAATTGCCTTTTGCAGCCTGGGGCTTGTTTTTTCAATTTATTATTTTGTTTGTTTATATTAAAAATGCAAAGACATTATTATGAAATTAAAGAATTCATTTTTTATTATTACAGATCTCATTTATTAGTTTTTAATTACTTTATCATCAACATTATAATAGGAATAATATAGAAATAATAAATTGGATTAGGCAATGTATATTTCAGTTGCATAAGCAAACCAGGATGCAAATTTATATGAAATATACACATCTACTTCTGGTGCTAGACACAGTATTCCTGTGTTTTTTTTTAATCTTAGCATGCAAACTAGTTTTTTTTCTCCAACTGTAGTATCATGTGTAGGGAGATAGGGCAAGATGCCACCTTTGCTCTTTCAGTGTATACATCTAAAATGATTGTCATGTGACATAGTCATTAAATGTAAGCAGCAAGCAGTACACATCTTGCATACCTTCAACATGTCATTATTGAACACCAAGTGCATGTCAGGCAGTGTTCCAGACACTGGGATCTATAAGATCAGACACACGTACAAAAGCTCTGTTCTCATGGAGTTCACCACACCATAGGGCAGGCAACAAACATGCAGCTGCAATATATGTAGTATGTTACATGGTGGTACAGTGCTGTGGAGAACATTGAAGTAGGGAAGGGGCTCTGTAGCTGAGTGAGTGGTGGGGTGTATGAAAGATGGGAAGTTAAGGATTTGTTGTCTTAAATAGGATGGTCAGGGAACCTTTGCACAGAAATCTGAAAGACAACAGGGAACTAACCTTGTGCATGCCCAGAATGAGACTGTTGCAGGCCAAGGGAACAGCTGAGCAAAGGTCCTGAGGCAGAAGCATGTTGGCTGCATATGATTTGTACAAGTTAAATGTTTTTCTCAAGTCCATATTACCCCAGCTACTATCCTCCAAAACGCAAGTGCACCTGGAGATTTCAGGTAGCCTAGTTCAACTGCTTTCTTGAAAAAATATTGTTATCTTATTTTTAGTAGCAATTTATTTTTGCTACTAAATGTTAAATGTTTTTAATAATATTTATTAACCTTGTAATTTTATTAGACCTAAATCTGTCCTTAGTGACAGTGTCCTGGTGGCATGCATCCTTAAATTTTTTTACCATTATCTCAAACATTTACAAAATAATTAAAACGTAAAGGTATAGGAGTCTTGCTCACTGCCAGAGTCTTAAGGGCTCAAGGCAGCATAATCTCAGAGCCTCAGGTGACCATCAAGTCTGAAGTTTGGGGAGAGAGTGAGGGAAAGAGAAGGTGAAAGGAGGTCTTGGGAAAGGAAGAGGGAAAGACAGAGAGGGACAAATGCCTTATGATGTCCTGATGTGGAGAATCTAAAAGAAGAAAACTGAACTAACAGAGAAGAGATAGCTGGTTGCCAAGGGCGGGGATTGGGCAAAATGGAGCGAGGTGGTCAAAATGTACGAACTTCAAATTATAAAGTAAATAACTCGTAGAAATGTAATGTGCAGCATGGTGACTATAGTTAATAACAATATAGTTAATATTTTTAACTGTTGTTAATAATACTGTACTGTATATTGACAAGTTGCTAAGATAGAAGATCTTAAAAGTTCTCACCAGAATAAAATTTTTTTAACTGTGTGGTGTAGACTTACTGTGGTCAGCATTTTGCAACATATATAAATATCAAATCATTACATCATATACCTAAAACTCATAGAATGTCCATGTCAATATATCTCAATAACAACAAAAAAAGAGACTAGGATTGAATTACAAAGTATTAAGTTCATACTGTACAAACTTAACTGCACAGTATGTTGTTTTCAAAAGACAAAATGAAAAAATATTTAATAAAGCTGAAAATAAATGAATGAGCAATATCATACCAGGCAAATGCCAGTGAAAGGAAAGCAGGGAACACGGCCTTAGTGCCAAGTGATGCTGCCGTCAGGTCTGCAACAACCTTCAGGGAGAAAAGGAAGGCCACCTGTAACAGCAAAGAGGGCAGTCCACAGTGAAGACATAATTATGGCGACTGATTATGCAGCAAAGGACATGGCATTAGGACTTCTAAGTCAAAACCTGTAAGACATACAAAGAGAAATAAATGATGCTGAAATAACAGTTTTAATTCTTTTGGTGCATGACAGAGATAGTGGGAGACAATAAATAAGGTTAGGAAGGGTATTAAGCCATCCAAATAATGAGGATATTGCACACACACAAACTACCTTCTTTTTAAAATGACATTAGAGCATTCATAAATTTGATCACAACAATTCTTAATAAATTTAAGAAGTTTAAAGCAGTAAAGGCAATAAATAATCTTTTATCTAATTACAATTGAATTAGAGAATTTGAAAATGGGTGAACCAAAATTCTACTCTCTAGAAATAAAAGAAGTCTCAAATAATGCTTGGTTCCAAATGAAAATTAAAACTAAAGTGATGACATATCAGACATAAAGTGTGCTTATGTCATATGGCGCTCATAGAAAGATCCTGTGTGTGCATGTGTGAGCACACGCCCTCGCTTGTACAAGTATCTACAGCAGCTCCGTCTGTGCGATCTCTCTGAGAAGGCCTCGGGGCGACTCAGTAACTGCCCTTAGAAATAACGAGGTTTCATGTGAAAAGGATGTTGATTCATTTTTCTTTGTCTGAAGAACCTGAATAGTGCTTTAAATAAACTATGTCATTCTCATCGAAGGAGGAAACTGTGTATACTTATTAATAAGTGGGTGTTTTCAAAGTTAAGCTCATTTAAAAGGAGGAAAATGAAACCTAGAAATGATCTAATGTCACTTACCTTGAACTGGGGCCTATAGCTGCTCCCTGAGTGCGGGCTGTCCTCTTCCCTCTGGGGTTTGCTCAGGGAAGTGGTCTGCCATACCACAGGCCATGGGGCACGAAGAGTAAAATGCCCTTAGAGCAGCAAGCGGAGGGAATGGGCTCTGAGCAGGAAAATCTTAGCCTGCAACATGTCCTTCAGTTGAATAATTTTTCCTACTTATGTTTGTTTTTCACAGGCTCCCCTATCAACGCTTGGCATAGCGCTGAAATTCCATAACTATTCAATCACCAAGAAGAGTGTGAAAGGCTGTGACCATGGGTGGTGGGAAATCAATGAGCACATGTGAGTGGTTTCCATACCTGAGGAATCTGATGAAAGGCCTTGCTTGGGGGTTCAAAACTTTGAGTCTCTTGTCCCCCAAAAGTTTACACTTACTATTTACAGGTGGGGAAACTGAGAAATACAGGTGTTAAATAACTTGCTCAAGGCCACTCAGGTTGTAGGTAATTAAGGCAGGACTCAAACCCATGTTTCATGGCTCCCCAGTCCTTGCTCTGTGCTGCTGGGCTGTGGGTGTGCATACTACAATCCACAAAAGTAGTTTGGCAGGTAAAGTCTCAAACCATGAAGGAAAGTAGCAAGTAGGAGCCCTGGTGGTATAAAAGGCAGAAACATTAAGCAGTTCTGTGCAGTGGGACAGGCCCCATGGGCTGGGTTGTATCCTGAGGCTGGGGCATGGGTTGAGGCTGATCAGAGAGAGGCTGAGAGAAACCTAGAGGTCTGGCTTTCCCGAACCAACAGAGTAGGTCCTCATTCTCAACCCTGGTTTGTCCTTTAGTTGTTCTTATTGTTTATTTGCTCCTAAAGTTATAATAGGTTTTATATTAAATATATATAGGATGCCCTGTCTTGGCAACAGAATAGTGTTTCTGTTTACTTTGAGATAAGAATCCTTGTGAGGTTAGCGTAAGGGATTTGTCTGCTAATTCTTTGTTCACTGTTATCCCATGAATAAAACCTTTCCTTTCCAAAGGATTTTCTTGAACAACCTGAACAACCACCTTTCATTTTCTTTAGTCTCTTAGATTACTTGCTAAATAGTCATTGGTCCAGTCTTCACTGGAATAGATTCTATCTGATTTAAAGGCATTCTTGGATCCATTATGAAGATGTGCCTTGTACTCCTTTGGGAGTATCTTTGAATCAAAGGTCTATGTTATCAAAAGCAGAAGACCTGGGTTCAAATTCCAGCCCTGACATTTAGTAGCTATATTAACTAGGACACATTAGTTAACCTCTTTGCTCTTCAGTGTGTAAAATTAGAAAATAATTTTTAGTTGGTAATGTGGGTTCTTTTGTAAACATTCAATGAAATAATGCCTATTACACAGCAAAAACGTTAGCTATTACTATGTTTGTTGGGAGAAATCCCGAAAGTCTACATTCAGGGTGAATTCTGAAGAAATGACAGATAGGCTTATTCAAATTCATAAGAGTTTTAATAGGAGAAACTTACACAGGGGCAGAGCAGCTGCTCCCAGTGGTGGTCAGCGGGAAGAATCCCCACCTCTCCCAGGACTGTCCCTTTTAATAGGGGCTTAGTAGTAAAACCATATGGTGGGTCCTCACTAGGCCACAAGAAAGAACAATGCATTCCTAAGCTAACAGATAACATCAGGCAGGTATCACACTCTGTACAGTCATTAACCTCCTTCCTGGGGGCAGGACATTTATCTCTGGGCAGCACTGGTTTCCTTGGGTTCTCAGGCAAGCCTGAAGCTACAGAGAGTTAAGAGTCCAGCATTTCCCAGGCACTTTTGCTTTTCTGCTGCTTAGAGTCAAACTGCATCTTGTATCACAGTGAGTTCCCCTACAGTAATCCAGCAGATTGCTTTGGAGATGACATTGCATGGACAAATATTATAGAATGTGTCCCAAGGCTTTAGGAATACTGTATTTTGGTATTCCAATTAGAGGTCTATAAAACAAATTTTTAGAACTCTTTTTTAAAGCCATATGCCTAAGATAGAGCTATTTTGACAATGAAATACCACCCTTTCCCCACCAAGTGGCAATCCCTACCACACCTGATTTCCGTATCTGTGGAATGCAATGAAAGGGTTTACTCAGAGGTAAGGTTGGCCTAACCCAGATGATGTTGCTGCTAAAGTATGAGCAGAGGCTCCTTCCAAACACTACCAGGAAGCTTTCTGCTCTAAATACTTTCCCTGAAGAGCCCATTCTTCACTTGTCTTATGGTTCAGGAGCCAACCAAGGGGGGTTAAGACTTGCTTAGTTTGGTTGCTTGGTTGTTCTTAGGGCAGGGTTTTTAAGCACAAAAACACACAAAGGGTACCTGATTGGGGTGTCAGCATCTGATTGGCTGGAGCTGGTTGCTGGGTGCCCTTTCTGCTGACCATTGTTCTTGGTACATCTTGTCAGGCTCAAGTTAAAGCTGCATCCTGTTATGCCAGACAGGCCGACCCCAGACCCCAATCTTAGCCGGGCATCTGTTTGTCCTGGGTAGGGTCGGCAGGCAGTTTCCCAGGCAGGCATTTTCTCAGGCTACAGTTCCCATGGTGCAGTTTTCCCGCCTGGTGATTTTCCATTCCTCCCAGGCCTACCTAGGTCTGTCACAGAGTTATTTATGGGCTCTTTCTGTAAGCACCAGGGACTCCCTCGTAAAATAGATAGTGACCAGAGGCAGGCAATTAACCAAAGTTGTTTTATGGGCTTCTTCTTTGGGCTTTCTTTCCCAGATAGTGGAAATGCTACAGAGAGTTTCAAGGACTTCCCTTCTTTCTTCCTAACAGAGTGTTTCTTGTGATATTGGAACACCTGGCAGTATTACCAGACCAGGCTCAGGACTGCTGAGTTAGTATTTGAGACATGTCTCTTTCCTCCTCCCTGCCTCGGTTTACCATTTAATGTACCTAATTGGTAAAAGGTGTTTCCTGGCAACCAGGATCCTAGACAGTGGCCAGTAATAATATTGCAGTCTCAGAGCTCTTCCTGAGCTTTCTATGCTGTCTCCTGCCTCACCAGGAGCTGGTTTATTAGTCCACAAGTCCTAACTTCAGCTGACTGCAAAGGTACTTTCTTAAATATACGTGAATGCTTTTCTGCTTCAAATGCTGACACCATAGGATACCTGTATGCTCCTCCTACTGAATGCCAATGTCTGATCCTGGAACACAGTTGATTCCCAAGTGCTGTGAGGACCCAGAAGGATTGACAGTCACAGATTCCAGTAGAAGACATCCCCCTCAGCCTCGGGTCTCCTGTTTCCTTCCGAGACCTTGCATATTTCACCCTGAGAAGAGCCTGACCTACACAGGCAGAGGCCTAACCTATCACGAGCCCCTGAGTAGTAAGGCTTCATGTTTCACTAACCATAGTGCTCATATAGTAAGAATTTTGAACAAGAGTAATTTTCTGTCAGTTAAAGACAAGTAAGAAAAACTGAGATAGAGAAATATTGCAGACAGACATTACTACTTTGAAATTCTGCCAAGGACAATCTCTGAAGTGTGCATCAGATTCCAACTGAGTTTGAAATAATATTGTTGTCTTTTGCTTTAAGTGTTGCTGGGATTTTTTTGTATATTTTCAACCCGAGCTCCTCTATTCCTCTGTGCTCTGTAGAGAGGTTTGTAGGCAAAACTAGGCAAAAGCAGGCAATATTACACAGTGACTTACACAGGAAAAAAAAGTGGGGACCTGGAGCATGAAACCCATATTTTTTCTGATTTGTGTTGGTGAGGAGAGCAAAGGGGGAACTAACAGTCAATGGTACTGCTCTTGTTCTACTTAGCAGAGGAAAACATATAAGGCTCAGACATTACTCAAGCACAGACATTTAGCTTAGAATGATAACCATCAGTTCTTCCATAAGAAATGCTTATGTCCTGGCTGGCGAGGCTCAGTTGGTAGGAGCTTTGGTCTGTAACAAAAGGGTTGCAGGTTTCATTACTGGTTAGGGCACATATCTAGGTTATGGATCCAATTCATGGTCTGGGTGTGTGCTGGAGGCAACCTATTGATGTTCCTCTCTTCGGTCCTCTCTCACTTCTACTCTCTCTAAAAGCAATGAAAAAAAAAGAGTCCTCTGGTGCAGGTGAGAATTTTTAAAAAGGGAGAAAGAAATGCTTACAGAACCCAGATGACCAAATCATTAGTGAGTTCATTGTCAGTAGAAATGCAATTGAAAGGTCCTCATTGCTGGTGTCTTTTGTCTCCTGTGTCCTCTTGTCTCCCCAGGTACTGTGGCTCATACATGGATCACCAGACTGTGTTCCGAGTGCCCAGCCCCCTAGTTCACATTCAGCTGCAGTGCAGTTCGAGGCTTTCTGACAAGCCACTTTTGGTGGAATATGGCAGTTACAACATCAGTCAACGTAAGCCTGGGGCCAGCTCCTTAGAAAATCTTAATAAATCGGTAAAAGGAAGCTAATACTTTTTAACTCTAAACTTGGAGAATTTAAAGGAATGAAAGCTGCTTTATTTCTGCTGTTTTCTATTATGTTTTTATTTTTATTAAATATACTACACGAATACATATATAATGTAAAATAAATATATAATAAATAATGCACAAATTATATATTTATTACTGCTATAGTTTATAAAGAAATAATATAATTGTGTATTATTGCTTTATAAAAATATTTGAAAAATAAGACCTCACACTCTGGCCGGTGTGGCTCAGTTGTTCGGAGTATGGTTCTGTAACCAAAGGGTTGCAGGTTTGATTCTCAGTTAGGGCATATGCCTAGGTTGGGGGTTTGATCCCTGGTTGGGGCACTTACTGGAGGCAACCAATTGATGTTTCTCTCTCGCATCAATGTTTCTCCCTCTCCCTAAAAATAATGAAAAAATATCCTCTGGTGAGGCTAAAATTTTTTTTTAATTAAAAATAACATCTCACATGATTCCTAAGAAATACAACAAGCCCATTTCTTCATTTGTTCTTGCCAGCCATAACTGTTGGTAAATATGCGTACACCAGCATTTGAGGGCTCGGAGAACAACAGTTATGACTCATTTTGGCCTATAATATATAGGGAGCGCTGGTCGGTTAAGGGAAGCTCAGCCACCAGTCCTCAGAGTGTCAAACTTCACACTGAGAACTGCTGGGACAGTGTCCAGGAAGCAGTCAGTAGGAAAAAGTGAAGTTTGAAGCAAGTCATTAGCACTGGAGGGATTCGATACTAACTTGCTCAGGAAATTCTTGATGTGTTTTAAAAGGGGAAAAGTCAGGGTTAACCACATAGAACTCCAAGAGGATAAAACCAGACAGAAAGCTCCTCTAGATCACATTTTTTTTTTGCTAATCCCCAATATACCTGTTTCTGGACATAAAATAGTACACTTCTGAATGTGAGAATATTGGCATTTGCAGCAAGGACACAGGTACACAGGAAGCCATGTTATTTTTAATCATTTTTTTTCCTTTAAGCCATGATTATTTTGCAGGAACTCATCCTCTCCACTGAGTGTCATTGAGATAGTGGTGACCTGATCACACACTCTCCCGAACTCCTTTGCACACATGCAGTGTCTTAGTCTATTCAGGCTGCTATGAGAAAATATCACAGAATGGGCAGCTTGTAAAGAACAGAAATTTATTTCTCATAGTTTTTGAGGATGGAAGTCCAAGACCATGGTGCTAGCATGGTCAGGAGAGAGCCCTCTTTGGCATCACCGACGTCTTCTTGTACCCTCTCATGGTGGAAGACTCGAGGAGCTCTGTGAGGCCTCTTCTATAAGAGCACTGATGGCACTCTGGAGAGGGCCCACCCTCAGGACCTAATCACCTCTCACAGACCCAACCTCCTAACATTATCCCAGCCACCATTAGGATTTCAGCGAATGAATTTGGGGAAGGGGCATGGATATTCAGACCATAGCATGGAGGAAGGATTTGTCATTTCTATTATATGTAGCTATAAGCCAGTCTTCACAATTCAAGATCAGGGAGGGAATCTTTCACTTGTAGCCTGATTGAAGTGAAGAAAAAAAGAAAAAAGGACTGGGTTGGAGGCAGGAGTCCTGAGTTTTAAGGCCAGTCACTAAATACTCTCTAGGTCCAACTTTCTAAGATCTGTGGTTACTCATATATTTTGAGACAGAGATTACTTGAAAATATAATGAAAGGCACAGACTTCTCAGAATATTGCATCCGATCATGGAGGATTCAGACACCAGAGCCTATTTATAATTCTCTGGGGTGTCTAAAGATTGCACACTAAGGGTGCTGGACTCTCTAGGGAACCTCACGGCTCTCACTTTCTTTGAGTCAATGATAAAGCCGTAGCACTGTGTCAAAGGTGGAGTAGAGGTTTGGCTGTACATGTGACTTGGCTGCAACATTGACTCAGAGTTTCTGGCAAATTCGTTTGCTTTCTTTGCTCTCCTAAATCCTGCTTTTTTTAGTTTGTTTGTTTTTCAGCCTATAACCTAGATTGATGGACAAGTTATGTAATTACTACTGCTATACTGTCAACTCCTTAAGCACTGAACACTCCGTATTTCTTTATTAATGTGGCCTGGTGACTTTTAGGGACCCACACAGGATTTGCTATTTTTTTCTTTTCTGTAGCCTGCCCTGTTGGATCTTTCAGATGCTCCTCTGGCCTGTGTGTCCCTCAGGCCCAGCGGTGTGATGGAGTAAATGACTGCTTTGATGAAAGTGATGAGCTATTCTGTGGTGAGTAATCAAGCTTTTACCACAACGTTCTTATGAGTAAATAACTTGTTAGGGCCACTGTTGCTCCTGGTGCATCTCCTGGGTCTTTGCAGCTGTATACAGACTACCCCGGGCTCAGTGGTTTACAGCAATCATCTGTCCTGAGTCCTGCATCTGTGGGTCTTCTGAGATGTGACTGGTCTAGGCTAGACTCATTGGGCGGCTCTGCTTCAAGCAGTGGATCCTCCTGAGTTTGGTTCTTCCCAGGTTAGGGACAAGTTTGCTCCTTATGGCTCTTTCCTTCTTTGAGAAGAAGCCAGGGCAATGCTAGAAGCAAAGGAAGGCTCAACAAAATCACATGGTTCCTCTTAAGTTGTGGGTCTGGAATTGGCACACCATCCCTTGTGTCATATTCCATCAGTTAAAGCAAATCAGACAGCTAAGGCCATAGTCGGAGGAGGGGAAATTCGTCCTGCACCATCTGAGGTCACGGTGAGGGCGGGGGTGCTAACATAGCCACAGGGAGCGGGGTCCTGTGGCTAGTGATTTAGTCAACCACAAGCTCAGATACAACAATCCTATATTATTTTTTACAACAATCCTATTTTAAAGCACAGTTTTTCATCTAGAGAGAATCTCTGTCTGCAGAGAAGTAAACTCTTTCAGCATGCTAATTTAGGGAGCACAGGTGTTGTGAATAAAAGAATTATTACATTTTCTATCTGTATAGTTCGCATCAACATCACACTGGTGATGATTAAAGTGTGGGGTATTGGCTATTCCTAGGATGGGCAGAAAATTTATGTTGGCTTTTCATGACTATTTGCGCTGTGTTTCTGAGCCTGCGTCTGATTTCAGGGAGCCAAGTGGGGGTGATAGTTCACAGGATCCTGTGACACTGTTGGTAACACCTTCTCCCAACAATCAGAGTTTGACTCAGCTAATTGTGGTGATGAAGCTATTTAATCTTTTTTATGTTTGTAGAGAAATATTGTGGTTAAAATAACTAATTGTGAAAAAAATACATTCATGAAAAATAACCTTTGACTCTATACCTTTTTTTTTAAATTGACAAAATAGAATAAAGCCCTTTTCACCTATGGTTCATTGACCTTTTGAATCTATAGGGTCTTCTATTTATTAAGAGAACAAATAATGATCATTATTGTAATTGAGGTTGCTTTTGTTTGCTTGCTTGTTTTAACATTATTATTATTCCTTGCACCAAACAAAAGCAATTATTGCCACTTTCTAATAAGAGCTGTGTTCTGGTGGTCATTGCTCCTCATGTGCCATTTGAGAGCTACTCCCCAGGAGTCCACCTGGGGCTCCCAGAGGCTCAGTGGGTGGGCCATTTTAAGGCAGCAGTGTCCTCTCCCTGCCCCTCACAGAGATGCCCCTGAAAAAAGGGAAGCAGATAGCAAAAATGATAACTTTCACAAAACCAGAAATGTCTAAGAAATCATACCTTCTAAGAGTGCCTGCTAATATACTGTGCCTATCAGTAATATAAAGGTAATTTTTGAAAATACTTTGGAAAAATTATGATACACTGGTATTTTCTAATTCAGAATATGACTCTCTCAGGGTAAAATCATTTTAAAGAGAGTTTTCCTTACATATAGACTACAGGCCTGTTGTCCTCTCAGATTTCACATTTAAAATTCATACAACAAACTTTTAATGAGCACCTACTACTTGGTACTTGGTCAGAGGCTTGAGGTAGAGAAGAGTAAGGCAAAATCTGCAATCTCAGGACACTCCCACTTTGTTTAGGAAGGTAGATAAGTCCAATCTAAATAACAGCTTATAGTTTTTATTTTTCTTAAAATAAAATCTTATGATGCATTTAATTGTAATTAAACATCCCTCCCAGAGTTTAACACATTGATGCAAAAGCAAAAAATCAGTTCCAACAAATTCAAAGCATTAGAAATTACACCAAAGTGCACACATTTACTTTTCTCCATGAATGTGTCCGTTTTGAGGAAAACAGACTTCATTTTATTTGACATCCTCACCCTGTGCACCCTTAGAGGGGCGCTGCTCATCATCCGAGAGCCCTGCCGAGTCTCAGGCTGCTCACTCTTGGTCTGTCTGTTCTCATTCCAGCGGCTCTCAAGCCTGCCTGCAACACCAGCTCCTCCAGGCAGCACAGCCCTCTGGTCTGCGACGGCTTCAGGGACTGTGAGGATGGCCAGGATGAGCTGAACTGCACTCAGAGTGAGGAAGGGTCCTCTGCCCTCTGCTGTTCTTCCTACAAAATTGTCTTAAATTCCAATCAAATGCCTTTGTTGTATTATAATAATCAACTTGTCTCAGGTTTTCCAGGTCATTCTCTGTTTTAGTACTGAAAATCCCATAACCTGGGAATCCTGTCAGTCATGAGCAGAATGGGACAATCCGTCACTAACTGGGGTGGAGTGTGTGTGTGTGTGTGTGTGTGTGTGTGTGTGAATACTGGAAGATTTTCACTGCTTACTTGCTTCTAATGCTGCTCAAGGCTAAAGGACCCTGAGGACCAGTTATAGAGGAAGTTGCGAGAAACTGTGATGGGACATGGTATTTTTTCCAGCCCCTGCAGAAACACACGCTGCCAGGGTTGTGAACAAATGTGCTATAATCCACAGTCTGTTCATTTTTCTCACTAATGGTATAAGAGGACTGAGTACAGTGATGATTTTTGCTCAAAATTTTTCTTGGAAAACAAGATAACAGCAGCGAGGTCATGGCCTAAAGCTGTGCCCAAGCTGTCCTTTGCAGAGTTCAGTGTCATTGACTCAAATCTAGTTTTGGCTGGGAAAAACCCTGTCTTTTGTTCATTTTTAGGCATTCCATGCAACAACAGAACTTTTAAGTGTGGCAATGATATTTGCTTTAGGAAACAAAATGCAAAATGTGATGGGACTGTGGATTGTCCAGACGGAAGCGATGAAGAAGGCTGCAGTGAGTAGCGATGTGTTCCTCCTGATTTCTTTTCCTCCTTCAGGTTTTCATTTGCCTTCCCTTCTTGATGTGATCCCCCTGGCAGAGGTTGCCTTAGGCTGGGAAAAGAATATTGGTGAACTGAATCTGAAATCATTCCTTAGAATAGAAACACTAGAGTAGATTCCACCTTCTTTCTTGAAAACAAGCATTAATGTACCAGGTGTTTATAATGAGAACTTCAATTTGTACCAACTCTAATCAAGGTAATAAAAAACTGTGAGAAAAGAAATGCACGCTGGCACGCAGTGGGCGACTCTGTGAACTGTGCTTCATGTGAGGTCAAATGTAAGTGCTGGTTTCTGGTTTAGCTGTGGTTTGAAAACTGTAACCTGCCACGTGTCGCAGTTACTTGTTTGTCCTCTAATGTGGCGCCATGGTCACTCTGCATCCTTATCAATACTGTTTACACTGGAAAAGAATTGCTCTGATAACCAGTTTTTCTTCATAGGTTTTCATTAGTTTTGGACTTACAAATTCTTTCTCAAACATTTTTCTCAAGTCAGCACAACTTTCAAAGACACTCTCAATGCTGTTGCATTTGGAACTAATCTTTGCCTTTTACCTAACGATCTAAACCCACAGCTGCCGTTCCTATCAGTGCAGAGGTTGCTAACAGGTCCCCTTCCGCCCTCACGTTATCACCCAGAAAAGCGCTGCCCCAGCCCGCTTTCCAGATGGAGGGAGCTGGTGCTGGTTTCCGAAAGACCCACATATCACCTCCCATCCAGATAAGCAGATTTCAAATTGCCTGGCAGAGTCAGTCAGTTACAAACTCAGCACTAAACCCTATTTAATTCTATTTTTGTTCCCAGTCTGCCTTTAAATCACGTGACCCTTCCTCTCCTAAAGGCTGCAGCAGGAGTTCTTCCACCTTCCACCGCATCATCGGGGGCACCGACACGCAGGAAGGCGGGTGGCCGTGGCAAGTCAGCCTCCACTTCATTGGATCTGCCTACTGTGGAGCCTCTGTCATCTCCAGGGAGTGGCTTCTCTCTGCGGCCCACTGTTTCCATGGTAACAGGTACTTGAAAGTGGCACACTCTGACCACACGCAGTACATCTGCCTTCACATTGTGGGAAGAAGCTTCCTGTTGGTGGCATTCACTTAATCCAGTTGATATTTTATGGAGGGGTTTCTGAACCAACTGTGCGCCAAACATTTCTTCTAGGAATTATTGATATATGTAAAACAACACAAAGGGACATCAAGAGTGGGTAGGCTTTTACTAGACTGAGAAAACAGGATAGGGCTTTCAAGTTGGAAGGAGCCAACCTATGGGAGTGTGTGGAGAAGCGTGGGCTTTGGAGGACGGCTGCATGTGGGGATCCCTTTGTAGAGTGGGAAGAATTCTGCACCCGATTTCCAAGGTGGTGATGGGAGTTTCCGCCAAGCAATTCTCCCACACAATCTGGGTGCCCTAAATTCAACTCATTTCTGACACTCCCTACCTAGAGATAATGCCATTGCCACAGGTTAAAGGCTCAGCCCTGCAAGATTGCCCCTGCCACCATTTCAGATGCCAATTCAAGTCCAGGCTGTCATCTTTACTCCTGAACCACCAGCTATTGATGGAAGTTCAAACCACCTCCTCCTAGGATTCTATTTATTTGCTAGAGTGGCTCACAAAACTCAGAGAAACATTTATTGCTGGATTACCAGCTTATTATAAAATGATATAACTCAGGAATAGCTGGATGGAAGAGATTCATGGAGCAAAGTATGGGGAAAGGACAAAGAGACTTTATGCCCTCCCTGAGAGTGCCACTCTCCCCAAATCTCCACATGTTCACCAACCAGGAAGCTCTCTGAACCCTGTCCTTAGGGGTTTTATGGAGATTTCATTATATATGTGGTTGATTAAATCATCAAGCACTGGCAATTGATTCAAGCTCCAGCCCCTCTCCCTTCCAGAGGTCAGGTGTGTAGGACTGAAAGTTTCAATCCTCTAATCAAGTGGTTGGTTCTCCTGGCAACCCAGCAACAGGAACCCCCAAATCACCTCATTAACATAACAAAAGACCCCTTTGTGCCTCTCATCACTCAGGAAATTCTAAGGGTTTTAGGAGCTCTGTGCCGGAGGGGATGAAGTCCAAACAAATATTTCTTATCATAAATCACAGTATCATAGAGAGGCATTTTGGAAAGGGCCATTGAGACTGGCATTGGAAGGGCTCTGCCTGCCTCTGCCTGCCTCTGCCAGTGGGACTATTATGGAGCAGATACCCTTCCAGCTAAAGGGGGAAGGAAATCCCAGAAAATAATTCACTTAAAATATAAATTTATTTGGAACCTACTGGATCTTAGATATGAAAACTTCATTAATTTTTTATTCAAAAATTTTGAAGTGGATGGAAGATTTCCACAAAGTTATGTAATAAGAGTGTTTGCTTCTGCTGGAAATGACAGGATTCTTGTTAATGGCTAATGTGGTTTTTGTTTAACTGGTAGCCTTTTATGCTTTGAAACTGCTCCAAGTAACATGTTAACCTTAATACCCTTCCAGGTCCTCAGTACCACCTATGAGACATCAGCTAAGCAAATTAAGGGCCACACTCTTTGGGTTCTGTCCTTATTTTTCTTCCAAAGCTCCCACACTCTCTTCACCCCATCAGAGTAAGGTGGCTGTGCTGGTGCAGATGGAAACCTCCCGTGGAGACTACAAGACCCTTGGTGACTTTGTGCAAGGCCACGGGGGTCAGGGGGTAGGGTTATGGATGGACTAAGAGGGAGTGTGGCCCCGTGAATGGTCATGCCTGAGCAGTTAGGGCAGTGATCTTCAAAGCTTCTGATAGTTTACAAAAAAGAATTTCTTTAAATTCCTGTTTATAACACATTGATTTCTAATCTATCATGGTATTCATATCATTTGAATTTGCAAAAGGTTTCCCAGACCACTGTCTTACTGGGCCTGGCTGTCTCCATCAAATACCAGTACTGCTGTCAGCATCAATAGGAAGAACGTAATATTAGTTCTAGGCACTAACATTCTTGGCCTGTGTGTGGTTTGTGAAATACCAGTGGTGAGAAAATCTAAAACATTCCCTTAGGATGTTGCCGAGAGAATTTCCTGGTACAGAGCTATCATTCACCACCCTTACTATACCTGACTTTATCTCTGGCTTTACTGTGGAGACAAGGGAGGCTCAGAGAAGTGGTTCTTGCCATGTACACAGACAGAGCCAGTGTAGTCACTGGATTTGAGACAGGGAGGGACCGAGGATCAGGTCTCCCTTTCCTCATCTCTCTGCGAGTGCTGGTTTCACCATGTGTGGTTCATTAAGCCACTGACCTCATGCCTCATTCCTTCTCCACCAGGCTGTCAGACCCCACGCCATGGACCGCTCACCTCGGGATGTATGTGCAGGGGAATGCCAAGTTCGTCTCCCCAGTGAGAAGAATTGTAGTCCATGAGTACTATAACAGCCAGACCTTTGACTATGATATTGCCTTGCTACAGCTTAGCATCGCCTGGCCTGAGACTCTGAAGCAGCTCATTCAGCCAATATGCATCCCTCCCGCAGGCCAGAAAGTACGCAGTGGGGAAAAGTGCTGGGTAACCGGCTGGGGGCGAAGGCACGAAGCAGGTGTGTGTGGGGTGAACAGCCATGCTCTTCCTCTCCAGATAATAATAACTCTTGCTGTTGTAGTGCTTTGGTGTTCATAGACAGGGTTTTCATCCATGGTCTCATTTGAGCCTTCTAACAACTCTGAGAGGTAGAATGGAGGATGGTATTATTATTTCTGTTTTATGATGCTTTACCTTTACCTCCAAAAGAAACAGAACCTGCCTCATAAGGGGTGAGGGTGGCACCTATGAAAAAGGCAGGACTGAGTAGATAGCCTTTTAAACTCAGAGGGTATTTGCTAGGTTTTCCAATGTAAAAGAGCAAGAAATTCTGTCTTATTTTTAGGTTCCCTTTTCACCCAAACAAGGGGCTCATTTTCATAAAGGAGGGAAGAATACACACACACACACATACACCCCTTAGTGTGCCAACTCATAGACAGCTGTCTGGAGGATTATACAAGTATGTCTCACACAGGAAAACTAACCAAGGCAATGAGAGTGAGGGCTGAAATCCAGCCTACCCTTTGCTTCTCCATCAGCCTAGATTGGTCTACTGAGAGGGGGTGGCTTTTTAAATTTCCTCCAGCCAGAAGGGGCATCTTTTTCATTATGCACAAGAGTCTGAGTCTCTGATAAGGTAGCCCTGCATCTGCCCTGCCAAGGTCTTCCATGGTCTAGGACTCAGGGCTGCTTCTAAATATATAGTGAAGAGAAAAACCCAAAACTTGGTGAATATCTCCCCAAGAGTTAGTGCTAATACTTACTCTTTACCTCCCAGCCATCTCAGAGTGGGCAGAGAACCCAGGTGGCAGGGGAGTAAGTGGAAGCTGCACAAACCCCCTCCCAGGACCAAACTGGAATTACGAGTACATTGCAGAAAAACCGTCCTGAATAATGAACTGAAGACTCATTGCGGGCAGCTTCTCATATGCTCACTGCCTTTACCTAGTTATTGAAGCTATGATCTTCACCACCAGTTTGGGCTTCTTGAGGTCTCAGTAGACTCATGGGAGAAATCAGCTAACTGCTTGAATACTCGTAACCTATCAGGACTTTAATGACATGGTCACATGTCGCAGAAGGAAACAGTCTACTCGACCAGCTTGCTGTATAAGCATGAGTGTATGTATGCATTTTTCTGAGCCACCTTAGCCACACAAGTTAAAAAGGAAGTGAAAGGGCTCTAGCCAAAGTGCTATGTGTTTATAGCTTCCCAGACATTCCCATATATCAGTTATGCTGCTTCATTTGATGAGTGAGTATTGGTAATAACTGTTGCTGACTCCGGTCCTACTGAATGCAGAAGGTATGGTGAAGGAGAATGGCATAGAAGCTCAGGTGATCGAGTCAAGCCTTGGGTTTGAATCCTGCTCTGTAACTTGCCAGTTGAGTGCCATTGGACAAATCCTTTAACCTCCCAAGACTCCATGGCTTCATTAGGAAAGTAGGGATCAGAATAGAATTTATCTAAAAAATTGTTATTGAGGATGAAAGAAGATAATATGAGTAAATTGTTTAATAAAACCCTGAATAAGTATAGCCATTTCCATAATTTCTGCTTCCAATATGTTTTCCAGACAATAAGGGCTCCCCTGTTTTGCAGCAAGCAGAAGTAGAGCTCATTGACCAAACCATCTGTGTTTCCACCTATGGAATCATCACTTCGCGGATGCTCTGCGCGGGCGTCATGTCAGGCAAGAGAGATGCTTGCAGAGTAAGTCATCCTGCTGTTCCCTTGCCTGACATGTTATACTTGCCATAAATGCTTTCACACTTGGTCTACACAACACTGGGAAATAACTTAGCTTGTGCTTTGCTAAATTCAGATACTAATTGTAATCCAACTGTCTAAGATCACAGAAAGATGATTACATAATTGGGTCTAGAAAACTCAGTTTTCTAGTCCCCATGTATTTCCCCCCAACATTTAGAGAATGAAGTCAGCATTTATCATTCTGCCGTGATTTTCTTAAAACCAAGAACAAAAGAACAAAGCAACACACACACACACACACACACACACACACGAGTGTATGAGGGTTGCTACCTATTACCTTAGCAGCAACCATTTACTTTGTGAAATAACAAGGTTTTATTCAATGACTCCTTTGACATAGATTGAGGGAAAGGAAAGAGGACTGGGAGAGGTGACAGAGGACACTCATCACCCCTGTCATCTCCTGATAGTAGTATAGTTGGAGGTCACTTTTGTGGGGACAATGCTCTGAGCTTCAGATTCCAATCTATACAGATAGCTAAATGATTTCCAAAAAGTGAACAGGTGATTTATAGAGTGAGGAGGACAGTGGGAGCTGCTCTCACATCTTTTCACAACCCTAGCCACCATGCCATAGAGATTCACCTTTATTATATTTAATAAAGATTTCTATCTTCTGAAATCCCATTTTGTCACACACACTGTGCTGGGTCCTTTATGTAGATTAATTCAAATTAGTCTTATACCCTCATTGTACAGAAGAGGAAACTAGGACATGAAGAGGGTAAGTAAATTACCGAAGTTCCCACAGCTAGTTGGTAAATGCCTGACCTAGGACTTGAACACTTGTTTTTCTAATGATAAGACACTATGTCCTAGTCAATTCAGCTAGTCAATTGTAGTACTTTTCCACCTAGCCACAAGGGGCTATGGGTTAAATTAAACTTAGTAGAGTTGGTGTGGCAACAGTTAAAATAAAAAGAGTCCAGTTTCTCTACTAGTCGGAATTTACCTAAATCAGGTTTAGAATTGTGTGGGTGGGATACAAGTGCAAATTTCAAATGCTTTTTTATCTTTGCCTTTGAGTACATTACAGCATTTCTTATTCACCAAAATGAGAAAATAAAAATCTAGATATTATAATTTAATTTATGAATACTGTAGGAATTACTTTATTCTTTGAATGTTTTCCATTTTTGCTTTATGGAGTTGAGATATCAGAAGGGACTCTCAAGTGAGGGTGATGCACTTGTGACAGCTGTGACAGTGATCCTTAGGGTTCCTTCACCGGACCTGGCTAAGTGCACAAGGTTACCTCCACTGTCTTCCTTGGGACCATGTGCCAACTCCTAAAGTTGCATGGGCTACAGGTAGAGGTCAACCTTCCAAGGTAACCATGCCTCATAAGGTTACTGTGAAGATTAAATGACCCAAAACAGTGCTTAGCACATAGCTCACATTAAATATTACCTAATTATTATTATTACTGTTGAGGTTTATTATTTTGGGGGCACATATAAGAGCTTTTCCCCTGCAAGAATATTCTCATGTTACTCTTGGTCTAAAGAATTAAGTTTCTTGTGATGAATACAGCATTTAGATTATAAGAAGAATAATTCTAAAAGGACATTAGAAATTTCACATTATTTGTTTCTCTTTTTTTGTGCACATTATTTTTGACACTTGCCCGAATTACATAGTAATTGCATAGTCAAGCAAAACCTGTCAGAATGGGAGTTTTGAACACAACCCATTAGATATATTGATGACAAAATTAATGGCAAATGTACTTCATACTTATCTTATCTTTTTCTGTAGGGAGATTCGGGTGGACCCTTATCTTGTCGAAGAAAAAGTGATGGGAAATGGATTCTGACTGGCATCGTCAGCTGGGGACATGGATGCGGAAGACCAAACTTCCCTGGTGTTTACACGAGGGTGTCAAACTTTGTTCCCTGGATTCAGAAATACGTCCCTTCTCTTTTATAACAGTACAAGTGGGGTTTGTGACTGTAATTTATGCGATAAATTATTTTTAAAAGATTGCAGTAATTATAAATAAAATGAGACATGTACTTTTTTCTTCAGCAAACATCAGACTACATAGATTTGACATTTATTGAAAGGCAGAACAATGTATTTTATTCCCTAAAACATTGGCTTAAAGATATAATTGTATTCATTCTCAAGCATTAAGGCCATTGATTTAGAAATGGAAGAGATATCAGGTATTGTTATGCACTAAGCCTCTAAAATAAGATCAGAAATGGGTGAGATGGTAAGATATTCATTCTTTATGTTCTTCCTCAAGGTATGGCTACTTAGAAGGTTTTAGGCAAATATGATTTATTGAAATAACAAATTCATGAAAACAACATGCCTGATCTTTAATGTTCTAATGAACTTAAATACACAAAAAATGTCTCCTTCACAAATCCAAGTAAAACTAAGCTCAGTTATCAACGGAGGAAGTACCTACCATATTTTTAGGAGTATAGAATGCACCAGACCATAAGACGCACCTAGGTTTTAGAGGAGGAAAATAGAAAAAAAATTTTTTCTTTTTTAAATTTCATTTTAATCATTGTTCAAGTACAGTTTTCTCCCTTTTACTCCCAATGAAAAAAATTTGAAGCAAAAAATGTAAAATATTTAATAACCTGTGACTCCGTTCCACCACCACCTTCCCCCCACAGTGAGCCAGGTGAGCTACATTCAGACTATAAGACGCACCCCCTTTCCTTCCAATTTTGGGGAAAAGTGCATTTTATAGTTCAAAAAATACAGTATATTGTTGCTTTCCAATTCAGACTTGCATAACCATATCATAGTAAACTTCCTTTAACCATGGCACATGGTAATATTATGTTCAGAGAAATTAATCAACCAACTAAGAGAATTGACAGTAATTTTTGCTGAAAAAATAGAATGAAGCCTCATGGTAGCTGGATTGAAAGCACTTGCATGGCATTAAGGAAATGCAGTAATTCTGATCAGCAGTTGAAAACAAGGGAATTTTTGAATGATTGCTTTGAACGTGAAATTTTTTAGAAATATTATCTGAATTTTGGTTCTTTTATTAAATTCCAATTGCCAAGAATTTCAGAGACTTTTAGTACTTAGCATGGTTGTAAACCTATAGTATGTACTCAACACATCATAGTTATTGATTTGTCTTCATTTAGAGGGTTTCACACTTGATCTCAGTGTAACCTTTTTATTAACAGGAGTCAGGTTAACAGTACCACCAGCCAGGTGAAAAGAGCAGAAAGGGGAAAAAATGATACCTTTTATTTTCCCTGTGACAAAGTCAGAGTAATAATAATGCTATTTTTAACTAGGGTCCAGAATAATAAAAATGGTTTTTGTAGGACCTCAGAAAATCTTAACATAACATTAAAAGGAGGGAGAGCAAAAGGCATCATGCCCTGGATCACGCAGAAAGATTGATGGTGATATGATTTCCTTAAGACAGTAAATATTTTCCAGTACACCAAACATATTTTGATTTGCTGAAAAACTGTTTCCCTCAGATAAAGGATAAACCACTTTGGATAAAACATTAGAGACCTATTCAGAAAGAACGATACCTTCCTAAATAGGTCTCTAAGGATTCAGTAAATTGGCTATGGCATAATGCATTCAGAGGGTCAAGTGTATCACTTAATTCACAAGAGGGGGCTCAGACACTGAATCTGCTGTGTAGAAGAGCAGATTAGGCCAACAGTTTTTAAAGTCTACCTTTATTTTGCTTGGTATTGCTGGGACCTAGATACTAAGTGATTTCTACTTTTTACTTTTGGCCATTTCTAAGAAGATTTGCTACACACCAAAACCTTGTATAAATTTGTGATCTCAATTAGGAGAAGGAGGAGGGCTGGTGAAATTTATTAGGTTCCTCAGAGGGAGTTTCCAAACCACACATACATGCTACCACTCTAAACACTTGCTGGTACAAATGTGAGAGTGTACCATATTCCTCAGCAGTGCAGAGGTGGGGAAAAGGTTGCGAAACACCAACCTAACTTACTTGCCTATTTCATGCCAAGATGCCTTGAGAACCTGAACTGTATGGGAATGTCCACTTCATTCTTGCAAAGGTGTGAATAGAGGCAAATCCTCTTCATTCTTGCAAAGGTGTGAATAGAGCCACTCTTAGAGTGGCTTAGTTGGCAGAGTGGAATGGCTTTCTTACACTTAGCAGTGTTTCCAAGAAGGAAGAATTTGTAGGGATTCATATCCTTCTTCACAAGTGCCTCAAAAACTGCAAAATGAAACATCACAAGCCAACAAACTATTTTTCAGTTGTTTGCTTTTTGATTAGCCTGAGAGGCTGACTCAATTTCTAATGTTCTGGCAACATGTAAGCACAAGCTGTTGTGTTTTCAAGAGCACAGATCTGTTTGAAGGCAATAAGATGCTTTGGTGCTTTGGTGATGTCACTTTGATGATGTTAGTTTTTTGGGGGTGTTATAAGATAATCATTTGGGAAATTATTTGCTCTTAAAGAGGGCAGAGAAAGAAGGGCAAGTACTATGACAAGAAAAGCAAAATTGAAAATCTTATATTGGTCTACAAGTCTTGGAAACACGTATGTTTTAATTTTTTAATGTTATTTACATTTAACTCCTTGAACAAACTAAAGAAATTGAGTCAGAAATAATTTTATTACATTAAAAAATGACTATTTTGCCAGAACACTACATTTTTAAAAGGATATTTAAAGAAGTATTTATGAAAGAGCAATTCCTTTAAAAAGCTACCCCCATAGGAATAGATTTTGAAGAAATTGCACAAAGAAATCCAGGTAGAATTTGGTTCCTCATTCACTAATCCTTAACTTTCATCAAGAATTGTTTAACCTAAACTCAGTTCTACTTCCAGGAAGAAACATTCCTTTCTAGTTTGTTATGAATTCTTTGTTTGCAGCCAGCCTAGGAGGATAAAAAAGGTCCTCCCATGGAGGCTGGGATGCTCATCTACATTCTAGGTCAGCTGTCTGGAGATGAAGAAATCTGCAGTTACAAGAAATCAGGAACCGGTTGCAAGTAAGAATTTAAGAGATTCAGGTAATATTGGGAGGTGTCAGCAAGTATCTGTGATCAAGAAAATATGGCAGGACAGGAACACCAAATAATATTGAAAGAAAATATATTGAATCAAGGGTTATTGCTGGATGCTAAAGGTCATGGGTGAGTATCAGTTGCAAAGACACTTATGCTCATGGAAAGTAAGAGAATATTTACTGAGTCTCTGCTAATAGCCAGGCACAATAATAAATGCTTTACTTTAATTGCTTTATTTAATCCTCCTAACTCTTCTGAGTAGGACTTATTTTGCAATGAGGCAAGAATTTCACATTAAACACCTTGCCCAAGAACACCTACATTGCGAGAGTTCTAACTCTGCCCATCTTCAAAACCTATACTGCCCTGTGGATGCCAACTGCATACAGGAGTTAGGCTCATGGAATTCCGGAAATGTGGTCTAGGTTACAAAACACACAAATTTTGTTTTGCCACACTCAGAAGGCATGAGGAGATCTAGTTTTGAGTGTGTTTGTGACAGGAAAAAAAGCTTTTTGATCCTCCGGGGGAGTGAAGATGATTTTAGGCATCTGTCCATGGAGAAAAGATAGCTTGGAAGATAGCTGCAATCCATCGGACAGGACAGGGAATCTCCCATTGAGGCTGAGATCCCACAGTCGACAAGGGAACCAACAGAAAGGTCATCTGGGCTCTGGGAAAGATGGGAGTCGAGTTTGAGAGGTCTTGGTGCTGCTAGTTGGGGTCTTGGGCCCTGGGCCTTGCAAACCATCACTGCTGAGAATATTATTTGAGTTGACCAACACTTATAGGGGACACTGTGCTGGATGTTGAGCTAAATAGTTGGCACACATAGATACCTCCAAAGTTTAACCAATAAGGAAGAAAGACAAAAAAAAATTTACTGGTCATATTTTACGTTAGCCATTCTGATCTCTTTCCTGATTCTCAAAGAGTAGAAGTCAGACAGGTTCCAGTGTCAGGCCCTTTGTCCTGGAGTTCCCTATTCTTTCCGCAACCTGAGCAGCTGACTAACTCCCTTACCACCTTCAGCTCTCTGTTCAAATTTCACCTTTAAAAAAAATGAGGCATATTTAATACATAACATTACATTAGCATCAGGTGTACAAGATAAGTAATTGATATTTGTATAAAATGATCACCACAGTAAGTCAAGTTAACATCTGTCTCCATACATAGGTACAATTTTTTTCTCACAATAAAACTTTTAAAAAAATTTAAATATTTTATTTTATTTTTATTTAACCTTTGTTGTATGTTTTCCCCTTACCATTTAATCCCCTTACATGGTCCTCCCCACCGCAATTACCACACGATTGTCCATGTCCATGAGTCCTTTTTCCTTTTTGCTTAGTCCCTCACCCACAGCCCCAGCAGTCATCCTGCTCTCAAGCTTCTTAGCAATTTTCAAACATGCAATACAGTATTATTAATTATAGTCGCCACACTGTACATTACATCCCCAGGACTTATTTCACCTTCTTAATGAGGTGTACCTCGATCGCCTTATTTACAGTCTCAACTCTTTCCTTTCCCCCAACCTTCACAACTCAACACTCTGGCGTCTCTTACTCTGATTTACTTTTTTGTCCACAGCACACATTGCCTTCCAACATTCTAGAAACATTATTTATTAAGTTTGGTTCCCTCATTAAATATAAGCTTCATTTATATTCACCTATCTCTTCATATATAACCTAAGCACCCAGAAGAATGCTTGACACATAGCAAGCATGCAGTACCACTTGTTAAATTAAATTGGACTAAATATGTGGCATATTAAGCACAAGTACAATAGGTATTGGTAGCAGAGAAGAGTATGGATAACTTTTGGTGGAGGAGGGGAGTCAGAGAAGGCTTAGTAGAAAAACCGTGTTTCAGCTAGGATTCAAAGGTAAATGGGTGCTGTCCACGCAGAAAGTGGGTTGGAGTGGGAGGACAAACATTTCTAGCAGAGTGAACATCACATACAAAGAAGTGGGGGTGGCAATAAAATAGGCTGGGAAAGGGCCTGCCAGGAGGAGGAATCCAGTCAGACCAGAGGGGTCTACTGACTACTGAATGTCTGGGAGGAGAGACTATATGTCAGTCATTGCAGGGAAAGGTATACATTCAGGGTCTTCTTTTTTTGCACCCCAGATTCATTCTGTGCTCTGAATCCCAGGAGGCTAGAACCCAGTCTAAATCACCAGTTTCTAATAGGAGTCTCAGGCAGCAGACTGGCAGTTCAGGAGAGAGGTGAGAATATTCATTCCTCTCTGCTTGGCTGCAGTTCTGACAGTGGTGGCAACTTTTGTGATTACAGATTCTATCAGGAGGGTCTCCTCAGTGGTCCAGTAGGCCTCAGGGTGATGATGGCTTTCTGCTGGTGCTACTCCTTAGATGCCTCAACACTCCTTCTTGGTTTCTTTAACCCTGTTCCTTCATAAAAAAAATTCCCAGCTAAGAATGTAGTCAATTCTTACAGGATCTGCCTCTAATATAGAAAAGCAGAGAAAGCAGAAGTCAGGGCAGGCCAGCAGCTGAGTGACTGCAATCAGCAGGGCCCTATCCAGCAGGCAGATGGAGTGAGTCTAAAGTCCAGATGACCTGGAAGCAGGTACTAGACAGCTAGAGACCTAATATCCAGGCAGTGAGGTGCCAGACTTTATGGACACAGGTCAACATCTTCTGAAGTGGAGCTTGTTTATATGCGTCCTGTCCACACCTCAAGCTGCTCTCAATGTGTGTGTTGGGGGCAGGGGTGGGAAGCAGGGAGGCAAGCCTGCTCTCAACTGGAGCTGGACAGAATCAGTACATGCCCAGCTCAGCAAACATAATTCCAGGGTCCTGAAACCAGAAGTTGTGAACTATGGATTGTGTGTGGGTGTGTATACTTTCTCCCCAAGGTGTGTAGGGGCATGTATGTGGTTGTGGGGCTGTCTGTTATTCCTGTTTCCAAATGTAGAAAATAATAGGCAGTATTTATGAATATTCACTATGTGTCAGTCATTGTTCTGACTGTTTCACTGACATCCATCTACTCCTTGAACCCTGGCAACAACTCCATTAGGTGGGTACTAACATGCCAACTTTCCAGAGCAGGACACAGACGCCCAAGGTCTCACAGTGAGGAGCCCTGTGAGAGGGAAGTCACTTGGGCGGTCTGGCTCCAGGGCCAGCTGTCCCCTCCACCACGGACACGGTCTTTGCCTGCCCCTGGACTTAAAAAAGGCAGGAGTGTGTTCTTGTGCATTACTATTCATATTCAAATGCTCAGGACCTCGCACGATGCCGGCAGCAAAAGCTGCTTCATAGTTATTTGTTGATTAAAGGAACGAACTTTTGCTAGGCAGTGAAAGCTGGGTCACGTCCCAGAAACTGACAGCTCCTGGCGGTGGAATGCCAACTTTCTTCGGCGGCACGGCGCTGCCAGGCCATCCGTGTCTCAGCCCTCCAGCCAGCCAGCCCGTCGGCTCAGCTTCGGCTTCCTATCAGCAAGCTCCGGGAACCGCAGTGCAGGCTGCTCCCTGAACAAACCAGAAAAACAGCCCTCCTCTCCTCTGCTCTGGTGCTCGCGGCCCCGCCCGCAGCCCCGTCCTGCCCCCTGTCCCACCCGCCCGGGGCGGAGAGTGAACCACCCGGGAGGCCAGCTTTGGACTTCGAACCCTCGGGTATGTGCTGCCAGTCTCCCCGCAGCCTGTGTGGTCGTGCTCTGCAGTCCATGGAAGGAGCCAGGGTCCCCTCGCCCGGAGACGAGCTGGAGCTCTCGGAAGTCCAGAGGCAGCCCGACGAGCGGACGCCTCTCAATGGAGCCGTCCAGATCATCCCTTTCCCGGCTGAGGAGCCAAGTCCAGCCCAGGTAAGGTCTCTGGGCGCGGGCTGGGTCGCCCGAGCGCACCCGGATCCGGGCTCCCTGCCAGGACCCGAGCCTGGCACTCGCAGTGTCGGGTTTGCAGCCTGTTCTCTCAGCGCCACCGACACTAAGTACGGGTGGTGCGCGCTCCAAAGTTCTCAGCGGAGCGACACCGGAACGCCTCCAGCCTGAGCCTGCCCCAGGCCCCTCTCAGCTCTCCGCCCGTGGAACTTGGAAGAATCCTACCGAGGAGGTGCGTGGCTCCTCTCTTCCGAGAGAGAATCCCTAGAGAAAGAGGTGATTTTAAAAAAGTCCTGTATCTTTTAATTTAGGTTTTTCTTTTTAGTCAAATAGAACTAGAATGATAGACGGCATCTTCTCCTTGTCTTCAGGATTTGTTTGCTTCCCTTTTTACTACCTTGCCGCTCCCTCCCACCGGGCTCCTCTCACCCACCGTCCACCACCGCCAGCCTGGCGCACACCTGCTGAACACCCACTTGCTGTCTTTAACCAGTGTGGCCACTTGATTTCACACCAAAAGAGGGATGGCGAGAGGGGAAACAGCAGCAAGAACAAGAAGGGTTGGGGGGACGCTATGAAAGTATCCTGCTCAGCTGAAGGGAAATAATTTAAAAGTTTTAGTCCCAAAGAACCAGGCTGCGCCTCATTTGCTTCAACCTCAACTCAATCTCTAAGGAAGTCTTTGGTAATGTTTTGGCGGAACTCCTTTCTCTAAGCTGTAGCAGTGACGGGAGCATTACTCATTCTCATCAAATGCTTGTAAAACAGCAGAGACTTTGAATACGCAGCCTTGTAGCTTGTGATGAACCTCTAAGGCTGGCTTGAGTTTTACTGGGTACATGGAACTCCCCATATACATGGTTCCATCCTGATACTTCTACTCCACTCCTCCTCTCCCACCCTTTGGCTGCTCAACTGTCCTTTTCCAGAATAAGCAGGAAATTCCAACGGTGAAAGCATTGATTTTGCTTTCACATTGATTCCTGGAAATATTGTGAAGTCTGCTTTTGTAGACCTACAGGTAACCTGGAGAGTAATTTGGTTCCTTGTATTCGAATGACAGATGAACACTACAGAAGAATGAAAGTTGGAGGAAGATGCTCTAATCCTTGTGCAAATGGCCACAACTGTGGGCTTGCTCTATCAGTCCTCCAAGGGAGTGTGTAGGAATGCTAACTGGGAATGCTGCCTCATGTTAGATAGACCCAAGACACCCTAAACACTTCATGGTTTGGGACCGAAGCCAGAGATCCTGGTGACAGCTTCACCACTAAAAGATGTGTCCTGGGGCAAGGCATTAAGGTCTGTATTTTCCCAGCTGTCCCATGGTGGAATGTACTGTGGTTAGTCTCCGTGAGGCCTGGCTATGTCTTGATGAAAACAGTGGGGTAGGAGAAAATGCTAAACACATGTAGGGCATCAGCATTTTACAATTGTTTAGTACCTGCTTAGTATAGATTGCTCTTGCATGTTCTAATTACTTCCTCCTGACTCAGGTATATGCAAATATCCTAGAGTTCCTTGTGAATTTCTTTGTAGGTCACTGAATAGGAAACTTGTGTTGAGTGACAGAATGGCATGAAGGTGAAGGATTCATGAGCTCTTGAAGGGCATTCTAGAAATGCTTGAATGGGAAAAACTTTTTAAAAGGGGAAAAAAGAGAAAAAAACTTTATCTAATGTGTTAATCTTTCTCTTCGGTTCTATGGAGTAAGTTGAAGTGTATTTTAAATTGAAAAGTCAATTAATGTAGACTTCTTAAATGCTGGGTAGCACAAGCACAGGATTCAGATTCAATGAGTTGTTCAGAATTTAGGACAAGAATCAACTGGCTTTTGTGCTTGGATCAACAAGTGGGTTCAGTCCTGCAAGGGAGATTTCAAAGTACAGATTTTCCTACGTGCTAAGAAAATTGTCCTAGATCCATGTAATATCTGTCCCTGGTTCAGCCAAAGAGAAGAAAAGCTTCTTGTGTCTAAGAGATAGGCAGTCCTGCCGTCGTTGAAGGACCTTTGTCCTGTGTTTGCACTCGTATCTCTAGAGGGATGCGAATGTCTGGGGGACATTCAGAGGAAAGCCACACAAATTCTCGAGTCACTTAGTGCACTCATGGAGTGTAAGATGCAGTTTGCAAAAAACTCCAAGGCACCTTCCAGAAGAACCTACCTGCCTGTGGCTTCTCATCATGACCTAAAATTTGGGCAAAAGAGGGTGAAGCAGCCAGTGAAGGAGGCAGTGCGTCTTCATGATCCAGTTTGGAGGGGAGACTCGGATAGCACAGGTAGTGCACACCTACTGCATCAGAGACTCTCCACCCTCAGGCACAGTGGACTCTCCTGGGGGCACTTCCAAAAAATACTAATTCCTGGGATGATTCTAATGTTCAGACAGCTGAGAAATACTGGACTCTAGTGTCAGGTTGGGAATGGCTGACAGACTGTTTTATAGCTACTTAAATTCTGTAAAGATTAATCATGCAAGGGACAGTGGTGTGTATCTATCTGCCTTAGGGTTGGTGACGGACAGGGTAGGGGGCCAGGCTGTAGGGTGGAAGCTTAGGGCTGGACAGGAAGAGGCATTCCCTACAGATGAGGGCTGTGAAATTCTGAGCTGACTTCTCCAGGAAGTGGTTTCAAACCACTGGGGTCCTAGATTTATCACCTCTAAGGGACAGCGTAAGTGAAGGCACAAGACACTGAAGAAGTATATTGATGCTTGTTCTATGACTCCTTTGAGACTTGGGAACATTTTGTACTAGTCTTTATGATCCTGGCTGCCTCTTATATCAGAACTATGACGCATGTCTTGGGAACTCTGTAAATAGGAAGATATATTGCTGTCCCCTGAAAAGTTCAAGGGTCCTTGTCCTGTGGCTTTTTTCCCATGTGCCTTGTTGAGCCCTGCCTTTGGTGACTTTGGACCAGTTGTCTGTCTTTGTCTTTGGGTGAAGATGAGATGTGGCTCTGTCTCTGGACCCCAGAAACAGCTCATGAGGGTTTTCCTCTGTCCAGATGGTCCCAGGGCATCTATTGCTCCCTCACACCCAATCCAAAGAGTTGGCACAGAGTGCACTCAGGTGCTCCAAAGTGTGACCTACCTCTACTCTGGAGTTTCTTAGAGTACATTCTTAAAATTGTTGGAGCCCTCTGTAACTGAGCAACAATTTATTAAGTGCCTATTATCTGTATGGGGCACAAGAGTGGGGTGTAAGAATGGGTAAGTTTAAGAACCACCCTCCCCTCACTGTGGTTTCGCTTTACCTAAGGAGACAAGGCCATTATCTGTATTTGAACATGACACCAGACAAGGAAGCAGCAGATGAGTTGTGTGGACAGCGCTCATGTTGGGACATCTCTCCATGGGTGCCATGGTGGGGAGGTTGCCACAAAAGGACAAATTTAACCTAGTCCCTGAAGAGTGAGAAGGCCTCAGGCCAGAGGTCTCAACCCTGGTAAAAGCAATCGATTTACTGTGGGAAGTTTAAAATTATAAACTGGGGCCTGCCCCCGCCTCCCTCTGATCTAGCCCCCTAGGTTCAGGTAGGACCCTAGTCTCTGGAGTTTAAATTGCTCCTCAGGTGCTTCTGAGTGCAGCCAGGCTTGGGAACCTCTCATCAAGAATGTCTCAACTGCACAAACAGTTCCAGCAGGGCAAACAGTTTTGTTTTCTGATGGCAACCACCAGAATCATGATGGGAGAGAAACTGAGAAAGCTGTCGGTTAATTTGAGAGCGAGCATCTGGCAGTGCCTGCACCTGCTTTGTGGGGCAGGTGAACACTCAGTAATGATTGTGCCCATTTGTTGAGGTCCTGATATTTGTTTAGCAAGTGCCTCATATGTGTGATCTCTAGTTTTTACAACATCCCCGTGAACTACATTTATTATTTATGTTTACAGTTGAGGGCACTGGGGCTGGGAGTTTTAGGAGCTTGCTGATGGTCACTTTGACTTTAAGTGGTATAAATGGGGTTGGAATTCTGATACAGAAACACACTTTCCCCGCTTCATTTCCCATTATTTCCCATGGTGCCCATGTGGAAATTACCTAATGGCCCAGTGGGAAATAGGAGAAGGGCCAGGGGACCTCTAGGAGCAGGTGGACATGCTGGGAGTGGGGGCAGCCCATGGCAGCCAGGCTTGTTCG